>NC_052048.2:39036697-39407531 GCF_903992535.2 Arvicola amphibius | reverse complement strand
CAGTTTTAATTTCTACTATCGCAAATACTGGTAAGCTGTATTCTGATACTCAAGTTTTTAGAGTGGAAAATGGGTCCTGAACCCCAAAACTTCTAGAAGACCCGCAGTTTCAGGTGGCGTCCTCCCGTCAGTTGCACCACCCTTTCTAATTCACAGTTCTGTTCACTGGCAGCATTAGTGATTTTCTCTGCACGTGTTTACCGCCTTGTGAAGAAGCAGATTTGGGTTCTGGGGGCCTGAGGTGAGGCTGCATTTCTAACAAGTTTCCGGACACCCACTGGGCTGGAACCCACATTTTGAGAACTGAGCCTCTAGACTTTGGTCTAGATGCTAAAATTAATGCCCGAATCTGTTCCAGGTGAGCAATGAGAGGCTCTCCACAGTTAGGTAAGGAGGAAAGATGCTATCAAGACTGAAGTACAAGTGGGGGTTATATGCTGAGTTTACTGACAGGAGACATTAAACTTATTCAGTTACGACTCTATAAGAAACTAGAATTTTCCACAAATCTCAAAGCACATGCCGGGTAGTTGAATGGTGGAAATTTCAGATGTCCAATGTCAAAAAGCAATCTAAAAAAAGACAACACAGTCCGCACAGAGGCCGTGAGTGTGGCTCAGCTCCTGAGCACCTGCCTCGAATGTCTAAGGTTCCCAGCACCCTAAAAACAAAACAAAACATCCTAGGGGGTGGTTGGTGGGGGATTTCTCAATATGCCATATAAGATTTTTTTTTGTTGTTTTTTTTTCAGTTAGGCGGAAAATGTATTTAAAACCAAACTATAACTGCTTCTGCTATCTAAATTGGGATGTGATATAGTTTACATCAGTGGAAAAATGAATATCTTTCTGCTTACCAAATGGAAGAAAGACCAGGTGGTTCTGCTTCCAGGGAAGGGGCTACATACCCAGATGTTTCCAGGCCTCCATGGGTCTTGAACCAACCAGAGAGGCTGGTGGGTTCTACTGAGAAGATTACCATCTTACTCTGCCACCGGGAAAGCCATTCAGCTTTCCTCGATAGTGGTCATGCTTGGTTGAGGACTTTCTGTTGTTGAATCTTCCAGTTGTGGTGTGTGTGTGTGTGTGTGTGTGTGTGTGTGTGTGTATCAGAAGGTAACATTGGGTGCCATCTACCTTGCTTATTTGACCTAGTCTCTCATGAAATCTTGGACTCACCCATGATGCTAAGCTGGCTGGCGAGCAGTCCCCCAGGGACCCTCCTGTCTCTCCCCCCTGCCAGCAGTCCTCTCCACCTTGCTTTTAAACTTGGGTTCTGGAGTTTGAACTCAGGTCTTCATGTCTGCATGGCAAACAAGTTACAGACTGAGGCATCTTTTCTGTCTCAGAGCATCTGGGGTTTTTTGTTGTTGTTGCTGTTTTGTTTTTGAGGAACCTGAAACCAAGATTATACATGAACTGTAGTTATTTATTCAGTGTTTAAAATTTATTTGTTTGTTTGTTTGTTTTAAGATAGAATTTCACTGTGTAGATTGGCTTGACCTGAAACTTACTATGTAAACCAGGCTGGACTCAAAAATCAAACAGAGAGTGGTCTTCCTCTACCACCTGAGTGCTAGGTAGTTAAACGCTTGTGCCAACAAACCTGCATAATGGTTTTTTGTTTGTTTGTTTGTTTTGCTTTTGGAGACAGGGTCTTGCCTTGTAGTGATACCGTGTTAGCCAGTGCATGAACTGGCCACATAACTACTCCATACTGCTAGGGGGAAAGGGTTTTATTTTGTCTTGTTATTTTGTTTTTTTGTTTTGGAAGATAAGAGAGTGAGAGCAACCAGAGGCATCTGGAAGAGTCAGAGCAGAAAGAGAAAGTGGTAGAGTGAGCATGGCCAGCTGACTGGACCTGTCCATGAAAGACCAGGAGCAGAGAGGGGTGGGGGGAGGAAGACAGAGGAAGGACGACAAAAAGAAATTAGTAAAAAGAAAGAAATATCTAAAGTCACAGGGGTAGAAGGAGAATGAATAGGTGGGGGAAGGAAGCCCCGAGCTGGAGAATTTAGGATGTGGAAGAAGTGAGAAGGGCTGAGAAGAACCAAAATGCCCGCATGGGCTTCGAAATAAGTAACAGTTACTGTGATCCCTGAGGGAACCGGGAGGCCAGCATGTACTTTGGTGTGCTGATAGGTTCCACAGGCAGCCATTTGTTTCCTCTGCCAATGATAAAGAAAACCACTTCTCTTGGTGGAGGGAACAAGCTCCACAAGTTCCTGAGGAATTAAGTACCAGAATTTGGAGAAATGGAGTTTCATTAGGACCTGACACCTGAAATTCACGATTCTCTTGCCTCTGCACCCTGAGGGTACAGCTATGCACCGCTGTGTGTAACGAGCAGATTGTTTTTAATGTAAGAAATCAAATTTTCTCTCCCTGCTTCGTTCCCTTTCCTCTCTGAGGGTGCATGCATGTGAGCATGCGCACACTCTGGGACGTTTCTTTTTAGCCAAGCACGGAGTGTTCTCCAAGGTAGACCATCCCGGAAGAGAGCAGGAGTGGGAAGAGCTCTGCGGGCTCACATAAGGGTATTTGAGTATTTCTGTGGGAAAGAATACACATGAACGAAGAGGAACCTTGGAAAACAGAGAAATAGGAAAAGAAAAACAGGAGTGCAAGAGAGAGGGAGACACACACAGAGAAAGAGAAAGGGGGGGCTTGAAAGGAGCCTGAAGAGGGGCGAAAGTGAAGGCAGCCGGTGGCATGTGCCCGCACAGCCTGGGCTAGAGAAGCGGCACTGTGCCTTGGCCAGGTGAGGAGGCATTGGGAGGGGTTGGGATGAGGGTGGAAGAAAATGTGGCTGCTTTCTACCTCCTTGGTGTGTGGGAGCACAGCTGACAGAGGTTAGCAGTTTCCTGAGGCAAGACGCTGGAGACAACAGGATGAGGACAAGGCTGGGCCTGTGGGCTGAAAGAACACGGCGTTCAGGAACTATAAAAAAAAAAAAAAAAAAAAAAATCCCCAAACCTGGACTTGCCTGAGGAAGTGTTAGGAACCTTCAGCCCTAGTTTATGTTCCAGAGAGCAGGTAGGGTCCCAGCAGGTACCTTGGCTAAAGGCAACAGACAGCTGTTTAGGGTATGACCCTGGCATCCAGGGTCACCTTGCTACCACCTGGGTCCTTTCATAGCTCTGAACCACAGCGTCACCTTAAAACAGGCAGTGACAATACTCGAGTTTCTCTTCAGACTGTAGAAAATCGTTCACCTTTTATTAGAATGTGTAACTATCACATTGGCCCTGGCACCATCTTTGTGATAAGCCCCTGCTAGGCACTCCATTTCAGAAATACTTTCTGAAAAGAGAAGGGACCCTATCTCAAAAATAAAACATGCGCGCGCGCGCACGCACACACACACACACACACAGACAGTCAGACAGAGAGAGAGAGAGAGAGAGAGAGAGAGAGAGAGAGAGAGAGAGAGAAATTTAAAATGAGCATTTAAGCTATAACAGAAATGAATCTGTAAATGTATCTGAACCACTTCCAAAATGGAACATTGCTGTCCACATTACACAGATAAGAAGATAGGGAGTAGGGGATAGGGTTTCTTAGCAACTAGCAGAACCAGGTGTGAATGATCCTGAATATTATGTTGTTAACTACATTGTAGTATGGGTTGCTTTGTTCCTTCTTGTGGTATCTGGCATATTTTTTTTACTTTATTTATTCATGTATGTATGTATGTATGTATGTATGTGTGGATGGATGGATGGATGGATGGATGGGTGTTAGCCTGCATGTATGTCTGAGAGCCATGTGCGTGCAATGCCCCCAGAGGCCGGAAGAGAGCATCTGCTGGCCTGGGACTGGAGTTACAGATAATTGGGAGCTGCCTTGTGGATTCTAGGACCTGAACCTGTTGCATAGATAATAAAAACCCAGAGACAGATAATGGGGTTCAAGCTGAAGATCAGAAAAGCAAAGCAGCCAACTGCTAGAGAGATCTTTTCCCTCTACCAAATCTTCAGACCAAAAGGGTGAGATCCTGTCTCCACGACTCCTCAGACTCCATACTCCAGTGAGTTCCTGTCTCTTCCCCTTTATATTCCTCTCTCCTCCCATATCGCTTCTGTCTCCACTTTGCTAGTGCTGGGATTAAAGGTGTGAACCATGACACCTGGATCTGTTTCTGGATTGATCTTTTGGTAGCCCGGGGTAGCCTTGAACTCACAGAGATCTGCCTCTGTCTCCTGAGTCCTGGGATTAAAGATGTGTGCCACTACTCCCTAGCCTGTATGTCTGACTAGTGTGGCTGTTTTGCCCTCTGATCTTCAGGCAAACTTTATTTATTAAAACACAAATTATATACCACTATATGAACCCAGATCCTCTGCAGAGTCACCAGTACCCTTAACTGCTGAGCCATCTCTTCAACCAACATAAACTTAAGTTTCTTAAATCCTAAATCACTCTGTGCAGTGGTAGTGCATGCCTTTAATCCCAGCACTCAGGAGGCAGAAACAGGCAAATCTCTGTGAATTTGAGGCCAGCCTGGTCTACAGAGAGAGTTCCAGGACAGGCTCCAAAGTTACAGAGAAACCCTGTATCAAAATAACTGGGGTGGAGGTATGGGTGAGGGAGAGATGTAAATTAGAATCATGCCTCGTACTTTAAAATAAAAATTGTGCATTTGTGAATGTATGGCTCTGTGCACCTGAGTGAGGGCAGGGGCCTAAAGAGTCAGGAGGGCCTCAGATCCCATGGTGCTGGATTTACAGGAGGTTATTGATGGAGGAGTGTCTATGTGTTACTTTCATTATTAATAAAGAAACTGCCTTGGCCCTTTAAGAGACAGAAAATTAGGTAGGCGGAGTAGACAGAACAGAATTGTGGGAGAAAGGAAGCAGAGTTGGACAGACACTTCAGGCAGTTGCCATAGTGAGTCGCCATGCTTCTCCTCTCCAAGATGGACGCAGGTTAAGATCTCTCCTGGTAAGCCACACCTCGTGGTGCTACACAGATTACTAAATATGGGTTAAAGCAAGATATGAGAATCAACCAATAAGAAGCTACAGATAACGGGCCAGGCAGTATTTAAATGAATACAGTTTCCATGTAATTATTTTGGGTAAAGCTAGCCAGGTGGCGGGACGCAGCCCCACCGCTCCTTCTACAGGTTATGAGCCACCTGAAATGAACTCTGAGAAGTGAACTTTGACCCTTGTAGTGAGGAGCTGTGGGCAGGCCTGCTTTTCATCCTGCCCAGCTCTCGGCTGCCTGACTAGCTCAGCCCCAGAAATAACAACACACAGACTGTATTCTTTTAAACACCGCCTGGCCCATTAATTCCAGCCTTTTTCTCACATCTTGACTAACCCCATATCTAATAATCTATGTAACACCATGAATGGTGTCTTACCCGGAAAGATTCAGCATGTCTGGCCTGGTGGCTGGCTTCATCACATCTCTCTCTCTCTCAGAGGAGAGGCATGGCAGTCTGACTAACTTAAGAGAGGCATGGCATCTGACTGATCCTTCTACCTCACTTCCTCTTCCTGTTCTGTCTACTCCACCCACCTAAGGGGCGGTCTATCAAATGGGCCAGGCAGTTTCTTTATTAGCCAATGGGAGCCCTCCATCATTTCCCCTTTTTCTGTTTAAACAAAAAAGAAAGGCTTTAACTTTAACATAGTAAAATTACATATAACAAAACAGTTATCAAGTAAGAATTACAGTTACAATATTTATATCTACTTTATCTTTTATCATAACAAAGGAAAACAACTATAATTATCTATCTATTCTTCTTCAGCTCCATCAAAGACTCCAGAAGGACACAATATTACCTAAGTAAATAAGAAATATGCAATTTCCAAACTCTAGAAATCACAGAGACATTGTGCTACCTGGACAGTCACCCAAAGTTCTTTTGTACTGTCGGGGCATCCATCTTCGGCCTACAGGCCCATAAATATCCAGCAGACATTTCTATGCAGCAGGAAATTTCGAAGGCAGTTCAGTCACTATCTGCTGTGTCCTTCAGAATGTCTCGCAGACTCTTTCTTGAATCAGGAACCCCAAAAGATCATCTCACATTTAGTCCTCTCTCTGTGGGTTCTTCGTGTCCAGTTTATGCCAACAGTCCAGGCAAGAGCAGTTTCTTGCCCAAGTGGCTATTAAACTCCATAAGGATCCTTTTCGATGCCCATCTTCCTCTTGAAGTAGATTGGTGCTGCCAGGAGCTGACGTGTCTCATTGTCATGAAAAGCCTTAAGTTTTAAAACATCTAAAATGCGATATTCTGTAGTCTTTGAAAGATATGAAGAATGCCTATGTAACTTAAATATATCTCTATATAGTTAGAAAATCTAACTAACATAACTACAAGTTTTACTATTATTGATAACTATCCATTAACAACCTATATACATTACATTTTTAAATGAACTACACAATCACAATACATTAATCATATAACATACATATAACAAAATTTACCTTAAATTTAAATCACTAAAGCAAAATCCATATCAATGCAAATTATTCATCTCCATATCATATCCCCCTTTAAATGTAAAAGAACACTTATAAACAATATTTGGGAATATGGGCGCAGTTATTTCTCTCCAAACTGCTTCATGCTGAATGGGGGCGCTGTTAATCAGATCTTTCATGGTGTAACCTGTGTGCCAGGTTCATCTCAGTCATCAGTTGGGTAAAGTAATTTTCTGAAGGTGTTCACAGCAACCTTTCAGGAGGGCGTGGTCTATCATACCATATTGGGATAGAAGCAATCCATAAGGTCTCATTTTCTGTAAAAACAAAAGAAGAATCTCTTTTCCAAAGTATCATATCCTTAGATCCAAATTCTGAAGTCAAGGTATTTTCAAAATATCTATCTTGGATTAGTTCAGCAGCATTTATAAACAAATATCTTTTAGCAGCTGTTGCTCCTTCCTCAGCATTCAAACAATTCAAAAAGAGCATAATAGCATACAGTATCAAGATTCTCTGTGTATTTTCCATCTTTGTGCGGCTTTATTTTAACCTCTATTTCGTTTATTTTTACTTTTATTTTTTGAGACAGGTTCTCTGTATATTTCTGTCCTGGAATAACTTTGTAGACCAGGCTGTCCTTGAACTCACAGAGATCTACTTGCCTTTGCATCCCAAGTGCTGGGATTAAAGGCGTATGCTACCATACCTATAACTCACAGAGATCTGTCTGTCTCTTCCTCCCAGGCATTGGGATTAAAGGTGTGTGCTGCCACACCTTGAAGTCACAGAGGTCAATCTACCTCTGCCTCCCAAGTGTTGGGATTAAAGCTGTGTCCACCACAACAAACTACTTCCTTTTTTTTTCTTTTTTTTTTTTTTTTACTTTTAAGAACTTTAACCTTTAGTCTGCATATATTTTTAACACAGTGTAAACCACTTAGACATTTTCTTCGACTCTGAATTTTTCTTTTACTGTATATCTATCTCTCTTTCTGACTACATGAGTCTTTACTTTACCAAACAATATCAGTAGGACTAAAGCCGTGACTTTGGCGGCTAGATCCAGCCCATTCCCTAGCTTTCCAGCCTCATGGCAGAGGTACCACAACTCTTTGGCGGTTCAAGGTCCCTGCCAGCAAGCAAGCTGCAACAGTGTTAAACAACAATCAAAAGCTCCATAATCAGTACTGCCTGCTTGAAAGAGTCAGAGTTTGCCCTGGTAGGATGACCCAGAAAGCCGGCATTTTAAAACAGCACAACTTTTTTCCTGCTACAGCTGAAAACTGAAAAGCTTTTCATCAACACCGTTTAAGTGTTTCGTGGCAGGACCTCTTAATGAGCTGCAGGGTTTTGCAGCTGAAGCTGAGTCAGGAAGCCTCTCTTAGATGAGAGCGCTTGCTCAGACCCGAGAAATTGCTGTTATCAAGAAAACATGCTTTACTCTAGTCTTTCCCAAGCTTTCTCAGGCTTCCTGTGGATTCAGTTATCCACGTTGGGCGCCATTCTGTAGTGATGAGCTGTGGGCTGCATTCCTGCTGCCCTGCTTTCGGCCTCCTGACTAGCTTAGCCCCAGAAATAACAACACACAGACTGTATTCTTTTAAACACCGCCTGGCCCATTAATTCCAGCCTTTTTCTCACATCTTGACTAACCCCATATCTAATAATCTATGTAACACCATGAATGGTGTCTTACCCGGAAAGATTCAGCATGTCTGGCCTGGTGGCTGGCTTCATCACATCTCTCTCTCTCTCAGAGGAGAGGCATGGCAGTCTGACTAATTTAAGAGAGGCATGGCATCTGACTGATCCTTCTACCTCACTTCCTCTTCCTGTTCTGTCTACTCCACCCACCTAAGGGGCGGTCTATCAAATGGGCCAGGCAGTTTCTTTATTAGCCAATGGGAGCCCTCCATCAGACCCTCTGTAAGAACAACACACAGTCTTAACTGCTGAGCCATCTCTCCAGTCCCCTCACATTGCTTTTGAAGCCTTTTTGAGATATTACGGACATTCATCAAATGACATCTAGCCATGAGTGACAGCATGTTAGTAATTCCAGAGCTTGGTAGGCTGAGACAGGAGGATTTCTATGAGCTTGAGGGGAGCCTGATCTAGTAGGGACTTCAAGGGCAATCCTGGCTGTATAAGATGACATTATCTCAAACATTTTAAAAAAAATAAACATTTCATCCACCTGTATACTTCAAATATACTGTCTTTAAAAACAAATGGTTGAGATAGGATCTCAAGTTCCAGGTCATTCTTGTGTGTAGTTTAGTGGTACAGTGCTCAGTCAGCATATGTGAGGGCCTGAGCTCCATATTTAGCCACGGGGGTGGGGGAGCACAGATATTATTGCTACTTACATCCGGGACATTTTATAAAAACATCAGACATATGCTTCGGAAAGTGGAAAGCAGAGGCTGAGGCCAAGTTTTCCTCTGGTGACATTACAGGCTCCAAGGCAGCTGAGACTGGTTCCTTCAGGTCCTTGCTGCGTAGATTTTCCTTTTTGGGTACAATGGCACCCAGCAGTCATGCTTGGTTAAGGAAGAGCTGGGCAAGAGAAAAGGGAAGCAGACAGCTGCAGTTTGTTCAACCATAGCCACATCTCTTCGCTCTAACCCCAGAGACGGGCGTCTTCCTCCACTGCTCCCTCAGATACAGGATGAAATCATCTCTAACACGCAACAGCTGTGCTGTTTCTAAACCAGGGCTTCTCTGAGGCTTCAGTACCAAAGAGGAGGTGACCCTGTGTCTTGAGTACGATGATAAAAGTCTATAAGGGTTATCTGTATTAATGCCGCCCTTCTGGGGCTCAGAAGGTCAGGACCAAAGACAACCATGTTTTCTTTTAGAAACTCTGTCCCGACCTTGACAGTGGGTGAGACTTGGGTGCAGATACAAGACCTGGTGCAGATCAGCTCTGGTAATAGTTCTGAAATTTGTCTTCTTTTATACATTGCTGTTGTTTTGAGACTAGGTCATACTGTTGTAGCCCAGGCTAATCTGGAAGTTCTGGTTTCCCAACCAAGTAGTAGGATTCCAGGCATGTATCACCATACATGGCTAAAAAGTGTGGTGTGTGTGTGTGTGTGTGTGTGTGTGTGTGTGTGTGTGTGTGTAGACATTCTGAGACAGGATTTCACTATATAGGGCAGGCTGACCTGGAACTCATTATATGGTGCATGTGTATGTTTATAATTATACATGTGTATATAGGTATATATATATAAATATAAAACAATATATAATTATATATAACATAATTTTTAAGTGTGTATGTTTTGCCTGCATTTATGTATATGCACCATGTGCATGCCTTGTGTCCGTGGATGTCAGAAGAGGGCATCAGAATGCCTGGAGCTGAAGATATGGATGACTAAGCTGCATTGTGGGTGCTAGGAACCAAACCTGGGTCCTTTTCAAGCATTAACAGGTGTTCTTAACCACTGAGCCATCTCTCTAGTCCCTTAACTTAATATTCTCAAAGATAGGACCTCGTGTTGTCCAGGCTGACATTAAACTCCATATATAGCTGAGGATAACCTTGAACTTCTGATCCTCCTGCCTCCTTGTCCTGACTGTTGGGATTATAAGCATTTACCACCACTGTCAGCTTATGTGGTGACATTGATGGAACTCAGGATGTCACGCATACTAGACATGGATTCTGCCAAATGAGCTACATCACCAATCCTATATGTTTTTAAAAACACACTAAGACAGATTTCTTTTTAACAAAAGGGAGTGGCAATATTAAGGACAGTGTAATTTTTTTTTCCCTTTTGTGATAGGTTCTCACTTTGTAGTTCAGGCTTGCTTTGAACTCACGTCAATCCTTCTGTCTCATTCTTACAAGTGTAGTGATTCTAAGCACAAGCACCCACACTGTTCCTTGTTATCCTCCAACTGAGGATAAATGTCTTCTCAGACTCCATGACAGTGCAGGGAGTCTAACGGGAAGAGGATGTGCCTTGGGCGGAGGAAATGCTGCCTTGGATGTGCTGAGGCTGCCATGGGCCCCTGCTGTGTCTTAACAAATACTCTCTAACTTGAAGTTTTCTGTCTTTACCTCCCTCCTTAAATTGCACCTTGAACAGCCAGCTGCCTATTCTAGGCATCTTACCAGCTGGACATAAGGTCCCACGAGAAACAGTCAGAAGGAACTAGGGAGGCTTCTCAAGTAGCTGAATAGCATTTGAAAACCATTTTCTGCAGGGATGACAGGGGAAAGAGTCCCCAGAGGCCAGGGCCTCCTGGCTGAGTGTTACAAGGATGAGCAGAAGGAAGTTTCACCTAAATAACGGAAGTGGGCAGCTCTGGGCTTGGTCAGCTGACTATGGTGAAAGTAGACGATGGCCTCTGGGCTTAGTCTGGCACGGTCAGGTGTCAAAGGTGTGGATAAGGGACTCCTGGTGGAGAAAACAGATGTCAGGTTCAGAGGGAGGCTGGGAAAGACAGACAGGACTCAGGGTCTGTGCAGTGTTATAGAGTCAGTGCTCTGCGCTCCCTCCCTCTCTTCCTTGCTCCTTCCTTTCCTTCCTTCCTTACCCCCTCCTTCCCTCCCTCCCTCCCTCCTTCCTTTCTTCCTTCCTTCCTGTTTTATTAAGTTGAGTTCCTGGAGATCTGAGAAGAGTATTTGTTTAAATGTGTGTGTGTGTGCGTGCGTGCATGCGTGCGTGTGTGTGTGTGTGTGTGTGTGTGTGTGTGTGTGTGTATTTTGGGGGGATGTTTATTAAGCTACTAGATTATATCACTTTTTCTGTGGTGCTAGAGATGGAGGCCACCCCAGCCTGTGTACACCCTTTGTAGAGCTCATTCCTGGATCCTGGATTACCCTTGCAAATCTTTTTGGACCTCTGGCCTCTAAGCGTATGATTCAGAACTGTCTGCAACCTTGATCTCTTGTCAGAACTCTGCTTTTGGTTATAAGGGTCAACACACCTCTGAATTTGGAGAAAGCAAAGACGAGATTTGGTACCTCTGGGGAACTCACAGGGTTGGAGACGACACATATGGCCCAGGGGTGGACCCTGTTGTCCAGCCTCTCTAGACTTCTGGCTTTCAGGTTGGTTTTGCCATGTGTCCTTGCATATTGCTTTCTGGAACCTGACATCAAGCATCCCCCAGCCACTGCAAAGATAAGATGTATGGCTCTCAGCATCTGTCTATCTATCCCAGGCAAGGATGACACCTGGCTAGATGTCCACCTGTGCTGGTTGGGGGACAGGGCCGTGACTGACTCTCCAGAGAAGGAGGTCCCAATGAAGAGTTCCTATTACTAAATGCTGGTTTTAGTTCAAACATAGCACATGCACTACCTTTGCGAATTGTTATAACAAGGATGAGAGGTAGGTTTGTGTTATCACTGGACGGTGAGCATTGGAGGCCCAGAGATGTTAATTTACTTTCCCACGGCCAGACCATCAGACAGATTTAGGGCAGGCTGTTTATTTGGACCTACACTTTGAGTTCCTTCCCATCTCTGACAATTAACATAGAAAATGGGGAAGTTGGGTTAGACAGAGTGGGACTGGGCTCTTTATACATCAAGTTCTGAGGCTGGCCATAAAGGATACTGGTTAAGAAGATGAGGGACCAGAAGCTGAGACTTACCTTACCTTTGCCACCTGACAGGTGTCAGTCAGGAGGGCCTTAAGGAGATGGCTCCAAAGTGGAACAATTGAGTATCCTCAGAAGATGTTCAACTGTGGCGAACCCAGCCAACTCTTTGACCTTGATTTCCTTCCCTCCTCTGTGGTTCTGTTGTTACTGTGGTTTGGATACAAAACAGACCCTAAGCCCTACCAACCTTCTCCCTCCCAAGGCTCAGGAACATTTCAGAAGAGAGAGGAGAAACAATGTAGGAGCTGGGGCATGGGGAGGAGTGCCGTAAAATGTTGTCTTCTGGGGACTGGATATGGCTGCTGCACTCTGGAATTCACTGCAGCTCCGGTTATATCCCCAAGACCCATACAAAGGCAAACTGACAAGATACATCAGTCAGTATCCCAGCAGGCAGCACTGAGTGGGCTCAGTGGATGACAAACCAAAAAATAAAAAATAAACAAAAGCACACAAAGGACACGAAGGTGGGAAGGATATATTGAGAGAGTAATGGGGAGTAGGGGAGCTGGGACTAGATAAGATCAATATATATCGTTTATATGAATGATATTGCCAAAGAAAATAAAAGATATTCTGATGTGGGATGTCCTTCTGTATATGTGTTGCTTTTATTGGTTGATGAAAAAACTGTTTTGGCTAATGGTTTAGCAGAGTAAAGCCAGGTGGGAAATCCGAATAGAGATCTATATATAGAGGGAGTAGACAGAGTCAAAGAGATGCCATATAGCTGAAAGACACTTAATGAAATGTTCAACATCTTTAATCATCAGAGAAATGCAAATCAAAACAACTCTGAGATTCCATCTTACACCTGTAAGAATGACCAAGATCAAAAACACTGATGACAACTTATGCTGAAGAGATTGTGGGGTAAAGGGAACACTCCTGCATTGCTGATGGGAGTGCAAGCTGGTACAGCCCCTTTGGATGTCAGTGTGGCGATTTCTCAGAAAATTAGGAAACAACCTTCCTTAAGACCCAGTAATACCACTTTGGGGTATATATCCAAAGGATGCTCAATCATGCCACAAGGACATGTGCTCAACTATGTTCATAACAGCATTGTTTATCATAGCCAGAACCTGGAAACAACCTAAATGCCCCTCGACTGAAAAATGAATAAGAAAAATGTGGTACATTTACACAATGGAGTACTACACAGCAGAAAAAAATAACATCATCTTGAATTTTGCAGGCAAATGGATGGAGCCAGAAAACATCATTTTGAGTGAGGTAACCCAGACACAGAAAAACAATTATCACATGTACTCACTCATTAGTGGTTTTTAAACATAAAGCAAAGAAAACCAGCCTACAAATTACAATTCCAGAGAACCTAGACAACAATGATGACCCTAAGAAAGACATACATAGATCTAATCAACATGGGAAGTAGAAAAGGACAAGATCTCCTGAGTAAATTGGGAGTATGGGGACCTTGGGAGAGGGATGAAGAGGAGAGGAGAGGCAGGGAGGGGAGCAGAGAGAAATGTAGAGCTCAATAAAAATCATTAAAATTAAATTAAATTTAAAAAAATTTAATTTTTATTTAATTTTATTAAATAAAATTAAAAAAAAGATGCCATATAGCTACCAAAAGAGAAAGATGCCAGAACATTACCAGTAAGACACAGTCTTGTGATGATACATAGATTAATAGAAATGGGTTAATTTTAGATGTAGGGGCTAGCTAAAAATACATTTGAGCCATTGGCCAAACAGTGTTGTAATTAATATAGTATAGTTTCTGTGTGATTATTTGAATCTGGGTGTCTGGGAAATGAAAGCACAGTCTCCATCTACAATATTCTAATAAAAAGGAAACTCAAATTTTTAAATTAGCTCAGAGCAAGAGAGGGGAAGCAGGGAGGGGAGAGAAAGGAGAGAAAGCTGAACCCTAGTAAGCAATGCATGCACCAACTCAGTGCTCTCTGTTCTTCACTATGGACGTGATATGATTAGCTCCTTCCAGTTTCTGCTGCCTTTCTTTCCCTGCAATGATGGGCTGTAACCTGGAATTGTGAGCCAAATAAACCCCTTTCTTCTTAAGGAAAAACAATCAAACAAATGGCCACAAAGGCCTAGTCAGACCCCAGAAAGAATCACTGTGGATGGGAGTTAGGATCATAAAGGCACTAACTTGTGCAATGGATTAATCCATTAGGAGGTGGAACTTAGAGGTAGAAGTAGGTGCCTGCAGGCATGCCCTTAAAGGGGGTTACTGTCCCCGACCTCTTCTTGTGAGATGAGCACCTCTGTCCCATCATGCCCTGTCCACCATCCACTGTGATATTTGTCTTTCCCTCAGATCCAAAGCAATGGGCATGCTAGCCTTGAAGTGAACACCCTGGAAAGAAGAGCCAAACAATAACCTTTCCTCCTTTCACTGCTTTCTCAGGTGTTTGCTTATAGCCATGAGAAATGAACACATCTCACGATCCTGCCAGTTTCCTACAGGTTTTGGGCTCCTTGTACTGGCAATCCCCTTTGGCAGGCTCTTTCTTTCTCCATTGGTGCAGAGTGCTTGCTTTCTCTTGCCAGTTCCCACTCTCTCTACTTCTCAGAAGCCTTCCCTGACTTATTTAGCGAATGCTGTTCACTCACTAAACTCCTCCAAAGAACATCTCTTATGAAATAAAGGATAATGCTGTCTTAGTCAGTGTTCTATTGCTGTGAAGAGACACCATGACCGTGGCAGCTCTTAGAAAGAAAGCATTTAATTAGGGCTGGTTTACAGTTCCAGAGGTTTAGTCCATTGTCCTCATGCAGACCTGGTAGCTGAGAGTTCTATATCCAGATCCAAAGGCAACAGGAAGAGAGAGACTCTGGGCCTGGCTTGAGCTTCTGAAACCCCAAAGCCCACCTCCAGTGATATACTTCCTTCCATAAGGCCACACCCACTCCAAGGTCACACCTCCTAAACCTTCTTAAGCAGTGCCACTCCCTGATGACCAAACATTCAAATATATGAACCTATGGGGGCCGTTCTTATTTAAAGCACCAAAAATGCTTTGGCCAGTTAGAGACCATTTCTGACTGGTGTTTGGTATGTAGTAACAGGTCAAACAAGTACTAAAAGGCTCTTCCTGGGCCTTCATATCCCCAGTCATCCATGTCCAGGCATGTAAGTATCAGATCTGGTGGCTGGGCTGGGCATGGCACACACCTTTAATCTCAACACTTGGGGGTAGAGACAGCAGGTTTCTGTGAGTCCTAGGCTAATGTGGGCTGCAGAGTGAGAACCTCTCTGGGGGAAAAAAGGTTGAAACAATGTATCCCAACTGTAAGAGCCTTTGACATGAAGCACCCAGGTCAAGAGGGAATGCTGTCAGTGGACTGAATTTAGTTAAGTCACAGAGGGTGTTACATTTCCCCAAAGCTTGGGAAAGAAAAGGCTAGCTGGGTCCATCTGGTTTGCTAACAGGTGGACTCAACAACAAAGAGGAGGATTTAATTTTAAAAGCATCCCTGTTCAAAAATTTAAAAAAAAAAAAAAAAGGAAAAAGAAATAAAGAAAGAAAAATCTCTCACACTCCCTCCCCAAAGAAGGCTGTCACTTGGTTTCTCTCTCTGGCTCTGTCATATGCTTCTGTCCCTTGTTCAGAAGCGTGGCTGGTATTCTGAGCTTACTGCCACGAGAACTGAGAACAGCTTCTCTGCCTGGCAATTGGCAGGAGGGAGATAGCAGCATTGCTCTCAGGCGAGAGCTTTTGACTGCAAATCTCGGAACTCCAGAGGCTCAGAGTAAGACCGAGGCCACTGTTTTACAAAGGGCCAGGCTTCCTGAGGCCGTGGCTGGAACAGGCTATTAGATCAGCTGTGTTGGCATCTGTCATTTCTTTGCCTGCCTGATTTACTCTGGGGCTGAACTGAGTTCAGATTGTATCTGTATCTCTTAAAAACTGTGCAGACTTGAGAAAATTACGTTTCTTTGGTCTTTGGCTTCTTAAAGTGGAAAATAAAGAATAAAAAAAGAGAAGAAAAGAAGATAAGAGAAAAGAAAAGAAAAGAAAAGAAAAGAAAAGAAAAGAAAAGCCTCCTGGGGCTGGGGAGATAGCACAGTAGGTAGATAAAGCACTTGACTTAAAAATCTGAGTTGGAGTTTGGATTCTCAGAACTCACACATGGTCATTTGTCTGCAACGCCAGGGAACCAGAGGGAGATGGAAGTGGAGCCAGAAGACTCCCCAGACTGCAGAAAGCCTGATGCTATAGCACACATCTGCAATCACAATGTCCACCCCACCTTCCCCCTTGTTTTGAGGCGTTTCTTGTTCACCTTAGTGTACACCGGGCTAGCTGGCCTGTGTGCTTCCAGGGACTTCTGTGCTTCCTGTCTCTGTTCCCCACCTCCCCCACTCCTACTGCTGGTCCACTGCGAAAACAGCTTTTTGCTGCTATACCAGATCTACACAGGATCTTCAAGTGTGCATAGTAGGTCCTTTACCCACTAGGCTGTCTCCCAGCCCCAGCAGGTATCTTTACAACTGATTGGTCATTCATATTCACAAAGAGATTTTATTAACATCAAAATGGAGCCCCTCTTCTCCCAAACAGTTTCCTTTGACATAGTCCTAGCTTTCCTGGAACTCACTGTAGACCAGGCTGGCCTTGAATTCAGAGATCTGCCTGCCTCTCTCCTGAGTGCTGGGATCTAAGGTGTATACCACTACAACTGGCCCCAAATAGAGTTTTTAATTGATCAGTGATTTAATTGACCCCTTGAAGTTCTAAAACTACAAGGTTTCCTGTACAATCCCATTAACATATTCATATTTCTAATGTGTCCTTTGGTATTTGCAAGAATC
The DNA here is from genome assembly GCF_903992535.2 of Arvicola amphibius. NCBI lineage: Eukaryota > Metazoa > Chordata > Mammalia > Rodentia > Cricetidae > Arvicola > Arvicola amphibius. Next base: position 39,390,641 of record NC_052048.2, on the reverse strand, counting down.
TTTTCAACAATAAAATTCTTCCAGGATTTTTTTTTATAAATCACTCAGTGAGAACTGATAGCTTGAATGTAGAAGCTATTATTTTATTTCTTGACTGATGATGGATTTTAATGTTTTCAGACAATCTTATGTAGGCCGCAATGGCCTTGAATTTGTTATGTAGCTTTGAGCTGGCCTTCAACTCCTGCTCCTTCTACCTCGGAACCCAAATGCTAGTCTTGCAGGCACACGCCAGCATGCCCGACTATTTTAGAAGTTAACTTCTATACTGCTGCCAATCACATTAGTGAGGCCGCAGGCGCAAGTGGCAGCTGTGTGAGCGAAACTGAGATAAGCAGATTCAGTGAATAAATAAACAATGAATTCTGGTACTTCTGAGGGTCTGTAAGTTTCTGGCCTTTTGAGGGGATCAGATGGTTTCAGGTAAGAAGCCTCTCCCCTTTCCTTCTGTTTCTTCTTCCTCCACCTCCTCCTCTTCCTCCTCCTCCTCCTCCTCTTCTTCTTCTCCCTCTCTCTCTCTCTCTCTCTCTCTCTCTCTCTCTCTCTCTCTCTTTCTCTTCTTTCTTTTTCCTGAAATATGATCTCAATCTTCTCATCTGAGTCTCTCAAGCAGCTGGGATGACAGGCAAATGCCACCATGCCTTGCTTTTTTTTTTTTCTTTTATTCTCCTCTTCTTTTCTGTGTTAGGGACCAAGTCCAGGGTTTCCTGTGTGCTAGCTCCATGTGATTTTATCACTGGTCTTTTTTCTACATAATAAATTATGTCTGCCAGTGACCTCACAGTCTCAACACGAAAGAAAAGAGATATCTTTCCAAAGGCTTTGGCAAAAATCCCTCTGCTTAGTCAAGCCTGGGTTATGTGGTTGCCCTTGGGCGGAAGTTGGTGCAGCCAGCTGATCATGTTCCTATGGGACAGGACAAAGGGTAGAACTAGAGAAAACCTTGCTGAGTCGACCAAAAGGCAATCAAGCTCCTTGTTCCCAGGAGCATGCTTATTTTTGTTGTTGTTGTCCTTGTTTCTGAGACAGAGAGTCGTAGTTTGTAGACCAGACTGTGGCGTGGGCCTTTCAGCTGATGCTTCTGCTTCCGATGAATATTCTTGTTTTTGTAAGAATCTTTTACTTCTGATCAGCATGGGAGTTTTGACCTGCTCTGTTTCCAACCTGGGTTGGTTCATCCCTCCTTAGGCAACTTGGTGGTCCCCTGCTCCTGGAGACTCACCATATTGATTCTGAACTTACTGCAGACACCCCATCAACACGGTGCACTTCAGTCCCCAAACAGAGCTCATGAAGCCCGCATGGGACCAACCTAAGCCCTCAGCACGTGTGTAACTTGGTACTGTTTGTAAGGCAGTGAGAGCTTAGCAGGCTTTGGGGAACCTGTTCCCCATGCTGGATTACCTCACCCAGTCTTGATGCAGGGGGAGGAGCTCGGTCCTACCTCTACTAGATGTACCAGGCTTTGTTCAAGCCCTTGGTAGGCCTGTCCCTTTCTGAATGGAGATGGAACAGGAGTGGATGGGGGTGGGTGGGGTGGTAGATGGGAGTTGGGAGGGGGAGGAGGGATGGGAGGAGAGGAGGGAGGGAAAGCTGAGGTTGGTTGGTATGTAAAATAAATGAAAAAAATTAATTAAATAAAAAACAAAAACAAAAAAAAAACTGTGGCAAAGAAAAAGTAAAATTGGCACTAGGAGGCGAATACAGTGTGGTGGTTAGTTTACATCAACATGACACAAGGTATCCAAGAGGAGGAAACCTCAGTTAAGAAAATGCCTCCATAAGATCAGGCTGAAGGCAAGACTAAAGGGCATTTTCTTAATTAGTGCTTGATGCGGGAGGATCCAGCCTATGGCGGGCGGTACCATCCCTGGGTTGGTGGTCCTGGTTTCTATAACAAAGAAGGCTGAGAAAGCAATGAGAAACATACCAATAAGCAGCACCCCTCCATGGCCTCTGTATCAGCTCCTATTTCCAGGTTCCTGCCCTGTTTGACTTCCTGTCCTGACTTCCTTTAATGATGAACTACAATGTGGTGTGTAAATCAAATAAATCCCCCCCCCCCCCAAAAGGATCCTTTTGCTTTACTGGGAAGAAACTAATATACATACATATATACATATGCAAGAATTGGGGTCCTGAGGGGATGGTTCAGTGGTTAACAGTGCTTTCTGCTCTTGCAGAGAACCAGAGTTTGGTTCCCCAGCAGGAATGTCTGGTGATTGACAACCACCTGCAACACCAGCTGTAAGGGATTTAATGTTCTTTTCTGGTCTTCCTGGGCCCGTGCATTCACATGCATATACCACCACCTCCTGCATAAATACTGTGATTAAAATAATTTTTTAAATAAGAAAGCAAGAATTTATAGTTTTAGGGGTGAAGATCTGGCTTATTTGGTAGAGTGCTTGTCTAGCATGCATGAAACTCCGAATTTATCCCCAGCTCTACATAAGATCAGGCTTGTGGAGGAGGATTAGAAGTTCTAAGTCATTCTTAGTTATGAGGTGAAATCAAGGCTGTTCTGGGCTGGATTGCATGAGATTCCGTCTCAAAACAGGAGGAGGAATAAGAGAGAAAGAAGGTGAACCCTGTAATTTCACTGATAGATCTGGACCATCCTACAATTTCCAGGTTTTTTTGGATTATGCCTTGAAAACCTTGGGGTCACAGAAAACATAGCTTCTAGTGCTTGTGCTGTGGCTAATGGATGTTGTCGTGTTCTGTGAACAAATGAAACTGGAAGTTTGGATAGGTGATTGATAGCATCTTTTTGTGCTATGATTCTGGACTTGACTATTCCAAAACAAATTATATCTTCAGAGTGAAATGGCTGGCATTTGCACAGACCTGTAATTTTCTCAATGATTTTGACCTTCAAGGAGTAATTTCATGAAATAAGTTCTTGGGGGGCAAAGGACATTATTATTTGACTCGCTAACTGTTCCTTCAGTGCTGACTCCCTGTACTCAACTGTATCTTCCCTCCCTTTTTGAGATGGCATCTTAGGAAGTCTCAGTTGCCCTCATACTCATTATAAAGCAGAGGATCCTTGGTCCTCTTGTCTCTACCTCCTGAGTGTTGGGGTGATTGATAGGTGTGTATAATCAATCATGATAGGTGTGCACAATCATGATAGGTGTGCACAATCATGCCTTGCTTTATGTAGTTCTGGAGACTGAACTCAGGGCTTTGAGCATGCTAAGCAAAGGCCAGAGTACCTATGCTACTTTCCTAATCCAACACAGTTTTGTGGGTTTTTTTCTTTTCTTTTGGTTGTACTAGAGATAGGCCCTTGAGCAAGGTAAGCAAAAACTCTACCCTGAGTTATAGCCCAACTCTGCTAATTGTAGATTTTAACTCTCTCTCTCTATCTCTCCCTCCCTCCCCCCTCTCTCTCTCTCTCTCTCTCTCTCTCTCTCTCTCTCTCTCTCTCTCTCTCCCTCTCTCTCTGTGTGTGTGTGTGAATGTGTGTGTGTGTGTGTGTGTGTGTATGTGTGTGTGTCGGGGTCCAACTCCCCATGTGTGCCTGGGTGTCAAATTAAGGATGTTGTACATGGTAGGTGTCTTAGTTAAGATTTCCATTGCTGTGAAGAGACACCATGACCACAGGAACTCTTATAAAGGGAAAACATTTGATTGGGGTGCCTTACATTTTCAGAAGATTAGTCCATTTTCATCGTGGTATGAGATGTTGGCATGCAGGCAAACATGGTGCTGGATAAGTGTAACAGGTCTTTCTTTCGATCACCAGCTTCCAAAAAAAATGGCATGGAGATGCCTAATTAATTATGAAAGCTTGGCCTTAGTTTAGGCTTGTTTCCCACTAGTTCTTAAACTTAATTAACCCATCTATATTAATCTACATTCTGCCAAGTGGCTTATTATCTCTCTTCCACACTGTATGTCTAACTTCACCCATGTCTCACCATTGAATTCCCCACCTCTCAGATTCTACCCAAGTTCCTCTCTCTCTGGAAGTCTTGCCTATCCTCTCCTGCCTAGTTATTGGACATTCTGCTCTTTATTAAATGAATCAGAAGGTGCCTCAGGCAGATTAGATAAAACAGACATATCTTCACAGTGTACAAAAAGATCATCCCACAACATCTCCCCATTTTGGCTACATAAAAAGGAAAGGTTTTAACTCTAACACTGTAAAACTATATATGATAAAAATAATTATCAGGCCAGGTGGTGGTGGCACACGCCTTTATTACCAGCACTTAGGAGACAGAGGCATGCAGATCTCTGTGAGTATGAAGCCAGCCTGGTCTACAAGAGCTAGTTCCAGGACAGGCTCCAAAGCTACAGAGAAACCCTGTCTCAAAAGACAAAAACAAACAACAACAACAACAACAACAAATTATCAGGTAAGAATTACATTCACAATGTCTATTTGTATTAGGCAAATTCAGAGAAAGTATTCTATTATCTATCCTATCTTGATAAGCCCAAAGTTTTATACCTAAACTACTTTCTTTCATAATGTTGTAAAATATTATTTTAACTATGCAAAGAGGTGCTACATTTGTTCATGCTGCATTTGTTTAATGATGTAAGGATATGTGTTTAATTATGTAAAGATGTATTGCATTTGTTTCACCTTGCTTGCCCAAGGCACCTGACTGGTGTAATAAAAAGTTGGACAGTCAATAACTAGGCTGGAGATGGATAGACAAGGCTGGCAGGCAGAGAGAATAAATCAGAGGAGAAATATAGGCTCAAGAGGAATGGAAGAAGAAGGAGAAGAGAATAAGGAAGAAAAAGAGGGACATACCCAGGGCATGTAGCCAGGCAGCCACCAGCCAGCCAGACATGAGAAGCAGTGAAAGTAAGATATACAGAAGGAAAGAGTAAAAAGCCCTGAGGCAAAATATAGATGAAGAGAACAGGCTAATTTAAGTTAAAGGGGATAGCTAGGAATAAGCCTAAGCTAGGCTGAACATACAGAACTACTAAGTCTCTGTGTCATAATTTGGGAGCTGGTTGGTGGTCTAAAGCAAAACAAAACAAAACAAAAAACTGGTATACCATAACTTGTATTACCAGTCTAAAAATATCCTTTTAGACCTTTAAACATTTTCTTAGGTAAATAATTTAAGCCTTTATGTCTCTCAACCTCTATAAACTTTACATATCTTTTATTTCTTTATTTGAATTTTGTATGAACTTGAATAATAAAATTATAACTGTCTCATCTTCAACCCCATCAGAGAACTGAGAAGGATAAAATATTACCTGAGTAAACAGGAGATGAACAAGCAACCTCCAAAATATAGAAATTACAGAGAGAGTTGACTGCAGGACAGTCACCCAAGTTTCCTCTACAACATTGGAGCATTCATATTCAGCCTAAAGGCCTAGAATATCTGACAGACTTTTCTGTAAAGCAGGAATTATAAAGGACTGGCCTACCTTGTCTTAGCAAAGTTTAGCAGCTGGCTTCCTTTGTGTCCTGCTTGCCCAATTTGGACAGCATACTATCACTATCAGCCCTTAAGGCAAGGGCAGTTTCTTTTTTGCTTTTTGCCCAGTGACTAGCTTTTCCATATTTAAAGCCAGCTACATGTGGAGGCTCTTTGATTCCTATCATCTTCTTTGAAGTAGGTTGGTACTGCCAGGAACAGATGTGCAGATGTCATGAAAAGCCTTATGTTATTAAAACTTTTTTTGACTTTTCAAGACAGAGTTTCTCTGTGTATCTCTAGCTGTCCTGAAACTCACTCTGTAGATCAGGCTGTCCTCAAACTCACTGAGATCCACCTATGTCTGCTTCCCTGAGTGCTGGGATTAAAGGCATATGCCACCATTGCTCAGCTTTATTAAAACATCTTAAATGTCATATTCTATACATTTCTGAAGTGTTTGAAGATGACCTATATATCTAATTATATCTCTGTTTAACTTTGAAAAATACCTAACAAGTTTGATTGTTATAGATGGTTAACTACTAACCTGCATTTCTTTTGGTGGTGGGGGGATTTTCAAGACAGGGTTTTTCTGTGTAAAAGTTCTAGTTGTCCTGGAACTTTCTCTTGTAGACCAGACTAGCCTTGAACTCATAGAAATCCACCTGCCTCTGCCTTCCATGTGCTGGGATTAAAGGAGTGTGCAACCACTGCCCAGCTTCCTGCATTTCTTAATTATTATAAACAGGAGTTTGTAATAATAGCTTTTAAGAACTGAAACTCCACCTTACATTTAAAATGAGCTGCATATGTACAATACCTCAAACAAAAGCAGAAACATATATACAGTATGTTATAACAAAAACAACCTTAAATTTGTATCAATATTCAAAAATCCATATTAAAGTAAAATATTTGAGAGTTGTAATTGCTTTTGATTTTAAAAGTAGATTCAATAATCTACCCCTTTATCCTATTATTCCTGTACTTCCCTAAACTAAACAATGACACAATGACAAACATCCATAACCCACTAAATGAAAAAACAACCCACCTCACCTCTTGTGAATGTGGCCATTGTGTTCTTAAAATTGCTTCCTGCTATCTGGGGGCAATAGCATCTTTAGGAGACCCTAAGAAAATTGGGATATGGTCAAATCCTGAGAGAGCGAATTGTATCATTTGTTTTTCAGTCTCTGTATGATTGAAAGTACAGGGCTTATCTGAAGTCCTGACTAGAGTAGTCTGTGAGGCTGGTATGAGCCACTACCACCTGCATCTGTTTCTAAATTGATCTTGTGTAGCCCATGGTAGCCTTGAACTCACAGAGATCTGTCTGCCTCTGTCTCTGAGTCCTGGGATTTAAGGTGTGTACCACCATTCCCTGACCTCTAGTGGCTTAGCTTTGCTCTCTAATCTTCAGGCAAGTTTTATTTATTAAAATACAAATAAAATATTACTACATGTGGTAGAGTAGACCATCTCTCCTGAATGCTGGAGTCACCTCTCCCATGGGGGGGTGGTGGTGCCAGCTCTCCTGCTACAGACACATGGACTTTTAAAGGTAATATACATATCTGCATTAACACAAGTCTAGAATGTGCAGTGTGCACAAATCAGCTGAAGATGATTTTCTGGCCCAAGCACCCCTCTCCATCTGCAGGGTCATAGGATTCCCCAACTCAGCCTGCTTCAGGGCTGAGGGGCTGGGGACAAAGTGGTGAGGACAACTGCTGCAGGACTTTCTTTGTCCCTCTGAGCCTGCAACCAGTAAGCGCGCCCTTTTGTGGGTTCTGGAGAATGACAAACCATCTCACTGACCCTCTAGCTTTTTTTTTTAAATAGTAGATTTTAAGATATTTTTGTTGCTGAGAATCAAACCCAGGGCCTTGAATATGTCAGGCAAGAGCTCTACCGCTGATCTACATCCCCAGATCCTTTTAGCAGTAGATTTTCACTTTGTGTGTGTTCTTCTGGGGAACTGAACTCGGGGCCTTGTACATACTCGGTAAGCACTCTACACGAGCCATACCTCAACCCTTGCTTATTTTTTTTCAGTCTTTATCAGCAGTTCTGAGGAACAGTGCAAAAACAAACCAGCCTCCTGCCAGAAGTGTCACATACTAACCCTGGAACTTGTTAGTTGTATTCCTTACTTTTGTGTTCCTGTGGCAGAAAATCCAACTCAACAACTAATGAAGGATTTCATTTGGACCTTCAGTTCTTTTTGGCTCGACCCTATCATTTGGGCCTGCGGCAGCACAGCACATACAAGTGAGAGCACATGGCTGTGCACCTCATGGCTGTCAAGAAGGAAATGGAGAAAAGGGCCATGGTCCCATAACCTCTTGCGAAGATGCACCACTAAGACAGAACGTCCTCTCATTAGATCCTGCCTCTAAGACAGCATGTCCTCCCAGAAGTGCTGTAGGATGAAGACTGAACTTTAACACCTAGGGCTTTGGGAGGCAACCCCAGACCCAAACCGCCACACCATCCCTTGAAAGTTCCCAGAGAGAACGCTCTCTGAAGACAGGATGATATTTTTCCTGGTGAGGCAAATTAGGATTTAGACTTCTCCAACTATAATCTCTAATATCCTTTCTTCTCTTTTTTCTCTCCTTCTTTTCCCCCAATCTCTCCCTCTTCCCTCCCTCTCAACTTTGATTCCTTTCTGATGTGGGATTCCCCTCTGTATGCTGGGAATATGTTTTATTACCATTGGTTAATAAAGAATCTGCTTTGGGCCTATTGCAGCACAGAATAGAGCAAGGTGGGAATTTCAAGCAGAGATAGAGGAGAAAAGAAGGTGGAGTCAGGGAGACACCATGTAGCTGCCAAAGGAGACAGATACCCCGGAAATCTTACTGGTAAACCATGAGCCTTGTGGTAAAATACAAAACAATAGAAATGGGTTAATCTTCAAGATGTAAGAGTTAGTTAATGAGAAGCCTGAGCTAACAGACCAAGGAGTGTTGTAATTAATATAGTTTCTGTGTGATTATTTAGGGTCTGGGCAGCTGGGAATGAAAAAGTAGGCTTTTGCCTATACTTTTCTTTCTGCTTTGGTAGCTTTTTCTGTTGCTGGGGTAAAAATGCCCCTACTAAAGCAACTTAAGGGAAAAAGCTTAATTTTGGTTCACAGTTTGAGGTTTTAGTCTGTAGGCAGGGAATTCATTTCAGCAGGAGCTGCAGCCATGCAGGCAGCTGGTCACGTGCACCCTCAGGCAGGAAGAAGAGGGTGGTGAAGACAATGGTAAGCTAGCTTTTCCCTTTTTTATTATTATTATTATTATTATTATTATTACAATTATTACAAATTTTCACCTCCTCCCCTCCTCCCATTTCCCTCCCCCTCCCCATCCCCCTTCCCCTCCCTCTCCAGTCCAAAGAGCAGTCAGGGTTCCCTGCCCTGTGAGAAGTTCAAGGTCCTACCCCCTCCATCCAGGTCTAGGAAGGTGAGCATCCAAACAGACTAGGTTCCCACAAAGCCAGTACATGGAGTAGAATCAAAACCCAGTGCCATTGTCCTCGGCTTCTCAGTCAGCCCTCCATGTAAGCCATGTTCAGAGAGTCTGGTTTGATCACATGCTCCATCAGACCCAGACCAGCTGGTCTTGGTGACCTCCCATTAGATCAGCCCCTCACCATTAGAGTGGGTGGGCGCACCCCACACGGACCTGACTTCTTGCTCATATTCTCTCTCCTTCTGCTCCTCATTTGGACCTTGGGAGCTCAGTTCAGTGCTCCAATGTGGGTCTCTGTCTCTATCTCCATCCATCGCCAGATGAAGCTTCTATGGTGGTATACAAGATATTCATCAGAGTGGCTATAGTATAGGGCCAGTTCAGGTGCCCTCTCCTCAGGTGCTCAAGGAACAAACTGGGGACATCTTCTTGGACCTCTGGGAATCCCTCTAGAGTCCTGATGTGGGAAGGTCTTCTGTTTTAATAAAGAAACTGTTTTGGCCAGCCCTTAGGTGGGTGGAGTAGACAGAACAGGAAAAAGGAAGTGAGGTAGATGGCTCAGACAGTTGCCCCGCCTCTCCTCTCTGGGGCAGACTGCTGTGCCTCACCTCTTCTCTCTGGGTAGACTGCCATGCCTCTCCTGAGAGAGAGAGAGATGCGATGGAGCCAGCCACCAGGACAGACATGCTAAATCTTTCCCGGTAAGACACCGCTCATGGTGTTACACAGATTATTAGATATGGGTTAGTCAAGATGTGAGTAAGAGGCTGAAACTAAGGGCCAGGCAGTGTTTAAAAAAAATACAATTTGTGTGTTGTTATTTTGGGTTTTAAGCTAGCCGGCAGCCGAGAGCAGGGCGGCGGGAAGCCGCCCGCAGCACCTCACTACAGAGTCCGGTCTCTTGCCAACCCTCAAATGGCTCCCTTAATTAAGATATATACTTCCCTGCTCCCATATCCACTCCTCCTCCATCCCAACTGTCCCATTCCCCCAAGTTCTCCCCATCCTCCCCTTCTCCCTTCTCTCTCCCTATTTCCCCTTACCCCCATCCCATTCCCACTCCCAAGCTCTCCATTTTTGCCTGGAAATCTTGTCTACTTCCAATATCCAGGAGGATAACTACATGTTTTTTTTTGGGGGGGGGTTCACCTTCCTATTTAGCTTCTCTAGGATCATGAATTATAGACTCAATGTCCTTCATTTATAGCTAGAATCCACTAATGAGTGAGTACATACCATATTCATCTTTTTGGGTCTGGGTTACCTCACTCAGGAGATATTCACCAACCCCACAACAGACAAAGGTCTGATCTCCAAAATATATAAAGAACTCAAGAAACTAGACTTCAAAATGCTAATTAACCCAATTAAAAATTGGGGTACTGATCTGAACAGAGAATTCTCAACTGAAAAAGTTCAAATGGCCAAAAGTCACTTAAGGTCATGCTCAACCTCCTTAGAGATCAGGGAAATGCAAATCAAAACAACTTTGAGATACCATTTTACACCTGTCAGAATGGCTAAAATCAAAAACACCAATGATAGCCTTTGCTGGAGAGGATGTGGAGTAAGGGCAACACTCATCCATTGCTGGTGGGAATGCAAACTTATGCAACCACTTTGGAAATCAGTGTGGCGATTTCTCAGGAAATTTGGGATCAACCTACCCCAGGATCCAGCAATACCACTCCTGGGAATATACCCAAGAGATGCCCTATCATACTACAAAAGCATTTGTTCAACTATGTTCATAGCAGCATTATTTGTAATAGCCAGAACCTGGAAACAACCTAGATGCCCCTCAATGGAAGAATGGATAAAGAAAGTGTGGAATATATACGCATTAGAGTACTACTCAGCAGTAAAAAAACAATGACATCTTGAATTTTGCATGCAAATGGATAGCTTTTCCCTTTTTATGCAGCCGATGAAGTCCTGCTGCCTACATTCAGGATGGGTCTTTCTACCTCAGTTAACCTGTACCTAATTTACACAGTCCCACCCAGGTAAGGCCAGGAACTTGTCACCTAAGTAACTCTAGAGCCTGCCAAACTGACAGTATTTTCTCTCTCTCTCTCCTTCACCCCCTCCCCCTTCCATTTTTCTCTATAACTGAGGTTGTAGAATATTAAAAGGGGTGGGGTGGGAATACATCTCAGTGATGGAGCAGTTGCCTAGCATATGCAAGGCCTTGGGTTGTATCCTGGGTACTGAAAAGCAAAACCCACAACTGTTGTGTTCACCTAATATTTTTTTTTTTTAGTATTAATAAAAACTCGGGAGTCAGAAATTGAGATAAAATCCTGATGAATCTGCCAGGCGATGGTGGCACATGCCTTTAATCCCAGAACTTGGGAGGCAGAGGCTGGCAGATCTCTGTGAGTTCGAGGCCAGCCTGGTCTATAGAGTGAGTTTCAAGACAGGCTCCAAAGTTACACATAGAAACCCTGCTTTAAAGACTGAAAAAAATAAAAAATCCTGATAAACTGATGAATCTAAGGAACAATGGAAGGACTATTGCTGAGCCTACTTTTCACGTGTTCTGGTCCAAAACCCTCAGAGCCCTCTTCTCTCTTCCTGCTCCTCTCTATTCAACTTCCTAGTCCTTCAATGTCTCCATGGCTAATCCTGGTTAGCTAATTGCTGACTCCTTTGTGTTTCAAGGTGGCTTTGTTGGCAGTGAGAACACGTCTCCTGCAACACACACCCAACACCAAATCAAATGAAAACATCACAGACAACACAAGGAACTACAACTGAGTTTCTACTGTGTCTCTACCCAGGGAAAGAGGGTGAGCATGGAGATGAAGGAAAGGAACCATTCTCTGCCCATGCTTGCCTCCCTGAATGCAACAGAAGCAAGTGAATTTAAGTGAGCTTACCTCAAAGGAAAAAAAAATAGTAATAATGGCTAAATCACTCCTGATGTGCTGAGAACCTTGTAAATTACCCAGTCCTTGAGGCTGAATGCCTCAACAGATGGGGCAACTCAGTCCGCAGGCGTGGGTGTCTGAGCCCTGCAAGTTCCTAAAGAACTGTTGTTCTGTTCCCTGAGGGAAACTTGGGAACCCTGACTCAACTGTCACTTAAGAAAGCAGCAGCAGCAGCAGCAGCAGTCACCAGGCAAATCAGCTCTCAGTGGAAAGAGGGAGCCATGCAGCGAAAGGCAAAGAATAACCTCCCTCCAGAAAATGCTTTCAAGAAAATCTGGCCTCTTCATTTAGCAACTCATGACCCACAGCCTAACATTAGGCAGATCTTGGGGGTCCCTTAGAACAGGGGGAGGAAGGATTGGAGAAGCCAGAGGGGCCAAGGACGCCACAAGAACACGGTCCACGGAGTCAAGTAAGCAGGGCTTCTAGGGGCTCCCAGAGACTGAAGCGACAATCAGGGAGCCTGCAGGGGTCTGACCAAGGTCCTCTTCAGATATGCTATGGTTGTGTAGCTTGGTGTTCTTACGGGACTACTAGTGTGCATGGGGGCTGGGGGGAGCTGTCTCTGACTCTTTTGCCAGCTTTTAAGACCCTTTTCCTCCTACTGGGTTGCCTTGTCCAGCCTTAATATGAGGGTATGTGTGCCTGGTCTTGTTGTAACTTGTTATGGTTGATATCCCTAGGAGACCTGCTCTTCTCTGAAGGGAAGCAGAGGAGTGGAGCTGGGGAAAGAGGAGAAGTGAGGGAGGGGGTTGGGAGGAAAGAATGGAGGGGAAACTGTGATCAGAATGAAATATACGAGAGAAGAATAAATAAATAAATTAAAAAAAATCTGCCCTCCTACTGGAAGGTACTGCCCACAATTAGGGTGGGCCTGCCCATGTCAAACAGGATAATTCTTCCAAGGACGCTTTTTACTCAGGTAATTCTAATTTGTGGCCAATTGACATTAAAGCCAGCTATCATGAGTTTCTGAGGTTGCTGTCTGGGCCTGCTTCCAAAATGAAAACCGAGGTATAGGGTACACAGAGACATTTCTGACTCCAAAATCCTCTTTAGCGATTGAGCGTCACCGTCTCTTTATTCACTGCAGTTACAGAGGAGACTAACAACACTTAGATTCTCCCTGGAGGAGGATGGGATGTAGCTCCATGGGGAGAAGGCTTGCCTAGCCGTCATGAAGCGCTAGGCCTGATTTCCAGCTCTGCATAGAACTGCTTGTGACAGCGCAGGCCTGTAGTTCTTGCACCCAGGAGGTGAAGGCAGGAAGATCAGAAGTTCAAGATCAGCATATTTTTTAAAAAGAGAGATTGTCCCCCCCCTCCACCCCCACCCCCGCTTTGGTTTTTTTGAGACAGGGTTTCTCTGTGTAGCCCTGACTATCCTGGGACTTTCTCTGTAGACCAGGCTGGCCTTGAACTCAGAGATTCGCCTACCTCTGATTCCCAAGTGCTGGGATTAAAGGCATGTGCCCCTACCACCTGGCTAGAAAGATTGTTCTTAATTAATTTTTTTTAAGCTGCCATTTCATTAAGAAGGAAAAACTTTCAAACTCGCTGCTCAGCTCTCTCTCCGCAGGAATCGTGTCAGACACCTCATGGGAAACAGCCCGCTTCTGGGAACTGGTTGCAGAAGCTGAGGTTTGTCACCTTCCCAGTCGGGTTTCAAATCCCAATTAGGTACTCGTCTGAAGCCTGTCCTAGGCAAGACTGACTCACCCAGCTGTGGCCAGATGCCCAAAGCAGTCACAAAGGCTCCTGCGCTCAGACTCTTGGCCAAGGCTGGACGAGAGAGACAACTTTAGGCTGGTGTCTCCCCATCTTGTCACGGAGATATGTCTGTGTCAGGGATCACAGTGTAACTGCATTTGTTCCTCATCCCAGTGCTGGGATAAGGCATCTGAAAGCCACTTAAGGCAGGTAGGAGGTATTCTGGCTCACAGTTGAAGGAGAAAACAGTCCTGGCTGGGGTTAAATCTTGGTGGTAAACTCAGCACGAGTAAAGCCCTGAGTTCGATTCCCAGCACCACATGCAAGGCCGAAAAAGTGGCTGGGGTGAGAGAGCTTGTGGCTGGGGCAGTTGCTTAGGTCACAGTCAGGAAGCCAAGGGAACTCTAGCGAAACCCACCAGCAGGAACTCTGAAGGCCCACCTCCAGTGGTATTCTTCCACTAGTAAGGGCCCATCTTCTAAAGGACCTGCAACCTTCCCGAACAGCGCCACCATCTGGGAACCAATGTTCAAGTGCCTGAGCCTCTGGAGGACATGTCACATCCAAACTCTAACAACGGCAATAACAACAACATCTAACACCCTGCTGTGGTTTGCATATGGTCCCCAGTTGGTGGCTCCTTAGGATGTGGAGCCTTAGTGGAGAAATGGGCACTAGCGGTGGGCCATGAGTCTTTAGAGCTGGGCCCTACTTGTTCACTCTCTATCTGAGTGTGGATGTAATGGAGCCAGTTGACCTCCCACTCCTGAAACTAAGCCTTCTCTGACTGCTGCCATGTCTTTCCTGCCACGAGACATGCATTTCTCTGGAACCGTATACTGCAGAATGAGCCTTTTCTTCCTTAAGTGGCTGTTGTCAGGTGCTTTATCACAACAAGGGAAAATTAGCTGTGACGCACCTGCCAAACACCTAGCTTGCCGTACTTTCACTGATGTTCCCATTGTTACTACAGTGACGAATGTAATGATTGAAATCTCCCATCGAATAGACTCAGGATGTAGCCCAGATGGTGCTTGTCTAGCATGCATGGAGTCCTGGGTTTGACCTTTGGCACCACATAAAGTTGTGGTGGCATATGCCTAGAATCGCAGCACTTTGAAGTAAAGTTCAGGAGGATCAGAAGTGAGTTCAAAGTCAGCCTAGATTACCAGAGATGTTGTCTGGAAATTTTTATATATAGGCAACAAGCACAGCTTCCAGACTGTGGGGCAAAGAAGTACGGGTGTAATCATGCCTGATAATTCTTTCTGGTCACCTTAGTCTTAGAAGGTCCTTAGACTTCTTAGGCCTTAGTTTTTCTCATCCGTAAAACAGAGACAGTGATGTTATCTGTCCCACAGCATCATGTCTGATAAGTAGCGTCAGGTCTGTAAAGCATGTGGTAGCTTTTCCCTTGGCATGGTGGGAGGGGTTGATCCTTGGCCGGAATCCGCTGTGACGTAAAGAAAAGTGTCGTGGAATCTAATAGCTCCATCCCCGTTTCCAAGTTTTCAAGGACAGCTGGCCTTCTAGCTGTTCTCTGCCTGTCCGCTGGAAGAATCTAAAAGGGTGGTCAGGATGACTCAGTGGGTAAAGGCTCTTTCTGCCAAGCCTGAAAACCTGGCTTGAACCCTAGGACCCATAGAGTGGAAGGAGAGGACCACCTCCCGTACGTATCCTCTGACTTCCACTTGAGCACTGTGGTGAGTGGCCTTCCTCACACCCCACAAATACATACACAAAAGAATATATGTAATAATCCAATTCCTTAAAAAGAAAGAGAACCCTGTGTTAGAGACTGAACCTAGGAACTTGTGCATGCTAGGAAAGTTTTTTACTGGTCCTACAAAAATCCGAGTTTTCTTTAGAGATGAAGTGGCAGGGAAAGGAAAGAATGAAAAAAAAAAAGGAAACTATGGTTTCTTGCTCATGAACTGGAAAATGGTCCACAGGTATCTTGACGGCAGACAGGCAGACACTAGCTTGACAGGCCGTTGCACAGTGGGGATAAGGACTCAAGGAGGTAGAAGGCAGAGCATCTGTGTGCTATTTGGCTTTAATTTCTGTCCTGGGTTTGGTACTAAGATTTTTTTTCTCTTGTTTATTTTGTTTTTCTCACCAGCAGGCTCCAAAATCAGACAGAAAAACAACAGAAAAACAGCACCTCAGATCTCTGCCTGATCTTCTTTGTGTTTGTGACAATCTGCAGGGTGACATGAAGGAGGAGGAATAAATCAAAGCCTTTGCCACCATAGCCTCCATGAGATGGAGAAGACAGCAGAAAGCTCCATTTTGAGGTAGGCCTTGACAAGGAGTGAGAGATTGGCTGTAAAGTAAGTGTTCAGTCAGGAATGTCAATGGCTAGGCTTTCTTAAAAGTGGCATTTGTTTGGAGGGGACACAGGTTGATAGATAAAAAACAAAACATTTGAGCCTGTCCTTAGATATAACCCTGTCTCCCATTCTTTTCCTTAATTTATCATTACATTTTTGGTGCTGGGAATGGATCCCCACAGCCTTCCATGAACTCAACCCCCCTTGCCCCAACCCATGATCTGATTATATTTTAGGACAAACCTTGTCCCTCCTCTCAGAATTGGGATTCCTCTCTTTCCATCTACTTTCCCTTCTCCTGAGGGCTATCCTTGTACCAGTCCCTGGAGGACACACCAGAAGACACAGGATTATGAGTTTGGCTTGGTACCTGCCCTCAACAAAAGCACTGATCAAATGATTTCACCCACAATCAGAGTGACAGATGACGAGCAGGCTCAAGCATCAGGTTTAGTGTCAAGACAAAGCTTGATGTAGTGGTTCAGTGACGATCTCTCTGAGGAAGTGATATTTGAACTAAGACCCAGCAGGTAGCAGATCTTAGCAGAGACTGGGGGATGTGGGTGTGGATGGGGAAGCTCAACATTTTCAAGAAACAAAGAAACCAGCACAAAATGGTTTCCTTGAAATGAGGAGAGAGAGAGAGAGAGAGAGAGAGAGAGAGAGAGAGAGAGAGAGAGAGAGAGAGGAGGGGGGGAGAGGCAGAGACAGAGAGACAGAGACAGAGAGACAGAGAGAGAGAGGCGATGAGAAGTTGATAATATGGGAAGCTGGCCTGGCTTACCTTCCTCTCACTGAAGGATGCCTGTTCAGTTCCTGTGTGCACAAATAGCACAGAGAAGAGGGGTGTCATGGGGCCAATGGAGTGATGTTAGACCCAGCTGAAGCCTCCTCCAGAGCTTTGTGGTACCCAGTGACTCTCTGGCTCTGTGCCTGTCTTCTCCCTTCTAGGCAGTGTCTCATGTAACCCAGGTTGGCCTTGAGCTAGCTGTGTAGTCAAGGATGACTTTGAACCTCTGATCCTCCTGCCTCCACCTCTTGAGTGCTGGGATTACAGGCATACACCATCATTCCCAGTTTATTCAGGGTTGAAAATTGAACTCAGGACTATGTGTGTCCTATGTAAGTACCCTGCCAGCTGAGTTTTAAATACAGCTCTTGTTCTTTGTTTGTGAGCATCTCATGTATCCCAGGCTGGCCTCAGACTCCTGATCCTTCTGCTCCCACCTGGAAAGTTCTGGGCTCAAAGCTGTTTTCCACCACACCCAGCAGTCGTTTTCCTTGTCTTTCAACCAGTCTCACCCATTCTTGTATCTCAGTTAAAAAAAAAAAAAAAAAGAGCAAATCCTCCCTTCCACTCCAGCTTCAGGGCTGGTCCCCTCTCCCCATGATCAGTCAACCATTGTGGTGAAAATGGCTGCCTTCTGCAGGCCTTCAGACAGTTTATGACTGAACCTGAGCCTGCTTAGTGGCCAGGGCTCGGGAATAAAAAAGTAGACCAAACTCCATGGCATCCTTTTTCTGAGCAGCTTTCGGATCACGGGGGTAAACATCTCTCCTCACAATCCCGCATGGTAGGGACCTTTACGAGTCCCCATTTTATAGATGAGGAACTGAGTTAAAGAGAGTTCAAACAACGGGCCCAAAGTCTCACTTCTCTTTTTAAAATTGTGTGTGCATGTGTGATATGCGTACCTATGTGTACATGTATTTATATATGTGTGTGCGGCCGCATGTGTTTGCATGGGTGTAAGCAGGTTCAAGGTTGATGCAATCTTGTGATCTCCTCCTGTTCCTCTCTACCTTTATTCTTTGGGGTAGGGTTTCTCAACTGAACCCCAAACTTGCTGATATAGCCAACTGGGGAAGTCAGCTTGCTCCTTCAGGGATCCCCTTTCTTCGCCTTGTGAGCCCTGGGATTGCAGACAGGCTGCCTTGCCCATTGGGCATGTCTGTGGAACTCTGATTCTCATGCTTGCAGAGAAAGTGTCTTAACCACTGAACCATCTCTCCAGCTCTCAGAGGCCCTCTTCTGACAGGTGACAGAGCTAGGATGGGAGCTCTCTGAAGCCAAAGCCAAGTTCTTTTTTTTTTTTTTTTTGGTTTTTCGAGACAGGGTTTCCCTGTAGTTTCTAGAGCCTGTCCTGAAACTAGCTCTTGTAGACCAGGCTGGCCTCTAACTCAGAGATCTGCCTGCCTCTGCCTCCCGAGTGCTGGGATTAAAGGCCTGCGCCACCACCGCCAAGTTCTTAACTGGTGTTCTCAGCTCCTTCCCCATCTTTCTCTGTGAGATGGTAATCTTTCTACAGGTGGGGTCCTTCTTACCTTGCTGGTAGCCTCCTTTTGTAACCACCAGCCCCCACCTTCTCCTTCTTGTCCCCGCAGGCCCAATCACACCTCTGTTCCAGTCATTGATGGCCTGGTTTCTTCCTGTCACAGATACCCCAAGCGGTTTTGCCTGCTTGTCTACTGGTTAAGCCTCAGCCCATTACTTCAAGGGTGGGTTAGATTTTTTCTAGAGCTTTCAGCCCTTCTCCACTTACTCCAGTCCTCTGAGGCTAATCCTTTGATTCTAAGCTAAGTGGTAGAGTGTAGCAAAGAGTGTTGTGGTCACCCAGAGAGCTATTTAAAAGAACCCAAGTCTCCTTAAGATGTGTGACTTTGGGACGTGTTTATCAAACGGGACGGAACCATTCTCGTGGGATGTTTGCTTTGAGTGTGCTTTTGATTGTCACAAGGATTTCAGAGGTGTGGAGATGAGGAAGTGTCTGACTTTCTGCTGGCTTTGGGGGTGTTAGTGTAATACAGGTCTGTGGGGCAGAGAACTGTTTTGTGGGCTCCAAGGTTTGAAATGTCCTATCAGGCATTTGCTCGGGTGGAAAACTTTTTTCATTTTAATTTAAAAAAACTATGTGTATGGGTGTTTTGTATCCATGCATATCTGTTTACCAGGTGTGTGTCTGGTGTTCAACTCAGGCCAGAAAAGAGCATCAAAACCCATTGAGATTGGAGTTGTGAGCTGCCAAGTAGAACAACTGAACTGTGGTCCTCTTCAAGAGCAGCAAGTAGCCTTAACCACTGAGCCATCTCTCCAGCCAGTCCCAAACATGATAGGGGTATGTGTATGTGTATGTATGTGTGCCAGAATCTGTATACCAAACATAGTAATTCATCAAAGACTCCACGACAATCAAGAGTTTACTATACTAATGATGATTCCTAAGGTTTTGGTACTTTGTTCAAATAACTACCTTCAGAGGCAAGGTGGGATTTTATTTGCATCTCTTTGCCACCCACTGCTTGAGAATTTTCTAGAGTTTTATTCATTAAATAATAGTTTGATTTTTGTGTCATCCTGCCCTACAAGCAAACACACTTAAGAGATAATATGAGTTGGGTGTGGGGTCTCACATCTGTAACCACAGCACTAAGAGGACTGAAGCAGGAAGATCCAGAATCCAGGTTGGATTACATAGGGGGTTGCAGGACAGCCTAATGTACTGAATGAGACCCTGTCTCACAAAAGGGGGCAGACAGGTATCTTATAGTCTATCCAGGGAGTGGATGTTGAATCAGAGGAGCTGGGAAGCTATTTATGCATTTCATGCACCTCAGGCAGGCCCCTGAGATTTTCCTGCCCCAGTTGCATGCGTAGCTGGAATTATAAGCATCTGCCACCCCTGCCCAGTTTATAGTGAATGCGCTGAATTCATCTGAGAAACCCACTCCCCAGAAGTTAAGTATCAGGAATTATGGTGGATTTGGAAAGTTCCGTTCTCCCTAGAGCAGGGACTATTAACAATTTGGTGAGAGTTCTTCCATAGAGATAAACCTAGGGAGAGGAGGATGGGTATGTTTATAGAGAGCTAGAGACGTTTAAGGTATTTCTGCTGTTATCAAAATGAGATTCTATTACAATACTATTCTCAAGTGCGCTCACTGTGGCTTCCTACAGCGCAGCCACTTTGAGATTAGTCTTGAGTGCTTTGGTTCTGCAGGAAATTCCAAAGCAAGAAATGACAAATATGTTTTGAAGTAAGGAATAGACAACCAATAGGCTATTTTCATGGGAAACATTATAAATGTATTTTCCTCCCATTTTTTGAGTATACTGGAGCTTTGGGCTTGCTAGCTCTCTAGAAAATCCCAGTGAAGGGATTTGTCTCTACTGCATGTACTGGCTTTTTGGGATCCCAGGTTATTTGGATGCATACCTTCCTAAGCCTGGATGGAGGGGGGGCCGTGGACTTCCCACAGGCCAGGGTACCCTGCCCTCTCTTAGGACTGGAGAAGGAGGGAGAAGGATAAGTGGGGAGTGAGTGGGAGGGAAATGGGAGGAGGGGAGGAAGTGGAAATTTTGAATGGTATTATTTATAAAGCAATAAAAAGAAAGAAAAAGAAAATCCCAGTGAAGGTTGAGAGCTTATATTCTCATTTAAGAACTCAACACTGAGCAAGTAAACAAGAGAAAAGCCAGCCAGCCAGCCAGCCAGCAAGCGAGCAAACAAACCCACCATGTACAACAGGGGTCCATGCTATAAAAGTGACTTGTTCTGATTTAGTGTTAGTGGACTTATCTGGATACTGTATGGAAAATTATCTAGAGAAGGACAATGTCTGGAGATCAGCCAGGAGCTACTGCCAGTGTCTAGGCACGAGAGGGTGACAGCTTGGATAAAGTAAATGGAGGTAGGCCCATCAGGATATTTGAGGTAGGAAGTGTGTGTGTGTGTGTGTGTGTGTGTGTGTGTGTGTACTTGTTCTAGCAAGAAGGAAGTCACTAAATCATGGTGCCGAGAATTTGAATGGGTATGGATGGCTTTGGTATTTATAAAAATAAGGAAAGCAAGCAAAGAAAATTTTCATTGGCAGAGAGGCCAGGGAAGTGACAGTGCCTTTTCGGATGAATTCATTTTGTAATGCCTTATTTAACACTAAAGTGGCATATCAAATCAAATACATTAGTCCCAAGGATGGCTTAAATCTGATAAATATATGGATGTGTGATATATTTATATCTAAATGAGTTGGGTGTATAGCCCAGTGGTAGAGCACTTCACTGGCATGTATAAGGTGCTGGGTTCTATTGACAGTGTTGCAAAAATAATAAAATATATTTCTGCAAACACATATGTATACATACACACAGACCACACACACACACACACACACACACACACACACACACACACACACACACTCCTTTTTCTGATAGGGGGATTCCTGTAGCCCAGGCAAGCCTCCATCTCACTCTGTAGCCATAGATGACCTTGAATTCTAGTCTTCCTGCCTCTATCTCCCAGGACTGGTATTACAGCCATAGCTACTACACCTGGTTTTATGTGGCAGCAGGGTTTTGACCTGATTCCGGCATACTAGGCAAGCACTCTATCAACTGAACTACATCCTTATTCCATATATAGATTTATTTAAAGATAGATAGATAGATAGATAGATAGATAGATAGATAGATAGATAGATAGATTTAAAGCTCTAGAAGCTGATATTGGAAGGTGGCTGTTTACTACTTTGCAAAGTTTCTGGATAGTGCCAAGAAAGGACTTCAAGGATTTTCGTCTTCTTTGACTGTCTTGAACAAGTATGCCACCATTTCACTGAGACATGGGCTGTGGACTCCACCTACTGGTCAGCTCTAAGCATTTTTACACCATGCTCTTTAGGATACAAAACAAATTCTAGTTCATCAAGAACGCAGATGGGGATTGTGGGAAGCGAGAGATGGTGTAGTTGTTAAGACCTAGAACCTGAGTTTGGTTCCCAGCACCAGTGTCAGGTACTTCCTGTAACTTCAGCTCCAAGAAGATCAGATGCCTTTAACATCTGTGACATCTGTGACCACCTATATACTCTCTCTCTTTCTCTCTCTCTCTCTCTCTCTCTCTCTCTCTCTCTCTCTCTCTCACACACACACACACACACACACACACATTCACACACACATACACACTCACCTACACAATTACAAATAAAATAATCTTGCAGGAGACCTAGGTTCTGCTTCCAGTACCCACATGGTGCCACACTGATGGAGGACTCTCATTGGTTAATTAATAAAGAAACTGCTTGGCCTGATTGGTTAGAACATAGGTGGGTGGAGTAGACAGAACAGGATGCTGGGAGTGAGGCAGACGCTTCAGGCAATTGCCATGCCTTGCCTCTCTGGGGCAGATGCCATACCTCTTCTCTCTGAGACAGACATGATGAAGCTCCGGCCCAAGATGGACTTACGCTAGAATCTTCCCGGTAAGGCACCACTTTGTGGTGCTACACAGATTATTAGATATGGGTTAATCAAGATGTGAGTAAGAGGCTGGAACTAATGGGCCAAGCAGTGTTTAAATGAATGCAGTTTGTGTGTTGTTATTTCGGGGCATAAGCTAGCCAGGCGGCTGGGAGCCCGGCGGGAATGCAGCCCACCACTCCCAATCACTACACCTCCCAACTGTTCTGATTTCTATTTCCAAAGGATCTGACCCCTCTCTTCTGACCTCCTCAGGTAGCAGGCACATACATGGTATCCATGTGTACATGCAGTCAAAAGTCACGCACAAAAGTCACGCACACAAAAGAAAGAACTCTACAATAAAAGTGTTTTAAAAGAATACATATAGCCACAAACTTACAATGGCTCGATTAAGGATTAAACAAACAAACAGCAAAAAGCAAAAGCAAAAGCAAAAGGTCGATGACAGTATGAAAAGCAGACTTTCCCCGGCTAAGCATATGTGAGAAGATATAGTCTCTGGTGGCACTTGCAGTGGCAGCAAGCCCCAGCTCCCCTGAAGACGATGGGACACAACGGAGACTCTCCAGTGTCCTGTGACGCTAAGTCGTATGTTCATTAGGTTAGGTGTGTTACTGTGTGTTTGTAATATAAAGAAGTTCATGGGAAGATAATATAAAGAAGCCCTGCTGTAGATTGAAGGGCGTGATACAAGTGCCAGGGAAATACAGATCAATGCTGCCTCCCCCAGTAGCTTAAAGTCTTTCAGTGGGAAGATAAGAGAAGCTGCAAGAGTGTCACGATCACAGGAATAGTTGGGATTTGGAACTCAGAGAGAGATTTGGATTTGGATTCCATTTTAGCTGCAGCAAATGGCAAGTCTCCAAGTCCTAGACTGGTGGTTCTCAACCTTCCTAAAGCTGTGCAGCCTTTAATACCGTTCCTCAGGTTGTGATGATCCCCAACCATAAAATTATTTTTATTCCTACTTCATAACTATAATTTTACTAATATTATGGACCATAATAAAAAAATATTTGTGTTCTCTGATGGTCTCAGGCGACCCCTGTGACCAATCAGGATCATGTCCTACAGGATGAGAACCACTGTCCTAGACTCTCTAGCAGACTGGTAATGCTTTCTGGATGACAGAAGTGGTCCATGTTTGCAATGACTACTACAGCAGCCTCTAGTCAGGTGTGGCAGACAACACCTGGCATGTGGCGGTTGTGGCTAAGAAACTTATTTTTCATTTTATTTAGTTTACATTTAAAGGGGGTGGGGAGACAGCTCTGTCAGTAAAGTGCTTGCCTTGAAAGTAGGAGGATCTGAGCTTGATCCCCAGTTTCCACATTAAAAGTCTGAGTGTGGTGGAACACAGTTGGAACCTCAGTGCTGGGGAGGCCAGGCAGGAAGGTATCTGTAGCCAGCTTAACCTGGCTGGGTAGCCTTGGGTACCAAGGAGAGATCCTTATCTCAAAAAACAAAGAGGATAGCTCCTGAGGGAAGATGGGTTGACCTCTGGACTTCAAAAATGTGCACAAGTGTACCTGCATTTCTGAATGTGTGCATGCGTGTGCCCATGTGGGCAAGCTCACACACCCACACCTGGGTACACATGCACCCATAAACAGGCGCACACACACTCACATTTATAGATAGCAGATTCTGTATTCGACCACATGATTCTGAAGGATCAGTTTCCCCATTTGTACATCTCTACCAGTGAGGTTTTGTTACTGTTGATTGGGACCATTTGAGGGAGCTTCTTCCACTGCACTTGAATTGTAGCAGGCAGTCAAGAATTATGCTTTGGACTACGATACCTGATGGAATCAGGGCAGACTGTTCTACCCACACCCTGAACCTATCCCTCCGGGTTTTCATTAATCTCCTGCTGCGACTTCAAAAGGAAAAACAGGGACTATGCATAAGCTCCCCAAGTCTGCGTCTCTTAAAAATATTCTGTTTGGAATGAATCAGTCAGTGTGGTGTTTTGTGTTTATCCCCCTCTTTCTGAGATGGGAGACTGTATCAGCTTGTGGTGAGAAAGTCAGCCCAGTCAATGAATAATCAAAGGCAAAGCCAAGCAGATGATGAATCTTGGCCTCCCTCCTGTGAAGCCACCCACTAAGCAGAATTGAATAAATCTGTTCGGGCTTAGCATATTTTTCAGGGTAATTGGTTGCAGTTCTCACTAATTCTTTGATTGGCTAACTTTGTCCTGGGCCTACTCCAAGCTAATAAAACAAGAGAATGAAGCAAGCTTCTGAGTTCAGCTTTAAGTTTCAGGGAGGGACCGCACAGCCTTAGTTAGGACAATGCTGGAAGGAAAAAGAATGTTGGTGCATGCTTCTCCGTCCTGGGTCCTGGCAACCTCTGGGCTTCTGGAGTCTTCCCAGATCGTTTCCTTCTCTGGGGAGAGGGCTGTAGGTGACTTGGAGACATCATAGAACTGCAGGCAATTGTTGTAATTATGGCTCTGTGGTGCAGGCTGGGAGTGTTGTAAACCATGGGGCTCCGAAGCTGGAAGGACCCCAGGGTGCACTCTGGAAGCTGCAAACCATGTGGGATCAGAAGATGTGGGGTTGAACTCTAGCTTAATCTCCTGTCTTCTGTGTGACCTTAAGCAAGAGCTTGACCTCTCTGAGCTTCTGTCTTCCTGTCAGTAAAATGGATGTGCTAGTGCTCTTCTCAACAGGTACTGGGAGAAGAAAGAAAGGAAAGCTCTTAAAAGACACAGTGCCTGGCATGTCATAAGTCCCCACAAAGCACAGTTAGAGTCATGCTCCCCTTTCTGTGTCGGATGTGCTCCCGGGAAAGAAAAACCAAAAAGCCCTAACAAACCAAAAGACCATAACGCTTTTGTGTTCCTCCTGAGTATGGATTGAATTTTCCTAGTTTTTTTTTTTTTTTTTTTTTTTTTTTCTGTGTTTGTGTGTATGTCCCCAAATTCATGTCAAAGTTCTCACCTCCAGGAGCTCAGAATGTGGCTGTGTTTAGAATCAGGGTCTTTCAGGAAGTCACAAGTTAAAATGAGGCCACCAGATTGGCCCCAAACCAATATACTAAACCACTTCCTCTCTGTTGTTTAAGTTTTATCTTTCCCTTCTTTGGAAGCCAGGATTTAAAGACTAGGATATTCGAGGCTGGATGCTGGGTCTCAGCATCTGTGATGCCAGTACGCCGGAGGCAGAAGCAGGAGGACCTTGCTTCTAGCGGTAAACTGGACTGCGTGTTTCCAAAAGAAAAGGACAGACAACCAAAACACAAAGCAAGGGAGGAGGAGAGAAAGGAGGAAGAGGAGAAGAAGCAGGAGAGGAGGAGGGAAAGGAGAAGGCATTATTCTCCAGGTGTTAGGGATTATGCTGAAGGACAGTTGCCACCTGCTGTCTGCAATTAACCCGGAGAAAACTGCCCAGCCATTGGTCAAGATTCCTGCCTGCACCTCACCCACATCCAGAGTCTGCTTAAAGACTGATGCTGTTGCTCTAGCGTGGAACAAACTGGAATGGTCAGAGCCAAGGCTTTGGTTGACATAAGGCTTTGGTTGACATCTGTTTATGACGGTCTTGGAAGTCAGCTTCTCCGTCTGGTCCTGCTGTGTCTCCTCATGGCACCCGCTTCTCGGGATCCTTGCTGGCACAGTGTCCTCCCTTGAAATGAAGCACGGATGAGTGAGCCAAGGAAAAGAATCTCTGGGTTTCCCCATAGGAGGAGAATGGCTGTGTTCTAGGCAGCTGTACAGCAAGGGCAGATGGCAAGTGACTTTCAGAGCTCATGGATTCTCTGGCGGTGCTTGTCACATCAATAATCCCTTTGGAGAGGTTCCTTTTGCTCAGGTCACCCACATGACACCCCAGCCGTGGCTCAGGTGACTGAAGCAAGGATGGGCACCTGACTCTGAGGAAGTCACCTTTAGGGCTGTCAGCTGACTGTGAGGTGGCCTTTTGAAGGTGCTCTACCACACAGCTCTGGTCAATTAGCCCAGGGCTCTCAGGTCGTATTCTTTGCCATCTTTGCTTTCTAGCTATTAGGAAGAAGACATGAGACGGCAGTCATGAGATAACAGTGACGTCAGTCCTGAGATCTGGAGCAATCTCAAAGAGGAGCAAACAACATCTAGTCCAGATGGAACCTAAGCAAGGCAGAGGTGGGGCGAGAGGACAGAGAGAGTGAGCACTGGGTAGACACAGCTGGACCCCGGGCCCTCTGAGCTGTTCTCCCTTGGGTGGAGCAGATCTCCCAGGCTAGCTTTTTTTGCCATTGTCTCACTTCCTGCTCTTTCCTTTGTGTCTTGTTGAATACTTAACATAGTTATTCTGCCTTGGGCAGTTTTTCTTTCCCTAAACAGACCCCCATTTGTTGCTTTGGCCTAAAATATTCTGTAACCTTCTCCCCTTTACTACTCTTTGCCTATTGAATAACTATGTGTATATGAAGGTTAATTTTTTAAATGTTATTTTGTGTGTATAGGTGTTTTGCCTGCATGTGTCTGTGCACGGTGTGAATGTAGAGACCCTAGAGGCTGAAAGACGACAGATCACCAGGAACTGGAATTCTGAATGCTTGTGAGTTGCCATGTGAGTGCAGAGGACTAAACCCAGGTTCTCTGGAAGAGCAGCCAAGTGTGAGTCATCTCTCCAGCCCCTGTAAGGGTTAATTTTGATTGCCAACTTATGAGATTTAGAAATTGTTGTTTAAAAAAAAATGCTATAAAGTCACAGGCGGCAGCTGTAGGCAGGCAGCGGACTCGGAGAGCAGCCAGTCCCAAGGCTGTGGGTCCCTGCAAGATCCCTGGGGGGCCACCCAAGCGGGCAGGTGTGAGCCCGGCAGGTCCAGAGCTGCTAGGGGGAAGTGCTAGCTGGTCCCGGTGCCGAACCGCGGAGCAGCTCGCCGCAGGAGCGGGCGGACAGGAGACAGAGACATGGACAGACACAATATCTTGAATATTTATTCAGGGGGTTATGGAGGGAAAAGGGAGAAGGGGGGCAGAAAGAGAGAGAGAGAGAAAGAGGGAGAGAGAGAGAGAGAGAGAGAGAGAGAGAGAGAGAGAGAGAGAGAGGCATCATCTGTCTGTATTTCTTGACTGTGGATGAAATATGAGCCATTGGCTTATGGTCTTGCCACGATGCCTTCCCCACCATGATGAACTTCCCCCTTGAACCAAAATAAATTCTCGCTCCTTGAAGATGCTTCTGTTTAGTATTTGAGCCTGGCAGCCAGGAAAGTATCTCTTCTAGTTAGCTTGAGCTGTCAACTGGACACAGCTAAGACTTACCTGAGAGTCTCAATTAGGAGACATCCTCCTATGGACCTGTCTGTGGGGCCATTTTCTTATTAATTGATGTGGGAGGACCCAGCCCACTTGGGGCAGAGCCATTCCTGGGGAGGTAGTCCTGGAAGGTATAAGAAAGTAGTCTGAGCCTGAGCAGAGAAAGCAAGCTAGTAAGCAATGATCCTCTGGATTCAGCTTCAGTTCCTGCCCTGAATTTCCTTAGAGACAGACTGTGATTTGGAAGTGTAAGGCACACAAACTTTTCCCTTCCCAAATATCTTTTGAGTTGTGTGATGTTTTGATCACATTCTGACAATAAAGTTTGCTTTGAGTCAGAGGGCGGAGCTAGCTACTAGCTGACAAAAATTAACCATAGAGATTTTGGAGGCCTGAGGACAGATAGAGAGAGACAGGAAGTAGTAGGGTGGGGCTTACAGAGGGTCTCAACCCTTTTAGATGGGGGAATGAGAAAGATAATAGGTCATTAGTAGCTTCTCAGTTACTTCTTTGATCATTCAGGTTCTTACCATGATATCTGACTCCCAATTTTTTATTGAT
Organism: Arvicola amphibius; assembly: GCF_903992535.2. NCBI lineage: Eukaryota > Metazoa > Chordata > Mammalia > Rodentia > Cricetidae > Arvicola > Arvicola amphibius. Next base: position 39,362,708 of record NC_052048.2, on the reverse strand, counting down.
AAAGAATAATTAGATAAATGCATCATGTTTGGTCATGCAACAGAAAGCAGGCTAGGACAGTAACGAATACAGTTTATTTTTGTTCCTATACTAAAGTCACTTCAGTAATGAACCAGTCTTGTGCACTGTTTTGTTTTGAGACCTTTTGTGGGTTTCCTCTGTAGAACGTGCTCCAATCTGTCAACCTTCACTAGTGACTATCATAGTATCTGTATCATAGGACTCGGCTCTGGTTCTAAGTTGGGTACTCTTGTGTCCTCAGCTCCATCATGGTGCCAGGAAGGCAGACACTCAGTGTTGTTTAAACAACTACAAGATGTTTTCTTTATTGAATGGTGACTGAATGAACCAAATCAGAACAATTTTTTGAATTTTTGTTAGTTACTTAAGAGTTTTGATCATATTCACCTATCCCCTAACTCTTCCCCAGTCACATTCCCCACTTCCCTAAGAACCCACCTTTGTATCCTCTTAAAACAAAACCACTTCATTAAACAAACCACCAGATCTAGTCAGTGATGCCCATATATCCTTGGATGTGTGTGCTTCTTCTGGACTGTGATCAACAAAGGCTACACTTTGAAAGAAAAATGACTCTCTCTCTCTCAGCAGCTATTAATTGCCAAGAGTTTCTTGGCTATTGGTGGGATGATATGCCTACCGCCTCTCTCTGCGCTGAGATTTGGCGTGGCTCGAGCTTGTTCGGGCCTTGTACACGTCACTGAGTCAAACCACTGTTTGTCACTGTGAGTCAGTTAGGAAAACAACACAGAAAGAATTGGTAAGGGTTAGGATACAACAGTGAGCTTTATGTGGTCCAGGTACCCTTGAAGGGGCCTAAAACACTCAACAGCCCCCCAAGACGGAAACTATGTTATTTTGGCTGCAGTTACGTTGACTTTTAAACAGTCTCACTTTCCTGAGTATACAGATTTTTTTAAAGCTCATTTTTTCTTTTTAATTTTGCTGCTCTAGGGATCCCAAGGTCCTCCACATACAGGAATAGGTAGGAAGCACCCTACTACTGAGCTACTCCATAGATCCTGAATAACTCCATTTTATTTTATTTTATTATTTTATTGTTTTATTTTATTGAGACAGGGTTTCTCTGTGTAGCCCTGGCTATCCTGTAACTGGCTCTGTGGACCAGGCTGGCCTCAGACTCAATGGCAACCTGCCTGTTGAGCACTGCCTTTAAAGGTTGATGTAGGAGGGTCATCTGTCTATGTGTTACTTTCATTAGTTAATAAAGAAACTGCCTTGGCTTTTTGATAGGGCAGAACTTAGATAGGCAGAGTAGACCACCTTATGGTGCTACATACATTAATAGAAATGGGTTAATCAAGATGTGAGAGTTAGCCAGTAAGAGGCTAGAGCTAGTGGGCCAGGCAGTGTTTAAATGAATACAGTTTCCGTGTAATTATTTTGGGTAAGGTTAGCCAGCGGCCAGGACCTGGGAGGCGGGAAGTGGCCTGCTGTTCCTTCAACAAAAGGTGTGTGCCAACACTGCCAGGCAGAACTCGTTTTTATGGTCTCAAGTTCTACAATTGTAACTAGCGGCCTACCCGCAATGCTAGTGTATGCCCATAATCCCAGTACTTAGGTGGTTAAGATAAGAAGATTCCACACTTGAGGGCAGCTGGGCTACATAGCTCTTGACTCAAAAACACCCCCACATATATGTAGAAAGTATTTTTGAGAGATCATAAGCAAATTTTAAAAGTATAGAGGAGAAGTCCTGAGACCCAAAGTGTTTGAGATGCTGGGATTAAAAACAGTGGAATGATTTGGGTAGAGGCAAACCCTAGCCTCTGTGAGCCCATGTGTGCAGCCCAAGTACTGGCTTTCTGTCTGGCACAGACAGGAGGAGCATCAGCAAAACCAAGCCTACACACACTATCAGCTTAGCAATGCCAGTGCATCTTTTCTAGTGCTCCAGGGCAGACTGTCACTAGCCTGGCTCCTGTTACATTTCCATCCCTAAGCCAGTCACTAGGACTCCCTCTGGATGGTCTCAGTCTTCTAATCATCTCTGGGGTGGGGAGCTGTGTGAAGTCCTTGTCCTTCACCCTGTGGAGTGGCTGACTAGAGGAAAATGAGAAGGGGCTTCATGTAGATAAAAGGATGTATCCATAGCAACATCTTTGTGTGTATGTGTATGTGTGCCAACAATGAAACTTGTTTAAGACATTGGTCTCAGTATGGGCTGGTAGTATAATTTTGGGGTAGAGCATTTACTAGCATGTTGGGAGCCCTGGGTTCAATTTCTAGCAATGGGAGCAAAAAGATGAGTCTTAAATGAGTACAACATTGTAGCCTTTGCAACTTCACAGAACAATAAATTACTCACTTATATTCCTTAATTATTTTTGATGATACTAGTGTGAAGAAATCTCACTGAGCATTATTTAAAATTAGAATACTTATAATTACACACAGTACAGAAAATTTAATGATGTTAATAAAAGACTATGCCCACGGTATCTAACTATCCTTTGAGTAGTTGAGTTTCAGTTTTGGTTTTGTTTTGGTCGTGGTAGGACTTGAATCCGGGGTCTCCACCTTCCTAAGCAAGAGCTCTGTCACTATGCTACTTCTTGTTAGGGTTCTGGAGAAGTCCCACAAAAGACCACAATCCAGTATGTGGTCAGCAAGAGTGTTTATTATTCCGGTATGCTGGGAACAACCATCCTATACACAGGCAAGATGGTAGCAACCCTGAGAGGATGTGTGGGCTCCTTTTAAACAGAGCCAAGGGGAAGTCCTAAGGCAGTTAGGTCATTGTATCTATAACTGGCTTAAGAAAGTGACAATCATATTACTACATTCTAATTGGCCAAGGCTAGTCAGGGGCTGGTCAAGGCTACAGTTTTCTATTTTGGGACAGGCCTGCACAAGTCCCAGGTTCCTGTCATTGAGCTGCTGTGGAGGCTGGTTGGCCTAGTCCATAATGACTGTGGGGGCTGGTTCAATGGCCCAGACGTGGTGCATCCTATCTCCCTTGTCCCTGTAGTTAGAGGTGTCAGTGATTAATTGCTCTTTGTCCATGGCTCTTTTAGACACTGCTTGTTCAGGAAACTGAAATGGATGCCTGATCTCTGAGAGAAGACCAAGCAGCCTGTTATGGCATCTACTTGGTCTTCTCACTTCCCAGTCCAATGATCATTTTAGAGTATATTCGTTTCACTTATAAAATATATTGAGCTAGGGATGATGGCTCATGGCTCTACATCCTAGCACATGGGAAGCTGAGGCAAGAAGATTGCTATGAGTTCAAAGTCAGCCCGGTTACACAGTGACTACCAAGTCAGCCAGAGCTCCAGAATGAGGATCCTGTCTCAAAACAACAGCATTCACAGAAGACTAGTAGGGTGGAGATGTAGCTGTGCTGTCAAAGCCTTTCACAAACACACATGACTAGCACACCACATATAAACAGGGTGTGGTGGTGCACACCTGTAATCTTAGCATGCAGAAAGTAGGGGCAGGAGGATCAAACTCATCCTCAGCTACATGACAGTAAAAATGTATGTGGACTGTACAGCCACAGCCATGTCACACCGGCCGCCTCACATACCCAGTTTGTGGTGTGTCTTGATTGGGTCCAGAAGCCATGCTGAGTGACTGACTTATACCATCTGTGTCTGTGTACGTGTGTTCTATGATGGTCATATAGCCATGAGATGATCTGATGACACAGTGTCCAAAGGTTTCTCCATCATCACAGACTGTGACTGTGCTTAAAATGACAGCAACGAGACAAACACATGAAAAAAAGAGAACCAGATAGGGACAAGAGCCAGAGCCAGTGGTGTCAGAAGAGTCAGTCTGGGGCAGGGCTGGACAGGAATGCCCACCTGTCTGATTTTCTTTGCTTTCCTTCTTTCCTGGATGGGAATCCTTAGTCAGTTGCTGGGTACAGTTTCCCAGAGGCTGCTCCCATGACTTGTCTTCAAGAATGGGGAGAACTGGGCATAGGAATAGGCCTGAGTTTACCCTCTCTGTTGATGTCCTCCTCAGGACATCAAGAATGAGGCCATTCTCATCTTTGGAATAATTTGGGTCGAACATCTGCCTTCGCTTTTTTTTTCCACTCAGAGCATCTGGGTGAAGAAAGAGAAGGGAGAGTTGTCCTTCAGGTTATTGGTGCCAATGAAAGACTTCCTGGATAGCTGACGGGTGACTGGGGGGTCATCTGAGAGTCTGCAGAAGACCCTGTGTGCAGGAGGCATCTGGTCTCTTAGTACTTGCTTTCTTGTAGAATAGAAGTCAATCAAGAGACTTAGATTGTTGGAACAGAAGTTGGTCTAGCACAGTCAAACTCTCCAAAAGACTGGAGTAGGCTGCCCCAACCTAGGGAGCTACCTAAAGGTATTTTGTTGTGTATTTTAAAGAGGTTTATGCAAATGTTATGAGGTAGGTGGCAAAGTTGTGGGGCAAGGTGGCCTTTTCTCCCTCCCAAATTACCATGGACTGCATCTCTCAGGATATTTATTCCTCCACAAAAGGGGAGGAGGTTTCAAACCTGCAACACAAGTGACAATATCATAGGACTTTTGAGGAGGCAGGTCCTTTGTTAGTGGACAGGAGAAAGGCCTGGTGCCTTGGTTTCTGGTTTAGCAGGGACAGCACAATGTATCCTTAAAACATCATCCAAGGTTGTGCCAGGTGGTGGTGGTGTCACACGCCTTTAATCCCAGCACTCGGGAGGCAGAGGCAAGTGAGAGGCCAGCTTGGTCTACAGAGCAAGTTCCAAGACAGGCTCCAAAACAGAAACTGCCTGGAAAGAAACCAGAAAACAAGCAGGCAGGCAAGCAAAGAAACGAAGAAACAAAAAACCTTCAAGGATGTTTAATCACAAAGAGGCATCCCGATCATCAGGAGACCCAGCTGCCCGTATTCAGCTTCGGTTTTTCTGTATTTAAGCTCTTTCCCTACTGGACAAACCAGGAGCTCTGATGTGCAAAGAGAAGGAGGGATGGTGGTGGTGGTGTCATCAGGCCAGAGCTGGAAGAGCCTGCATGGGTCAGAAGGGGTGGGGCTGGCCATCACAGTCCACTATTCAGGGAATGTGGGTTTCAGGCACCTAGCCTGTCTATTGTTTTCTTTCTCCATCCTACACTCTCTTCATGCAGTGTTTCTTGTCTTCATACAGTATTCCTCTTAACCCTTCTCCTCCTCAATCGAATACTGACTTCTCTATGTCAGTGTCAGGTTTCCTTGGAAACCATAGGGTCAGGTTCCTTTCCTGAGGCTCAGGCAGAGAATATTCCTAGTATGTTTTCATCCCACCTGGCCCCTCCTGTGTGTTCTGAAATCCACAGCTCCCCTGAATGACCCTGGGCATTGCTAAGCGGCATTAGTGCCCAGAGACTTGGATGTTGATCTATCTTAGTTCATAGTCTGTAAGGACTCATGTTTCTAATTTCAAAACCCTGAATGGTTTCCTAAGGTCCCGGTACCTAATCAAGCAAAGTCACACATGTCCTTAAGATTGTTTGGTTCTGTAGAGAGTGACTGAATTCCAAAAATCAAACAATCAAATACAAAACATGAGCTTCAACCACCAGCACAGACAGAATAATTTGAGCAAGAACAGAAGCCTCCATATCTTGATGCTTTGTGTCTGGCACGGATGAGCCTCTGCAGCTCTCCAATCTTCCCTATAATGAGTGATATTAACAGGCTTACTTCCATATGAGGAAAGCATGACCCAGAGAAATGAACTGGCTCACCTGAAAGTCAGCAGTTAGTTTTCTATTGCAAATGGAATTCAAGCCATAGCTTGTCTGACACCAATATCCATGATCTTGACCATCACAAACTGCCTCTGGTCATTTCTACTTAAATCCCTATGGGGAATTTTAATTTTTTTTTTTTTTTTTTTTTTTTTTTTTTGGTTTTTCAAGACAGGGTTTCTCTGCGGCTTTAGAGCCTGTCCTGGATCTAGCTCTTGTAGACCAGGCTGGTCTCGAACTCACAGAGATCCGCCTGCCTCTGCCTCCCGAGTGCTGGGATTAAAGGCGTGCGCCACCACCGCCTGGCTTGGAATTTTAATTTTTTATTACATTTATTTATTTGTGTATGGTAGGGATGGCACAGCAGTGCAGGTCAGAAGACAACCTGTGGGAGTTGTTTCTCTCCTTCCACCATGAGGACACCGGGGGTCAAATTCAGGTTATTAGACTTGGTGGGAAATATCTTCACATGCTGAGATATCTTACTAATCCCCCGGTGAGGAATTTTTTTTTTTTTTTTTGGTTTTTCGAGACAGGGTTTCTCTGTGGCTTTGGAGCCTGTCCTGGAACTAGCTCTTGTAGACCAGGCTGGTCTCGAACTCACAGAGATCCACCTGCCTCTGCCTCCCGAGTGCTGGGATTAAAGGCGTGCGCCACCACCGCCTGGCCCGGTGAGGAATTTTTAAAGAGAATTGAAACATTTGATAGATGTAGAGAGGTGAAAATTGGCCTTTGTACTAATTATGGAAATAATGAATAATGTAATGATTAATAATACCTCTTATTTTAGTGACTTCAAACACTAATAATAATAATGTGTTGGTTAATCTTTTAAAAATATATTTATTTTTATTTATTTGTTTGTGTCTGTGTGTGAGTGAATGTCTTATGAATATTATGGCTACGGAGTTAAGAAGAGGGCATCGGATTCCTTGAAGCTGGAGTTACAGTTGGTTGTGGGCCACTCAACATTGGTACTTGGAACCAAACCCAGATCCTCTGGAAGAGCAGTAAGAGCTCTTGGCCTCTCTGCCATCTCTCTAGCCCCAATGATGGTTAATCTTGATTGCCAACTTGATTAGATTTGTAACTATTTATAGACATTACTCTAGGTGGGCCTGTGAGGGTATTTCTAGGAAAAGTGAACTGAGTGAGTATTGACGGTGATTTTCTGTCCCACCCGGTCCTGCAGCCATTAAGTCCCAAAGAATCACACAGAGGTCTATATTAGTTATAAACCGATTGGCCTATTAGCACAGGCTTTTATTTACTAATTTTTATAACTTGCATTAGCCCATAATTCTTGTCTGAGTTAGCCACGTGGCTTGGTACCTTTTTTGGTGAGGCAGTCATATCTTGCTTCCTCTGCAGCTGGGTCACGACTGTGGACTGAGCTTTCCTCTCACAAAATTCTCCTGTTCTCATTGCCCCATCTCTACTTCCTGCCTGGTTGCCACACCTATACTTCCTGCCTGGCTACTGGCCAATCAGCATTTTATTACAAATAATACAAGTGACAGGATAAAAACCATTGTCCCACAGCAAGTGAGAAGGCTCTCCCCAGAATGGGCAGTACCTTCAGGTGGCATCCCAGAAATAAGCTGATGGAGGCAAAAGCTTTGCTGCTTGTTTGCCCCTCTTCTCTTCTTACTGATGAGTTCGTGTGTACTGTTGCTGTTACCAGCATTCATCTCTGTATCAGACTCAGCTTCTTGGCACTGAAGCCCATGTGGTATAGGAGTTCCTTCTGTATTTGTGTGTTGCTTTCATTGGTTGAATAAAGAGACTGCGTTGGCCTTTTGACAGGGCAGCCCTTAGGTGGGTAGAGTAGACAGAACAGGATGCTGGGAAGAAGGGAAATGTGGCAGATACCATGATTCTACTGCCCAAGATGACTCATGCCGGTAAGCCATAGTCAAGTGGAGATACACATTAATGGAGATGGGTTTATCAAGATGTCAGAGTTAGCCAATAAGAGGCTAGAGCTAATGGACCAGGCAGTAATTTAATTAATACAATTTCCGTGTGGTTATTTTGGGGGTTAAGCTAGCCAGGTGGTGGGATGCAGCCCTCCACTTCTTATACAACACCCATGGGCCTCTAGGAATCCTCCAGTCTTCAGTGACACATTGGAATAGTTGAAATATTCAGCCTCTTTGATCTGAGTGGCTCTTGAGTTCTCAGCCTCTCCAGCAGGCCAGCAGCCATTGTTGGATGACCCAACCCCTTCTAGGTAAGCGGGATGGCTAATCTCTATGTTTTCAACTTGACTACATCTGGAGTCAACTGAAACACAAATGGCTGTGTAACATGAACGGGGCCTGCTTGTTGGGGTTTCTGTCCTGCCCGGTACCCCACAGCCGGCAAGCCCCAAAGAAAATCACACAAAGATCTCTATAAGTTATAAAGCTGATTGGCCCATTAGCTCAGGATACATATTAGTTCCTGTAGTTTATATTAACCCATTGTTTTGATCTATGTTAGCCATGTGGCTCAGTACCTTTTTCAGTGAGGCAGATCACATCCTGCTGCTTCTGTGATCTGGGCAGGAGTGGGAGGAATCAACTTCCTCCTTCCCAGAATTCTCCTGTTTTCATTGCATCATTTCTACTTCCTGTCTGGTTTTCCCGCCTATACTTCCTACCTGGCCAATCAGCGTTTATTTAAAACATGATTGACAGAATACAGACAATTCTCCCGCACCATAGCTGGACAAGCCTGTGAGAGGTTTTACTGATTGGAATATGTAAGGTGGGAGGACACACTCTGAACCTGGGTGACACCTTCAGGCAGCAACCCATATATAAAAACATAGAGGAGGGAAGTGTTTGCTCTTGCCTACTTGCCCTCACTCTCCTTGACAAGGCAATCTATCCTGCTGCTGAGGCATTGCTTAAGTAGGATTGGAACTTACTTCTTCGGGATTCCAACATAGCCTGAAGACCAGCTGTGATACTGTTTTGTTAGGGTTTCTGTTGCTGTGACCATGACCAAAACAACTTGGGGAGAAAGGGTTTATGAGGCTTACACTTCCACAGCACTGTTTGTCATCAAAGGAACTCTAACAGGGCAGAAACATGGAAGCAGGGATTGATGCAGAAGCCAGGCAGGGTGCTGCCTACTGGCTTACTGCCCATGACTTGCTCAGCCTACTTTCTTATAGAACCCAGGACCACCAGCCCAGGGATGGCACTACTCACCATGAGCTGAGACCTCCCCCATTAATCACTAATTAAGAAAATGCCTTACAGCTGTATCTTATGGAGGTATTTTCTCAGTTGAGGTTCCCTCCCTTTATATAACTTGTGTTATCTATTGATATATCTGTGTCATATCTGTTGACATATCTGTGTTATCAAGTTGGCATAAGACTAGCCAGTACAGATACCCAGCCTAGCAGACTGAACAACTATTGGATTCTTGTCCTTTCTATCAGGAGAAAGCCATTGCTGGACTGACCACAGCTCGTAAACCACTCTAACAAATTCTAAATTCCATAGATATTATATTTTGTATCTCTCTCTATTCCATATATACACACATATATATACATACGTATATGTATATATGTATATGTATATATATATATATATATATAGAGAGAGAGAGAGAGAGAGAGAGAACCCCAACTAATACACTAGCCCAATCTAATAAATGCCCTTTATAGTATATATTCATTCTATCATCCTAGTTCCTCTGGAGAACCTTGGCTAATACAAATCATTACAAGTATCTGGGGTTATCAACATAGTACTAATCTAGAACCAATCTTAGACAACCAAAACCAAGATCTGATGCAGTACTTGCTTATAATCCACAATAATTCTTCTGTGTACTTTGGGTCATTTCATGATTTCTTTTCCTTTTGGATTTTTGAGGCAGGGTTTCTCTGTAACTTTGGAGCCTTTCCTGGAACTCACACTGTGGACCGGGCTGGCCTCGAACTCACAGAGGTCCACCTGTTTCTGCTTCCTGAGTGCTGCTTCCCAAGTGCTGGGATTAAAGGCATGTGCCACCACCACCTGGCTCAGGATTACTTTTAATCCAATTTTGTCTTATCTAAATAGCTGTTTCTCTGTTTTATGTATGGAATAACAGCAAGAACAAAATCCTTCATATGTTCAAGGCCATGCTAATGTTTTCCCACTATCTTCAATCCATAGTCAGTTAACCCTTCCGATGTGGAAACCATGGCTACCTGGGGATAACTGTACCGTGTATTTACATGGCAATCTGATGAAGCTGATCTTGGTGTGTTTCCTGCATTTGGTGGTTCAGAGTCTCAGTTCGTCTCAGCCATGTCTCTGCCACAGCTTAGTGTCCTTGGCATCTCCTGCATCTGAAAGGAAAGGGAGAAAAGAAGCCCAGCTTCTTTTAACTGCCTTGGTCCAGAAGAGATGCAGGCCTCTCCTCACAGTCCACTGGCCAGCACTGACACGTGACCTTATGCAGACATGAGGGTGTTGTGATAGGTCTTCTGTCCCTGAGCAGCGACTTCTCAGCACCAACTGTGAACCATGGAGAGTTGGATGATGGGGAGCGATGGGAGAGCCAAAATGAGAAAGCATGATGCCATACATGCATGAAAATACATGAAGAAGCACACTGAGTGATGGCTCAGTGAGTAGCGGTGCCTGCCACTGTGCATGATGGCCCGGGTTCAATTCCAAGAACTGATATGGTTGGTGGAGGGAGGTAACCACCTCCTGGGGATTGCTCTCTGCCTTCCACACGTGCCATGGCATATTCGCGCTCTCTCTCTCTCTCTCTCTCTCTCTCTCTCTCTCTCTCTCTCTCTCTCTCTCAAAAAAAAGTCCATAATTTTTAAACAACAACAAAACAAAAAGGAAACTCTATTTTATTTAATTACTGAAAAAAGTTTGATGAAAAATCAGTTACAACTTCTGTGGACTTGAAAGTTCTCAGGTTTTTGTCATTAATGTGTTTGGAATATATTGGAATCTGTTGAAGACTCAAAGGTCCTTTCAATATGGCCACATTTTTGCAAGGAATGAAGAAAAACCACCTGTGGTGGGCTGGGGACGTGCATGCCTGCTGAGCATGCACAGTGCACCACATAAACCAGGCATAGTGGGACACCCTGTATTCTGAGCACTGGGGAGAGAAGGGCAAGAGGAGCAAGCATTGAAGGTCATTCTCAGCTACACAGTGAGCTTCGGGCTAGCCTGGGCAAGGAGGACTTGCAAACCTGTGATTGAAAGAGAAGGGGGAGGAAGGGAAGGAGGGAGGGAGGAAGGAAAGGGAACTACCTTGCGGGTACACTCTGCTTTGAGGCATCGTTTCAGCACCTGAGAACTGACCCTATCTGAATCCCTTTTGATGTTCTAGTCTGTGTGGTCTGTTGCACGCTTCTGGACAAGCGAAATGGACACCAGAGGCAGTAACTTCACTCAGGCTCCATTACTGAGTGTGGAGAGAGCAACTCAGAGTTTTTTAACATAATGTTTAGAAATAAGCATCTGAGAAGTGTGGAAACATGCTGTCCTGATTTACTCAGCCCCATGCTTAAATGCTGGCATTAGCACCACTCGCTGAATGTGGAAAGTTGTCTAAAAATGAGTCACCTGGCACCAAAAACCATTTATGCACAGATTCCCCCCCCCCCAGCTTTTATCTTAGCATCAACAAAACAGCTCTGCAAGCTTGTAAATTCTGTGCAGTCTAGGAGAACAAGGGTTCCCCCAAGTGGTGTGTGGTTGTTCATCGTCTAGTACAAGACATTAGTTTCCTGGAACTGATGTGGGATTCTATATGCTGTGAATACCATTGGTTAATAAAGAAACTATTTTAGGCCTGTGATAGGGTACAGTAGAGCTAGGCTTGGGGGGGGGGGACTAAACTGAATGCTTGAAGAAAGGAGGCAGAGTCAGGGAGAAGCCATGGAGCCACTGCTGGAGACAGACATGGTGGAACCTTGCCTGTAGGCCACGAGCCTTGTGGTAAAATATAAAATAATGGAGATGGGTTATTTCTAGATGCAAGATCTAACTAGCAATACGCTTAAGTAAATGGCCAAGCAGTGATTTAATTAATACAGTTTCTGTGTGGTTATTTCAGGAGTCTGGGCAGCCGGGAAACAAACAAGTGGCCTCCTTACTACATGGAGCCTCAGTGGCACCCTTGCCTTTCAAAGGTGCTGACTTAGGTTGCATGATGAACAAGTGGGTATTTATTCTGAATGGATGTGTACAAGCTGCACCTGACTCCTTTGAGTGAGTGTGTTTCCAGCTCATTCTCAGCAATCATTTTGACATACATGCAATTGCTTGTTCATTCATTTAATTACTTATTGTGTGTAAATGCATGAGTGGAGTTCACAGTTGCTGGAGTCACTTCTCTCCTTTTTTTCTCATTTTTTAATTAAAAATTTCCATCTCCTCCCCTCCTCCCCCTCCCCTCCCCTCCCCTCCCCTCCACCCATACCCCCACTCCCTCCCTCTCCAGGCCAAAGAGCCATCAGGGTTCCCTACGCTATGTTAAGTCCAAGGTCCTCCCAACTCCCCCCAGGTCCAGGAAGGTGAGCATCCAAACTGACAAGGTTCACACAGAGCCCATCCATGTCGTAGAATCAAAGCCCATCGCCATTGTCCTTGGCTTCTCAGTCAGCCTCCACCGTCAGCCACATTCAGAGAGTCTGGTTTGCTCGCATGTTCCATCAGTCCCATTCCAACTGGTCTTGGTGATCTCCCATTAGTTCTGTCCCACCGTCTCAGTGGGTAAATGCACCCCTCATGGTCCTGACTTTCTTGCTCCTGTTCTCCCTCCTTCTGCTCCTCATCAGGACCTTGCATATCACCATAGAACCTTCATCTGGCGATGGATGGAGATAGAGACAGAGCCCCACATTGGAGCACCGGACTGAGCTCCCACTTCTCTCCTTTTACCGTGTGGGGCTCATGTTTTAACTACTGAACTATCTTTCCAGCCCTCATACTCAGTGTCTTTTGACAGCTGGTGACTTGACCAATTAGAAATATTATTGATCAGTGTGGTCTTCTATCTGAAAACATGTTAATTCACCCCAGTAAACAATCAAAAGTCTCTTTGTTCATTTTTGAATGTTCATTTCTTTTGTAGTTGGCTTACACTGCCAATGTGATATCCCGTGGCTTAGACTGAATTATAATGTTAACAGCTGTGAATATATCTCATATTGAGTAGCAGGATAATAAAAAGGTGGGGAGGCCAAGTAACATAGCTCAGTTTGGAAGAGTGTTCACTTCGCATGCATGAAGCCCTGAGTTCTATCTCTAGCACTGCATAAACTGGGCTTGATGACACACATCTATAATGCTGGCACTTGGGAGATGGTGGCAATGATCCTGGTTTCCGAAATGGATCATGCGGTCATAGTTGTGAGAAGAGCATGTGTAGTTTCTCAAGCTTATATGTATATTTTATGTGTAATTTAAATATACTTTATAAACTTTTTTTTTCTCAAAGATTCATTTTATGGTTTTATTTCTCTGCCTGTGTATGTGTCTGTGCATGTGCCTGCAAGTGCCAAGGAGGGCATGTGCTCCTTAAATTTTGTTTGTGCTCTGACAAAGAAAGCTTATCTGGAATGCAGAGGTAGCTGCTAGTTAGCCTAGTTAGCAGTAGAGGCCAGGCAGTGGTGACACACACCTTTAATCCCAGGGAGGAGGAAACAGGAACTGACATGGCTGGGTGGGGAGAGGAAGTGATAAGGCAGGAACTTGTAAGAAGAAGTGGCTGCGGTTTACTCCTTTGTCTCTGTTCTTTCAGCATTTACCCTGACATCTGACTCCAGCTTTATTAAGACCAGTTAGAATTCACACTACAAGGTCAGAAGAGGGTATCAGATATCCTGGTGATGGAATTACAGGTGGTTGTGAGATGCCTGGTATGGGTACTGATAACTGAATTGGAGTCTTCTGAAAAAGCAGCAAGTGCTTCTAATCACCGAGCACCTAGCACCTATAAAATCTTTTTTAATTGTAGTATTACCTGGGGGTCAGCTGGGCATCCCTGCTACAGGGATGGGCCCTGTCTCAGAAAACCCAAATGTTCATAGAAAATAAATTGAATTTAAAAAGTGTCACATGCATATTGATGGCAGCTGTGGAAAATTATGTCTGATCACACTGAGGAAGAAAAATAAGAGCTGGATAGTGTTCGGGACCTGTGGGGTTAATTTTCGACTTATTAAAACGTTGGTATAAAAATATCTCTTATTGCTGCATGGTGGTGGCACTTGGGAGTTCAAGGCCAGTCTGGTCTAAAGAGCAAGTTCCAGGACAGCCAAGACTACATAGAGAAACTCTGTCTTGAAGAACGACAAAAACAACACTTCTGTTGTATCTCACAACCAGGGTTAATAATACACCATGAGGCCGGGCGGTGGTGGCGCACGCCTTTAATCCCAGCACTCGGGAGGCAGAGGCAGGCGGATCTCTGTGAGTTCGAGGCCAGCCTGGTCTACAAGAGCTAGTTCCAGGACAGGCTCTAAAAAAGCTGCAGAGAAACCCTGTCTCGAAAAACCAAAAAAAAAAAAAAAAAAAGAATAATACACCATGAGGTCACTTAAGACATAGACTGCTATCTTACTGTATACTCGGGTTGTTTGTTTAATCTGCTTTTAAGAGAACAATGTAACAGTCAACCTTACTGGCCTTGGATTTCCCATGTAATCAATTTTTATAACTCAAGATAATGCATAACTATAATCCTAAATTATGTACTCTTCCATACTCCCAACCCAGGACAATACATGTGTATCATTTGCTCAAAGCAGTAAAAATAGAGGTTGAAAGTAATCTTATAAAATTAATACCAACCATAAATGTTCACTACAACATTTGAATATGGGTGGATAAAGAATTATGTTTGTAATACTGTTTGTTATCTGGGTCAGTTGGAATCAGTGAATTAACCCCTTGAAAAACTCTGCTAAAGATTTCTGTAAAGTCTCCTACTCCTTCCCCATGAGATAATTTCTGTGCTGTTCAATAAAGACAGAGCAAAGTCCTTTGTCAGGGACACACACAGAGACACAGACCTACAAGGACAAATACAGACACAGGGGCAGATTCACAAGACAGCCTCCAGGCAGGCATAGATTCAGACTCACGCAGCAGACAGAGGATGGGAGACACTGGGAGCGTGGAGCAGCTTTTCTGGGCTTTTCTTGGTTAAACAACTACAAAGGGAAGTACTTTTCTTTATTTCCTGGTTTTGTTTGTTTGTTTGTTTATTTTATTTGAGATTAGTAGCCCTGCCTGTCCTGGTACTCACTATTTAGACCAGGCTGGCCTCGAACTGACAGAGATCTGCCTGCCACTGTCTCTTGAGTTCTGGGATTAATGGCATATGCCACCACCGCTTGGCTTCTTCCTTTACTTAATTTGACATGACAGCATTGTTGGTGACTCAGAGTTATTTACTAATATGTTTAATCCATACACTGAAACCAATAATAGTGGCTTTAATTAAGTAACTTCATGAAATGAAATGTTGAATTGGTAAGTTTTCTTTTTAAGATTTATTTAGTTTTATTTTATGTGTGTGGGTGTTTTAGATTATTTATAGAGAGACAGAGGCAGCAAGAGAAGCTTGGTCTGACTATAGGCAGGACCATGTTTGTTTACAGCAAGGGGACGCTTTTGTCACCCATGTGACAAGATAAACAAAATGCCTACAGAAGAAGATGAGATGCGGCTCCTTATAGGGGTGGAAATGACTACTACACTATAGTTTCTCTTTTCTGGAACTGGAACTGTTTGATCTGGCTGCAAGAGGAGGAAATGTAGTCTTTCATTAGGAAACTATCAATTTTGATCACATATGTTATGCACATGCATGTAGGTGCCTGTGAATACCAGAAGAGGGTATCAGATCACCTGGAACTAGAGTTAAAGGTAGTTGTGAGCCATTTTGTGGGTTCTGAGAACCCAAGTCCTTGTTGAAGGAGCTGCAGGCTGTGTTCCTGCCACCCAGCTCCTGGCCACCTGACTAGCTTATGCCCCGAAATAAAAACACACAAACTGTATTCATTTAAACACTGCCTGGCCCATTAGTTTCAGCCTCTTAATAGCTAATTCTCACATCTTGCTTTAACCCATATTTAGTAATGTGTGTAGCACCACAAGGTGGTGGCTTACCGCAAAAGATTCAGCTTGTCTGACCTGGCGGCTGGCTCCATGGCATCTGACCCAGAGAGAAGAGTCATGGCAACTGCCCAAGGCATCTGCCTCACTCCCAGCATCCTGTTCTGTCTACTCCACCCACCTATGTTCTGACCTATCAGGCCAAGCAGTTTCTTTATTAATTAACCAATGAAATCATCAGATAGATAGGAGACACACCTACATCAAGTCTTCTGTAAGAACATTAAGTCTTCTTAACCATTGAACCATCTCTTTAACAGCCTGGATAGATTGCTGGCTTGTTTGTTTTACAGTTATTACTTTATATGTTTGGATGTCTTGCTTGCAGCTATGTCTGTGCACTGAATACATGCAGTGGCTTTGGAGGCCATTAAGAGGCCTTCTGATCCACTGGAACTGGAGTTACAGATGGCAGTGAGCTGCCTCTTTAGTGCTAGGAATTGAACCCAGGACCTCTAGAAGCACAGCCCGTACTCTTAACCATGGAGTCATCGCTCTAGCCCCTGCACAGGTGTTTTAAGAAGCCCTACACCAGGTGGCTAGGGGTTAGGACATAGTTAGGGAACAAGGTTCCAGGAGTCTACAGTTTGCTTTTTTTTTTTTTTTGTAAGTGGTTATGTGACAGTGGAGATGCGGGGTAAGTAAGAGACAGCTTTTGAATTTCACCTTCCATAATCACTGGCAATATGAACATGGAGATCTCTGACCACTATCTCTTCCTTTGTTAGACTGTGTTCAGGAAGAAAGGAGATAATTGAGGTGAAATGGCACTAATCCAGGCACAAAGTCTTGTACCTGGAAATGCGAATTAGTGATTAGAAAGAAAACCTTTTACTTGAGGGGCTTTGACACATAAGTGAATAAGGAGCATTGCAGCTCAGAGGCTTGAGAAACACAAGGCTAGAGTGTGTTTGGTTAAGATCTTTTACATTTCACAAAGCACAGTGAGGCACACCTGTGAAGATCACTTGGGTGCTCTTCCATGGAACCTGAGTTCAGTTCCTAGCACCCACATCAGGAGGCATCCAACCTCCTGGAACTCTCGCTCCATAGGCTCCAATACCATCTTCTGGCCTCTGAGGGTACCTGAAGTTATACACACATGCACTTTGCATGTGTGTTCACACAGACACACACACACACACACACACACACACAGAGAGAGAGAGAGAGAGAGAGAGAGAGAGAGAGAGAGAGAGAGAGAGAGAGAGAGAGAGAGGGAGAGAGAGAGAGAGAGAGAGAGAGAGAATTAAAAATAATCTTTTCTTTAGCATGGTCTTATCCGTTTATTGAGACAGGCTATCACGTAGTTCAGGCTGGTTTCCAACTCGTTATGTAGCTGAGAATCGACACAAACTCTTGATCTTGCTGCCTCCACCTCCTGAGTGTAAGGGTTGCATCACCACACCTATTTTATATAGACGTTGGGCATCAAACCCAAGACCTCTGTCGTATTAGGCTAGTACTGAGCTGTTTTCTCTCTCTCTCTCTCTCTCTCTCTCTCTCTCTCTCTCTCTCTCCTTTTTGACACAGTAGGCCAATATGGGCTCAAACTCATGATTCTTTTGCCTCAGTTTTCTGACTGCTGGGATCACAGGCAGGGACCACATCTCACTGGTATGGGGGTGGTGGTGGTAGCTGTTGTTTGAGATAGGGTCTTGTTATATTGTTACATTCTCTTCAGGCTGGGTCTTTATCTCAGTGGTAGAACACTTGCCTGGCTTGTGTAAGGTTCAGGGGTGGTGACTGCTTCCCCAGTTACTCTGCTACTCCTGAGCACCCCACCATTCCCCAGCTGTTGTCTTTTACCCTGCCATACCTGTAAAGAGTTACTCACTTGTCTTAACAATCCAGTTGATATTTCCAGTTATGTGATATTCTAGAAAAGACGAAGCTATGGATACCATACAAGGACCAGGGATGGGAAGGGAGAAAGAAGATAAGCATAGTGGGTTTTCAGTAAAGTGTGACTAAAATAGTTTTTACAGTGGTGGGCACATGACATTAAATAGTTGTCCAAACCCACAGTGATGTGTAACACTGAGACACCCCTAATATTAATTAAGACCTCTAAATGGGACTAGTCTGTACATGTTTGTTCATGGGTTTAAGAAAATAACTCGGAGGATGGCATTAGCAGTGAGCAAGGATGAGCTTGTGTCCAATGTCCAATTTAATTGAATAAAAACCAAAACTAATGTGTCTCAACAAAACAAAACAAAGAAAAACCCAAGACAATACATATACCAAGAATTCAAATAAAGCAAGATGCCAAATTCCTATACCAGATGGTATGAGCTTTGGGTATAAAGTATTGAGACGCTAAGCAATGTTCAAACAGGAACAGGAATTACTACACTCTCACATAAAATCTTCAGAGATCTCCCATATAAAATGTTTATTAGGGCCAGTGATGTGGCTCAGCAGGTAAAGGCACTTGCTGCCAAAGCTGACTCACACCTCAAGACCCACATGGTGGAAGAGGAGAACCCACTCAAATTGTTCTCTGAGCTGCTTCTGTGTGTGTATGAGCATCCAGGCACATACACATATACACACGTAAATACAAATAAAAAAATGCATATTAAAGCATTGACTTTTGACATTGCCTGTGGGAAGGATTAAACAATGAAATGTCCTTCCTTCCTTCCTTCCTTCCTTCCTTCCTTCCTTCCTTCCTTCCTTCCTTCCTTCCTTTCATTTTCCCTCTTTCTCAACTTCTTCCT
This sequence comes from Arvicola amphibius, assembly GCF_903992535.2. Classification (NCBI taxonomy): domain Eukaryota; kingdom Metazoa; phylum Chordata; class Mammalia; order Rodentia; family Cricetidae; genus Arvicola; species Arvicola amphibius. The sequence continues at coordinate 39,344,096 of NC_052048.2, read as the reverse complement.
TCTTCTTTTTTTGAGGTTTTTTTTTTTTGGGGGGGGGGGTTGGTTTTTTTTTTTTTTTGGTTTTTTGAGACAGGGTTTCTCTGCAGCTTTGGAGTCTGTCCTGGAACTCACTCTGTAAACCAGGCTGGCCTCGAACTCACAGAGATCTGCCTGCCTCTGCCTCCCGAGTGCTGGGATTAAGGATGTGCACCACCACCACCCGGCTTCAACTTCTTCCTTCTGATACAGAATCTTGAGTAGCCTAGACTGTCTCAAACTCTCTTTGTTGCTGGGATGGCTTTGATCTTCCAGTCCTTCTACCTCCACATCCTGAAATGCTAGGGTCAGAGGCATGTACCACTACACATGACATGACAACTCTTTAGTACAAGTGCCTGTATGTAATAAGTCTGTGGGTACTATGATCTTCACCTCCTTCTTCCTTCCACAACCCATGATCTTTCCTTTTCATTCTTCTGTAGTGATGGAGACGAGCAGGCCTGCTTTTCGTCCTGCCCGGCTCCCGCATGGCTAGCTCAGCCCCAGAATAATTACATGGAAACTATATTTATTTAAACACTGCCTGGCCCATTATCTCTAGCTTTTTACTGGCTAACTCTCACATCTTGATTAACCCATTTCTAATAATCTGTGTAGCACCACGAGGTAGTGGCTTACCGGGAAAGATTCTAGCTTACGTCCATCTTGGGTTGGAGAAGCATGGCGTCTGCCTGACTCTGCTTTCTTTCTCCCAGCATTCTGTTCTGTCTACTCCACCTATCTAAATCCTGCCCTATCAAAAAGCCAAGGCAGTTTCTTTATTAACCAATGAAAGTAACACATAGACATAAGACCCACCTACATCATTCTTCCTATGTGGAAAATTGGTGTGGCAAGTCCTTCTGTATATGTGTTGTTTTTTTTTTTTTTTTTTTTGGTTAAGGAATAAAGAAGCTTGCTTGGCCTGTGATAGGGCAGAGTAGAGCTAGGCAGAGAACACTAAACTGAATGCTGGGAGAAAGAAGGTGGAGTTGTGAGACATCATGTAACTGCCAGAAGGTAAAGACGTGAGCTGCCAGCTGGAACCTTGCCAGTAGGCCATGAGCCCTGTGGCAAAATATAAAATAATGAAAATGGGTTAATTCTAGATGTAAGAGCTAGATGTAAGAGCCAGCTAGCAATACATGTAAGTGATTGGCCAAGCAATGATTTAAATAATATAGTTTCTGTGTGATTATTTTGGGTCTGGGCAGCTGAGAATGAATAAGTGACCTCCTGCTACAGAAAATGATGTCTTTTAAAACACAGCTTTTAAAAGCATTTTAAGATTTTTTATTACATTCTCTTTAATTGTGTGTGTGTGTGTGTGTGTGTGTGTGTGTGTGTGTGTACATGCTACCATATGGGTGTGGACATCAGAGAACAATTAACAGAGGTTGGTTCTCTCTTTCCACCATAATAGGTTCACAAGCTCAGATCATTACGTACCTGCTGAGCCATCTTGGCAACCTTTAAAAACATTTTTATTGGTATACACTAATTATACAGAATGGGAGGGTTCATAATGATGTTTTCATAAATATACAAAATATATTTCAACTCTATTTACTCCTGTGGTAGTTTGACTGTAATTGGTCCCCATAATCTCATAGAGAGAGGCACTGTTAGGAGTTGAGGCTTTGTAGGAAGTATGTCACTATGGGGGTGGTCTTTGACATTTTCTGTGCTCACGATACCACTGAGTGACTTCCTGTTCTTGCAAGTCAAGATGTAGCCAGCACTACATCTGCCTGCAATCCACCATACTCTCTACTATGAAGATAATGGTCTGAACCTCTGAAACTGTAAGCAAGCCTCTCCAATTGAATGTTTTCCTTTGTAAGAGTTGTCGTGGTCATGGTATCCCTTCACAGCAATAGAAACCTGTTGGGGACTGTGAACCCCCCACGTCCTGAATTTCTGGTAAACAACTTGTAATGCTTGCAGCTGCTCTGACCACCCTCAGGAGTTCCTCATGGCAGGGGAGTGATTTCTGGTGGGTTTGGCTGGGGCGTGGCTATCCGTTAAGGATTTCTATGTAAGTGGCTCTGCTACACAATAAAGGGGGCATTCCTGTTTCAAGAATGACCCGTGTCTCTGTCTGTGTGTCTTTGTATGTTTCAATACCCAGCCCATTTCCCTGTTCACGAACTGTATGGTAGCGCATAGAGCGCAGACGGGCATGGTGCACTACAGAAACCCTAACTAAGACAGTTCCCATTACCTTTTCTTGCCCTTCCCACTCTTTGTCTTCTCAACTGGTCCCCCTTAACATGGCTTTTTTTATTTTAAAAAAAGTTCTTTAATTTTTGTGTATGTATATCCATACTACATGTGTGGAGAGCAGATAACATCATGTGGGAGTTAGTTCTCTCATTCTACCACGTAGGTCCCAGAATTGAACTCATATTGGGTGGCAGGTACTTTTACCTTCTGAGCCTTCTTCCTGTCACAAACAAACAAACAAACAAACAAACAGAAAACTTATCTCTAAGTCTATCACCAGCCATTGTTGGAAGATCTTATCAATAGGCAACCACTTTAGGGAGGGAAGTCAGGTGAGAGAGCAGTCACTGTAGGCAGATACTCCGGATTTGAAGAGTGTTTTCCGTGAGTAAGCACTTACATAGGTACTGTGTGGGACCAGGGTTTCTAAGATTGTTTTCACAGTGTTGGCTGTGTTAGTTACTTCTCTGGTTGCTGTGGTAAAGTACCTTAACAACAAACAGCAAACAACAAACTTAATGAAGGGATGATTTACTTTGGTTCACAGTTCCCGGGCACAACAAACTTAATGAAGGGATGGTTTACTTTGGTTCACAGTTCCCGGGCACAGTCCATCATGGAGGGAGGAGCTTGAGGGAAGATGGTGACATTGGCTCTGCAGTCAGGAGGCAGAGGCAGATGAACAGTGCTCCCCCTTCTCTCCTTTACTGGTCCGGCAGTTAGAGCAGGTCTTCCCACTTCAGTTAACCCACTCTAGATAATCCCTCTTTAGGCAAGTCCCCAAACTTGTCGTTTAGGTAATTTTAGATCCTGTCAAGTTGACAATCAATATTTACTATCACAGATGCATATTGTCTGTTTGAAATAATGAGCGCATTTACTGGGCTAAATGCCTTAAGCCAGGTCTTTTAAAAAGCCAGTAGTGGAACCCTGGGGGGGGGGGCGGGGCGGGGAATGATGTATCTCTCCTGGTAGCATCAGTGGAAAGGGGCGATGCTGCGGAGATCCTTTCAGGATAGACTCCATGGAAGGCATCAGGTCACATATCAGCAGGACCTGACATTTCCTAAGTCCTCACAGATAATAAATTAGGCAGAGAGAAAGATACAGGCCCAGCTGAGGCCTGAGGGCATCTGTGACTGTGGGGGTTTGCGCTCCCCACAGCAGCAGAGGCTTTGGGAATAGCTGTAAGTTTCTACGAGCTAAAACTTGCTCCCGTCTGCTGGACCATGAGTGTGCTGAGCATTTTACCTAAGAGTCTCATCATGACCACTACGCTGTCAGGTGAGTACTGTGACTCACCTGTACAGCAAGCCTCAGGTGCTCTCCATGACTCCTCCCAGCCTGGGCTCTTTACTGCAACTGAGGCTGCACTTTCAAAGTGGCCTCTCGCAGTGCCCAGCCTTGGCTGCCCTCCATGACCTCTCCTGGCTTCAAAGCCAGCACCACCTGGGAAACTTAGACATTACCAAGGTCAGCTGCCAGTGCCAGCGTGAGGTACAGCCTCGGGCCCCTCTGGACACAGCTTCTGTGTGCTGAGCCTGAGGAAGCGCTTTCCAATAGATCTCACCTCAGTGATGCTGACCTCTTAGCTGAACTGCACGCATCTGACAGCCAGTGAGTGAGGAGCTGGCATTCCCCCCCCCTTCTGTCTTTCTTTAATTTGTTTGTTTTAGTGATGGTCTTACTGTATAACCCTGTTGCTACTGGACCAGGTTGGCTTTAAACAGGTGCCCCTCTTACCTTGAGTGCTTGGATTGTGCTGTTGTACCTAGAATTTCTTTTTAAAGAGGTCTCATGGAGCCCAGACTGACCTCAGAATTACAGTGTATTCAAGACTAGCCTTGAATTCCTAACCCTTCTGCCTCCACCTCCTAAGTGCTGAGACAGCAGGCATGTACAATGTTCAGTAAGGACCAGATTTTGAATCCAATACCTCCTTACCCATACTGGCTCTCTAGTTCACCAGTTTAATATATTTTGCCTTCTACTGTAGTTAGTTTAGACATTGAAAGATTTATGGCAGCATGACCCTGGCAGGTCCCCCTGTTGGTGTGGGGAACCGCAGGGGGCGGGAGAGAGACAGATATGCTGCCTTGCAGAGAGAGCTTGGGTATAGAGTTTATTTACTGGGTATTGGAAAGGGAATAAGGTTAAGTGGGTTATGGAGGTAAAGAGAAAGAAAGGAAAGAAGGAGAAAGGGGGAGGCAGAAGATGCCTCTTCAGAAGAAGGCTGGACAGAGAAAGAGAAAGAGAGGAGGTGTGAGATCAGCTTGCCTCAGCGGGAAAGGGGAGATTGGGGGTGAGTGGAGCTTGTCTCTTAAAGGGAGAGGGTACCTAGGTGACAGGGAAGGCCAGCAGAATTACAACAGACATGTATTTACCTTTTCTATTTTTTTAAGATCATTTTTAAGAGAGAGAGAGAGGGTGTGTGTTCAGATGAGCACGCGTGCAAATGCCTGCCGTGTGTGTATGGCTGCCTGGGGAGGCTGGAAGAGGAGAGAATGTCAGATGCCCTGGAACTTTAAGTTATAAGCAGTGAAGTACCCAGTGTGGGTGCTGAGAACTGGGCACAGGTCCTCTGGAAGAGCAGCAGGCATTGTCATACTGCTAGGCCATCTCTTCAGTCCCATGTCCTACTTTCCCAAAGAAATCAGAATATTCATGAACAAAGTAACATGTCTAATTTGCCTTTTAGATATTCTGAGTATTTGGCCCTTGGAGGCTCTCCCACTCTTGGACAGTCTTTACTTGTCTTTAATAAATCTTCTGCTCAAAATAATCAAACAAACAAAAAGATAGGCAGATGAATAAATAAATAAATAAATAAATAAATAAATAAATAAATAAATGAATAAATATTTTCTTGCCCAAATTTGGTGGTACAGACCTGTCACCCCAACTCCTTGGAAGGCTCGGGTGGAAGACCACTGTCCCAGCCCTGCCTAAGCCCACTAACCCTGAGCTCTGCCTCCAGCCTCTATATATTTTATTGAAGAATCATTCCTTTTTACTGTGCCCTTATAGTACTCGAATCCCAATTTCCACTCATCAGCCTATACACTAGGTGGCTTTCTCACCTCTGTGACCAAATACCAGACAAGAACTGAAGAAAACAAGAGTAAAGCCATTTTAAACCCAGGCCCAATCTTTGTGACAGTTTAATATAGCAGGCACCCCACTCCAGGTACCCCACCCCACATACCTGCAAATTTAGAGAAAAGCCACAACTGTCCCCAAAACTGCCTGGCGTCCCAGAGACCTGAGGACAGCCAATCAGAAGTTAGACAAACAAGCTTTTTTTTTTTTCAGTTACCAGGTAGTTTTGTGGAAAGTTACAAAAATCCCCTTTTGACTTAGAGCCAACTATCCCAAGGCATGTAACTCCTTGCTTGCAGTTTTTTTTCCTTTAAAGACCACCTGCACTTTGAGCTAGGGGCCTTTCTCCCTCATCCACTGTTTTGGTGTGTGGAACAAATCCCCTGATTGTAAGCCTGTAAAACAGTAAAGAAACTTGCATCTGAAAGTCGGCTCTGCTGTGGTCTTGTGTGTTGGGGGGGAGGATGTCTCACGACTCAGGTATAACATTTTGGGGGCTCATCTGGGATTTCTAGATGCCCCCCCATCATGGCCCCTGAACCCCTGACCCTGAAGGTTTCAGAAAGACTGGTGAGTTCCCATTTCTATCTGTCAATCATCTGTCTTGCTTTTCATTACTTTCAGTTTTCCTTTCACATTTCTGACTGCTTTGGAGATGTGGGATCCTCTGAAAATTCATTTTTTTCTGTGGGTTTTTTTTTGTTTGTTTGTTTGTTTTTGTTTTCTGAAACAGCCCAGGCAGTCTAGGCAGACAGGCTGGAACACTTGCAGGAGGCCTTCAGGCGCTACACTCCCTAGGACCTGGAGGCACCAGAGACAGAGATATCCTTGATTTTCTCTTTTATGAACCAGGCAGTTCCAGATATAAAGAAAATGCTCAAAAAAAACTAGATAGGCTAGGGGAGAAAAATATCAGAGATTTAATGATGGTGGCAGAGAGGGTTTTTAACACTGGGGAAAGTGTAGAGGGAAAAAAGAACTCAAAAAGGAAAAAAGACAAGAAAAATGCCTCACTCGAGTGTTAGAGGCACAGTACCATGGGGTGCTGGCTAAGATATTGGCCACATCGAGAGAGATAGATGGCCCACGCCAAGAGATATGAGAAGCAACTTCTGGCTATAGAAAGGCAGAAACAAAGATCAGAAAAACCCGAGACTACTAGGGAGGAATCAGTGTGCATACTGCAAGGAGGAAGGACACTGGGCAAGAGAATGTCCAAAGAAGCAGCAAAAGACCAAAGTCCTGCAGTTAGAGGTGGACAGTGATTAGGGGAGTTGGGGTTCAGCCCCTCCTCCTTGAATCCAAAGGGGAAGGGGAAGAAAATTCACCAGAGCAGAAAACTCAGTGTTGTTAAAACCAGAGGGGCCTATATCTAATAAAAAGACCTGGTATAGAGAGCTATGGAACCAAACCCTACTCATGAACTACCCAAAGAACAGTGGATGGGTAACCCTTTCTTTCCTGGTGATACTGGAATGCCCATATTCCCTTTTGGGCTGAGACTTGCTGACAAAGATGAAAGCACAAATACATATCTCTAGTGATGGGGCTAAGTTACTTTACCACAATGGAGATCCAGTCAAAATTTTGGTCACCAGCAGCTGGAGTGAAGAATACAGGCTCCACCAGAAACCTGTGGCACCTGATCCCTCCATGTGGGACTGGCTGCAAAAGTTTCCCTTAGCATGGGCAGAGAGGGGAGGCATGGGATTGGCATCCCACTGGCCCCCTGCCTATGTGGAGATCAAGTCAAGGGCAGATCCTGTAAAAGTCCATCAATATCTCATGCCCCTCAAAGCAAGGAGGGGAATCACTCCACATGTAAGGCAACTGCTGGAACTTGGAGCCCTGAGACCCATGCAGTTAGCCTGGAACAGCCCCCTGCTGCCAGTAAAACAGCCGCATTCCAATGGTTACTGGCCAGTGCAGGACCTGAGAGAGGTAAACAAGAGGATAGTAGATATCCATCCCACAGTGCCAAATCCTTACATCTTGCTCAGCACGCTGCCCCCTGACTAGCAGTGGTACATGGTCCTGGACTTAAAGGATGCATTCTTCAGTCTGCCACTAGTCCCCAGTAGTCAGCCCTATTTTGCCTTTGAACGGCAAGACCCAGAGATCAGAATTAGTAACCAATTAACTTGGACCAGGCTGCCACAGGATTCAAAAACTCCCTCACCATCTTTGATGAGGTGCTACATGAGGACTTGGGTGAGTACTGAGCCCCAAACCCCTACATAAGACAGTTACAGTAAATCGATGACCTGTTGGTTGCTACTGCCATCCAGAAAATGTGTCTGAAAGGGACTGAGAACCTACTGCAGACCCTAGGAAGCCTTGGATACAGGGCTTCTGCAAAGAAGGCCCAGATCTGCAAACAATAGATAATGTACCTGGGATATGTCCTTGAAGGAGACCAGAGATGGTTCTCAGATGCCCACAAGGAAACGGTGCTGAAGATTCCTACTGCTGCTTCCACTAAGCAGGTGAGGGAATTCCTGGGTACCACCAGGTTCTGCTGCCTCTGGATTCCAGGGTTTGCTAAACTAGCCAAGTCTCTATATGAGGCCACAAAGGGGGGAGGGTGACAAGATTTTATCTGGACAGAGGACAGACAAAAGGCATTTGACACCCTCAAGCAGAGGCTTCTAGAAGCCCCGGCACTGGGTTGTCGGACATTACCAAGCCCTTCTACCTGTTTGTGGATGAGCATAGGGAAATAGCTAAGGGCATGCTCACACAGACCCTAGGGCCATGGAAAAGGCTGGTATCTTACCTATCCAAGAAGCTAGACCCTGTGGCCACCTGCGGACTACTTCTCTTGCCTTTGCATCACAGCAGCAGTGGCCATGCTGGTTAAGGATGCTGACAAGCTAACTCTAAGACAAAAATCTCACCATTGCCATTCCACATGCACTGGAAGGGGTACTTAAACAGCCACCCGAGCAATGGCTGAGAAACACCCGGATGCCTCATTATCAGACTCTGCTCCTTAACCCAGCTAGGATAATGTTTCAAGTCCCAACAGCTCTAAATCCGGCTACATTGGTGCCAGACCCAGACCTGGTAGCCCTGCTGCATGACTGCTCCAGGCTCCTGGCACAAACGCACTGCACCCGACAGGACCTAAAAGATGCTCTGCAATCAGATGCAGAGGAGACATGGTTCACCATCACGAGCAGCTTTGTGCCGGATGGACTAAGGTATGCAGAAGCGGCGGCAACAACCACAAATTAGATGATCTGGGCAGAACCAATGCCAGCAGGGACTTCAGCTCAAAAAGCCAATTAATAGCATTAACCAAGGCTTTAGAGCTAGGACAGGAAAAGAAGATTAATGTTTATACAACCACTACACCTTTGTCAGTGCTCACATACACGGGGCCATGTACAAAGCAATGGGCCTATTGACAGCAGAGGGAAAGACAATTAAAAACAAAAATGAAATTTTGAACCTCCTGAAAGCATTGAGCGCCTCCCCCTTCCACCTCAATTGGCCATAACACAATGCCCCAGCCACCAGAAGGAGGATGGCCCAATACAAAAAGGAAATAGTTTGGCTGATCCAATGGCCAGGAAGGTGACAATAACCTCCCATTTTGGCCCCTGTCTTGGTGGACCCTGGGCCCCCCACTTTACCAGACAAACCTAAATACACCCAGGAAGATCTGACATGGATGAAAATCTTCCCTATGACACAATGCCTTGGAGGATGGTGGAGACAGGCTGACAGGAAAGTCACACTGCCCAAGCAATTGGACCTTCAAATCCCATGCAAAATACACCACGTGCCTCCCACATAGGGATTCATTGAATGCGGACTTGCTGAAACATTCAGAAGTAAAAAATAGAAAACGGGAGCTAGATTATAGAGGACCTGTTCAACAGCTGCCAGGTCTGCCAAGGGACCAAGGCCAACTCCCACCCCAAGAACCCCAGAATTCGGCTCCGAGGAAAAAACCAGATACGTACTAGGAAGTTGACTTCATGGAAGTCAAACCTGGTAAGTTTGGCTATAGGTATCTTCTAATCTTTATAGTTACTTTCTCTGGATGGACCGAGGCATTGCCTACCAGATGAGACTGCCCAGATGATGGCCAAGAAATTGCTGGAAGATAAACTGCCCAGGTATGGATTCCCCACTATGATAGGGTCAGACAACAGTCTAGTATTTGTATCTCAGGTGAGTTAGAATCTAGCCACCATTCTGGGGATTGATTGGAAATTACATTGTGCATATAGACCCCAGAGTTCAGGACAAGTAGAGAGAATGAACAGAACCCTAAAAGACACCTTGAGAGATTGTAGAAGACTGGGTTACTCTACATCCCTTCGTGTTATAACAAGTAAGAAATTCCCCATACCAGATGGACCTGACTCCCTTTGAAATCATGTTTGGTACCCCTCCTCCTATTATACTCAGCCTCTAATCTGAAATCTAGGCAGAACTGAATGACTGGGATGTGCTTGATTCCACCCAATGACTGCAGTGGATCCACAAGCATATACGGCCCAAACTCAGTGCTCTATATGAATCTGCTGCCCCTCCCCCAAGCCCACAGGTTCTGACCAGGAGACTGTGTCTTCATCTGGCGTCATCAGCAGGGGTTTCTCAAGCCATGATGGAAGGGACCCTTTGTCATCTTGATGACTATGCCCACAGCCCCAAAGGTGGATGGAGTGGCAGCCTGGATCTATTATTTGCACACACATCCATTTGCCTGCCAAGAGGACTACTGAGGAGATGGCTGGAAAATTTTGCAACACCCCACCAATCCCCTAAAGGTCCAGCTCAGGCGTCATTCCTGATCCCATTAATGTTGATGCCGAGTCTTTCTGTGCCTGCTGAAGAGAGCAACTCCCATGTACCATTCAAACTGACTTGTATTTTCTTGGACGGAGAGTCATATGAGCCTATATACCAGGCTACTCGTGTGGCCCCATTGAACACCTGTGGCCTGACCTGCATTTCTGCTTCCATGAGCTGAACCATGTCTAGAGCAACAGGCCAGAAAGAGGCCAGGAGGTATGGTTTTTACATGTGCCCATACTGACAGAGGTTTCTGTCTCATCTGGCCCCACAGCTGTTTAGTCCTAAAGAAACACACAGATGCCTATATTAATTATAAACTGGTTGGCCCATTAGCTCAGGCATTCTTATTAACTAACTCTTATATTAACCTATAATTCTTGTCTGTATTAGTCACATGGCTTGGTACCTTTATCAGTGAGGCATTTTCATCTTGCTTCCTCTGTGTCTAGGTGATGACTACAGACTGAACCTTTCCTCTTCCCAGAATTCTCCTGTTCTGGTTTTCCCACCTATACTTCCTGCCTGGCTACTGGCCAATCAGCATTTTATTAAATCAGTACAAGTGACAAATCTTTACAGGGTACAAGACCATTGTCCCACAGCATGCCCAGATCACCTCATGATTACCCAAATTTCCTAGATAGAATGGAACAGGGTATTGGTCTATGTAGAATAAAAAGGGAGTCCATAAGTAACCTCACCCTGAGTATCCTTCTAGGAGTGAGTCTTGCAGTTTTGGGGACAGGAATTGACTCTCTTCTGTCCCAAAGTAAGCATTTCTCCTATTTCAGGGAAATTATAGTTGTTGACATAGAATGCCTTGAGACCTTCATCTCCCACTTACAGGACTCCCTCTTGTCATTGGCTGAAGTAGTTTTACAAAACAGAAGGGGACTGGACTTAATCTTTGTACAACAGGGAGGATTTTACGCCCCTAGGAGAAGAATGCTGTTTCTATACAGATCATTCAGGGCTTGTGAATGATATCATGATCAAAGTGCGGGAGGGACTTACAAAGAGAAAAAGAGAGTGGGAAACCAAACTGCTTGCAGTTTCTTCCTTTAAAGACCCCCTGCACTGGGAGCTAGGGGCCTTTCTTCATCATCTGTTGTGTCAGGGTGTGGGACAAAGCCCATGCTTGCAAGTCTGTAAAACAATAAAGAAAGCTTGAATGATTGCATTGGAAAGTCAGCTTCATTGTGTCCTTGTGTGTGTGGGGGGGGGATAGTGGGGGTAGGAGGAGATCTCACGACTCAGGCAACCTGAGGAGGGAAGGATTTACTCCAGACATTGAGAAAACAGTCCACCATGATTGAAAAGGCTCCAGGAAGGGAGCAGCTTGCAGCTGCGCTGGTGATGGATTACTCATGTCTGGTGGATCACGAAATGAGAAGAATGGGGAAAGCTGTCTCTCAGCTGACATCCTATTTTCCATCTTTCTCTCAGTCCTGGACCTCTGTCCACAGCACGGTGCCATGCCTTCGAGGCAAGCCTTCTTCCTCAGCTAAGAGAAACACCATCAAAGATGTGCTCAGAGATGTGTCTCCAAGCCCACTGGGTTGGTGAATAAAATGGGTCATCAAGCCCATTTTATTTTTGGCTTGTTTGTAACAGCAGTGCATGGGATCAAACCTGAGGCTTCCTGCTTCATGTTCTCTGCCAGGGATCCATTTCCCAAGTTCTCTGACCCTCCATTGATTATCCTGTTTAGCATACATAACCTCCATTTCTGAAATTTTAGTTTTCCCCTCCCCTACTTCCTCTTGAGACTATTTGCCCTCCATGGTTGGGAGGGATAGTGTTTTCTCTCTCCATCTTTTCTGCTGTCTATTCTAACCTTTCATTCACACAGATATTGGGAGCTACTGGATTTACCTGCATGTCCTTAAACTTGTTAGAAAAAATTTTTCTTTTATTTATTTTTGTTCTTCGTTGTGGAGGGCATATTCAAAATAATCTAGATGAATGTGTAGCTATCCTCATCTGTTTTGTTCATTCAATCCATTCAACACTGAATCATGGCTATTTTGATTAAAATTTTTCCTCTTATTTGTTTTATCATTATAACAGACTATATTATTTTTGTTATGCCCAGTCTGTGGGGACCCAAAAAAACCACCAGGGAGGCCAACTCACCAAAATGCAAAAGCAAGATTTATAAACTGAAAAATAAAAATCACATGATCATCTCATTAGATGCCAAAAACTTTCGACAAAATACAACATCCCTTCATGATAAAGATCTTGGAGAGAGCAGGGATACAAGGAACATAATAAAGGCAATATACAGCAAGCCAACAGCCAGCATCAAACTAAATGGAGAGAAACTCCCAGTGATCCCACTGAAATCAGGAACAAGACAAGGTTATCCACTCTCTCCATATCTATTCAATATAGTTCTTGAAGTCCTAGCTAGAGCAATAAGACACCAAAAGGAGATCAAGGGGATACAAATCAAGAAAGAAGTCAAACTCTCACTCTTTGCTGATGATATGATAGTTTATATAAGCGACCCCAAAAATTCTACCAAGGAATTTCTACAACTCATAAATACTTTCAGTAATGTAGTAGGATACAAGATTAACTTAAAAAAATCGGTAGCCCTTCTGTACATGTATGATAAATGGGCTGAGGAAGAAATCAGAGAAATATCACCCTTCACAATAGCCACAAATAGCATGAAATATCTCAGAGTAACTCTAACCAAACAAGTGGGAGACTTATATGACAAGAACTTTAAATCTTTGAAGAAAGAAATTGAAGAAGACACAAAAAATGGAAAGATCTCCCATGCTCTTAGGTAGGTAGAATTAGCATAGTAAAAATGGCAATCTTATCAAAAGCAATCTACAGATTCAATGCAATGCCCATCAAAATCCCAGCAAAATTCTTCACAGACCTTGAAAGAATGGTACTCACAACTTCATATGGAAAAGAAAAAAAAAATCCAGGATAGCCAAAAGAATCCTGTACAATAAAAGAACTTCTGGAGGCATCACAATCCCTGACTTCAAACTCTACTGCACAGTCACAGTACTGAAAACAGCCTGGTATTGGCATAAGAACAGACAAGAGGACCAATGGAACCAAATCAAAGACCTGGATATTAATCCACACACCTTCGAACACTTGATTTTTGACAAAGAAGGAAAAAATATCAAATGGAAAAAAGAAAGCATATTTAACAAGTGGTGCTGGCATAACTGGATATCAACATGTAGAAGAATGAAAATAGACCCATATCTATCACCATGCACAAAACTCAAGTTTAAATGGATCAAAGACCTCAACATAAAGCCACACACACTGAACCTTATAGAAGAGAAAGTGGGAAGTACATTTGAACACATTGATACAGGGAACCACTTCCTAAATATAACCCCAGCATCACAGACACTGAGAGAAACAATTAATAATGGGACCTCCTGAAACTGTAAAAATTCTGTAAAGCAAAGGACACAGTCAACAAGACAAAACGACAGCCTACAAAATAGGAAAAATCTTCACTAACCCCACATCAGACAGAGGTCTGATCTCCAAAATATACAAAGAACTCAAGAAATTGGTCATCAAAAGAACAAATAATCTAATAAAAAATGGAGTACAGACCTAATCAGAGAACTCTCAACAGAGGAATATAAAGTGCCTGAAAGGGCTGGAGAGATGGCTCAGAGGTTAAGAGCACTGACTGCTCTTCCAGAGGTCCTGAGTTCAATTCCAAGCAGCCACATGGTGGCTCACAGCCATCTTAATGAGATCTGGTGCCCTCTTCTGGCATGTAAGCATACATGGTAGGAATGTTGTATACATAATAAATAAATAAATCTTTAAGAAATAATAAAATAAGGAAATGTCCAACATCCTTAGTCATCAGAGGAATGCAAATCAAAACAACTCTGAGATTCCATCTTATACCTGTAAGAATGGCCAAGATCAAAAACACTGATGACAACTTCTGCTGGAGAGGTTGTGGGGTAAAGGGAACACTCCTGCATTGCTGGTAAGAATGCAAGCTGGTGCATCTCCTTTGGATGTCAGTGTAGTGATTTCTCAGAAAATTAGGAAACAACCTTTTTCAAGACCCAGTAATATCACTTTTGGGTATATATCCAAAAGATGCTCAATCATGCTACAAGGACATGTGCTTAACTATGTATATAGCAGCATTGTTTGTCATAGCCAGAACCTGGAAATAGCCTAAATGCCCCTTGACTGAAGAATGGATAAGGAAAATGTGGTATATTTACACAATGGAGTACTACACAACAGAAAAAAATAACGACATCTTGAATTTTGCAGGCAAATGAATGGAGCTAGAAAACATCATTTTGAGTGAGGTAACCCAGACTCAGAAAGAAAATTATTACATGTACTCACTCATATGTGTTTTTAAAACATAAAGCAAAGAAAACCAGCCCACAAATCATAACCCTAGAGAACCTAGATAACAATGAGGACCCCAAGAGAGACATACATAGATCTAATCTACATGGGAAGTAGAAAAAGACAAGATCTCCTGAGTGAATTGGTAGCATGGGGACCTTGAGAGATGTTTGAAGGAGAGGGGAGAGGCAGGGAGGGGAGCAGAGAAAAATGTAGAGTCAATAAAAATCAATAAAAAAGCAAGGTTTATTGTGTATATGTTACAAACTATCAGGGACCTCGCAGCACAGCAGTGAGAGGAGGTACTTCACCATTCTAGAGGGCATTATTTAAAGGCAAAACCAGAAAAGTTACATTAGCAGGGTTTGGGGTGATGGGTTCAATCCTGATTGGCTCGTATCTAGGGACTTTTCAGAAATTTTACTTCCAAACTTCATCTGTTGCTCGTCAAGTTTTCTTATTGGCTGACCTTTGGGTGGGGACATTCAACAGTTATCAGTAATTTTCAGATGGCTACCTTGTTACTTTTTCCCCTAGCCATTTCTGAGGACTGGAATGTTTTACATGAAAAACTTACAGAACATACAAGATAGAGACAGAGTACAAAATGGAGAACAAAACTTTGGTTCTTTATCTCCCCCTCGTTCTAGTAACTATAGTGAACCCAATCATGGTATGAGTAAATTCACACTAATCTACTAATCTACCTATTATTCCATTCAGTTCTCCCCCCCCCCCTTTTTTTTTTACATATAATAGATTGTTAGGAGACCTTTTCAGTCTCTGACCGGCCATTGGGATAACACTTGATCTAATAATTCATTTAATTTAGATGGTCCCAGAAAATTAACATCTGAAGCAAGAAAAGAATTGATGGTTGTTGAAGAGAAAATATAGGAGACACATGTAGATAGAGTGAATCCAAATCTTAATTGTATTCTAGTCATATTGCCTTCCAGAATTTCCCATACAGGAATTTTAATGCAGAGGGAAAATATTATCTTGGAATGGATCTTTTAACCACACAAATCTAGTAAAAAATTAAAAACATATGGAAAAAGTCTCTGAATTATTTATAAAAGGAAAATTGAGACCTTGTCTGTAGTGATGAGCTGTGGGCTGTATTCCTACCTGGCTCCCGGCCGCCTGGCTAGCTTATGCCCCGAAATAACAACACACACAAACTGTATTCATTTAAACACTGCCTGGCCCATTAGTTCCAGCCTCTTATTGTCTAATTCTCACATCTTGATTAACCCATTTCTAATAATCTGTGTAGCACCACAAAATGGTGTCTTACTGGGAAAGATTCAGCATCTCTGACCTGGTGGCTGGCTTCACGGTGACTGTCCCAGAGAGGAGAGGCATAGCGACTGTCTGAGCCATCTACCTCACTTCCTTCTTCCTGTTCTGTCTACTCCACCCACCTAAGGGCTGGCCTATTAAATGGGCCAAGGCAGTTTCTTTATTAACGAATGAAATCAACACAAACAGAAGACTCTCCCACATCACTTGTCAACTAGCAGGTATAGACCCAGCAGAGATTATAGTTCCTTTTACTACTGATGTAGTTTAAAAATTATAGGAAGACAATAACCATGAAAAGAAGCTTGTGCTAATTTTTTGGGAGAAATTAATATCAATAATCCAAAAGTAATAGAATTAACCTTATAAAGAGAACTACTTGGATTCTTCCCCAAATTGTACATGTTGCACCAATAACTTGAGCCCATACATTTTATACTGATGCAAAAAAATCAGGAAAGGCAGGTTACAAATCAGAAGAGTTAAGTAAGGTAGAATAAAGCCCTTATAATTCTGTCCAAAATGCAGAGTTATATGCTATTCTCATAGTACTAAGGGATTTTAAAGAACCTCTCAATATAGTTATTGATTTGTAATAGGTAGAAAGAGTTATCTTGCACATTGAAACCACTGAATTTATACCAGATGATACATGAATTGACTTCATTATTCATACAGGTTCAAGATGTAATCAGGAACAGGCTTTGTCCCATATACATAACACACATCTGATACCATATGGGTCTGCCAGGTCCTCTAGCAGAAGGTAATGCAGAAATTGATCGATTATTGATTGGAAGTGTGCTGAAGACCTCAGAATTTCATAAGAAACATCAGGCCAACAGCAAAGGTTTAAAGAAAGAGTTTTCTATTACATGGAAACAAGCTAAGGAGATTATAAAGTGATGTCCTACTTGCTCTTTCTATAACCAAACACCATTACCTGAAGGGAGTAACCTAAAGGGTACTCAAAGGAATGAGACCTGGCAGATGGATGTGTTCCACTACACAGAATTTGGAAAATTAAAATATATAGATCACACCATTGACACTTATTCAGGTTTTCAATGGCCAACTGCCTTGAGCTCAGAAAAGACTGATTCAATAATTATGCATTTATTAGAAATTATGGCCATCATGGGTTTATCTGCACAAATAAAGATAGACAATGGTCTAGCATATATATCTAATAAAAATGAAACAATTTTTGCTTATTATAATATAAAGCATATTACAGGTATATCAAACAATCTTACAGGTCAGGCAGTTATAGAAAGATCAAATCAAACTATAAAGGATATACTAAACAAACAGAAAGTGATCAAAAATACCCCCAGAAATCAGTTGCATAATGCTTTATTAACCTTGAATTTTCTTAATGCTAACAAGAAAAAAAAACAACAGCAGCAGAGAGACATTGGATAATAGAAAAAACTTCTGAATTAAATCAGCCAGTGTAATTCAAGGATGTGTTGACCTCACAATGGAAACCAGGAGATGTGCTACAGTAGGAAAGGGGTTTCGTTCTTGTGTCCACAGGAGAAGAAAAACTATGGATAGCATTAAAATTAATAAAGATTCTGTTTGAAAAAGAGAAACCTCTTGAGAAAGAGAAATGATAGTGCATTCATGGAGGTGACAATCACACAGATGGTAAGAAAACCTCAAAAGGGTTGGGGCAGGGTTCTGTTCTTGTCTTTGCAGGAAAATATTCATCTTCAAAGAGTCGAGAGACCTTGGACATCTAGAAGCCTAAAGATGAAAAGCTAGCTATCCAGAAAGAATCAACAAGCAAAGAGAAATCTGATTTATGATGCTGCATTATCTGCATGGTAAAATTTGGACACGTATACATTTCTACTTAAAAATAAGATCTGGGTTTGGAGCTGACAATGGCTAGCCTTCTCTACATCCAAGCATGTTGTTAAAAGAAAAATTTAGAATTTTTGTCTCATGTCAGGAGCCATCTGGTATGAGACAGAAAGAAGATAGATTTTAAGAAAATATTTTACATTTCATCATGCCCATTTTGCCTATATTTTATCTTTCATTGAATATATGTCTATATGAATAATGTTTAAGTTTTCAACTATTAACAGTAGATTTTCCTGCAGTAATCTTTGAAGCTTTCAGAAAAAAGATGGGGCCCCACAATAATGACATCACCTAGTTGATATGATGTCATGCTGATAGTGCTACTATGAGACCAGTTTTGGGGTACCAGCTGCAGAAATGGTGCACTTTGTTACAACATTCTGGCCAGAACTCCAAATAAGAACTTAAAAAAAAACCCTATTGACTACTCAGAGACCATTTGCAATTATACAAAACAGCATTCTTGACACTTTTTTTAGTTTTTCAAGACAGGGTTTCTCTATAGCTATGGAGCCTGTCCCAAAACTAGCTCTTGTAGACCAGGCTGGCCTCAAACTCATAGAGATCTACCTGCCTCTGCCTCCCAAGTGCTGGTATTAAAGGCATGCACCACCACTGCCCAGCCTTAATCCTGAAACTTAACCATCATTTTACTTTTATAGGATCCCATAGAAAGAACATCACCCCCCCCCCCATGATAGCAAGAAGCAATTTTAGAAGACAATGTCCCCTCTCCCAACAAAGTTTCTCCTCATGGCTAGGAACAACATTTAGGGAATGATTATTACTTGTATAGAGTTGGGTGTTGGGGTAGAAATTATGTAAGCCCAGAGATCTTAAAAGAAAGGGGGGGAACTGAATGGGATAATAGGTAGATTAATGTAAACTTACAGTAATAAAAATAATACTGAGTAATAGAGTGAATATTTGTGAACTATTACTTATGGACAATTACATTGGTATAGATTTTTGTATATTGATACAAGTTCAAATTATATTTGTTATATTGAATATGCTCCTATTTCTGCTTACAATATTTGTACAATTTTAGGATATATTTATCATATTGCATTATATATTTCTACCTCTGATCAAGATATTTGTACATTGTTTACCTTTTGAGGTCATTGTCCTCATTTCCTGCACAGTTGTTTAAAATTGTTTATTATTTTGATATGAAGTCTTAATTGTTAAGTTATATAGGTATTAAGTATTATAGGTCAATAGTCTTTCATGTTTGTTATACTTTTAGTCAGACTAATTAGGTTCTTTAGATACATAAATATTGTAGTCTGCATAGATAAGTAACCTTCAACCACTTCAAAGATCTGTAGAACATGGCATTTAAATAACTTAGGATTCTGTTGATCTGAGACATGATTGCTCATGGCAGCACAGATCTATTCCTAAGACAGTGTTGAACACCAAAGACACTCCACTTGGAATTTGTTTTCTTCTTGGCACAACTGGCCTTTGGGCAAGAAACTGCCCATGCCTCAACCACTGACAAGCAGGATGTAAGAAAAAAGACTGTCAAATCTTGCCAAGACAGGGTAAAATGGTTTTGAAAACTTTCCTGCTTCTAAAAATGGTCTGTCAGTTATTCTAGGTAGGCCTTAGCCAAAGTTGATTGCTTCAACATTGCAAATGAGACTTTGGGTGATGGCTCAAGCAGCCAGTTGTCTCTATCATCTATTGCACATTTTGGAAGCTTCTTGATTGCACTTCTTGCCTACCCAAGTAATATTATCTCCCTTCTCAGCCTTCAAAGGGGTCGAAAATTAGATAGTCATAGTTACCATCCTCTTATGATCTAGCAAAGCCATTTCCAATACAAGACTTAGACTCCTTAGGATAGAATGTTTGTTAAAACATTAGGATATGTTCCTTGCATAATGTTGTTTATGCTGATTGTAATTCTAAATTTATATTTGATATCTGTTACTAGTGTACATAGTTTTGCATTGGGTTTGGAACTCTCTTATTTAAACAAAAGGGAGAGGTGCTATAGGAGCTCCTTTGGCCAATAGCCTTTAAGATACCAGCCCACTTGGGTGTGGTCTCTTATAATGTAAATGTAGCTGTAAAGCATGCACTTGGTCCCTTGCTTCTGGTTCTCGGTTCTGGCTGCTAGATTCGGTTTGTGTTCCCTGTTAGTGCAGAGGACTGTGATCTAGGACAGTGATCTGTGAGTCTCCCCTAAATAAATAAAATGTGGAGCAAGGCACTGTGGTACAATGGTCTTGTACCCTGTCACTTGTATTGTTTAAATAAAATGCTGATTGGCCAGAAGCCAAGCAGGAAGTATAGACGGGGCAACCAGGCAGGAAGTAGAGGTGGGCAATGAGAATAGGGGAATTCTGGGAAGAGAAAAAACTCAGTCTACAGTCATCACCCAGATTCAGAGGAAGAAAGATGAGAATGCCTCACTAATAAAGGTACCAAGCCATGAGGCTAACAAGGACAAGAATTGTGGGCTAATTTAAAATGTAAGAAAGAGTTAATAACAAGCCGGAGCTAATAGGCCAACCAGTTTATAATTAATGTAGACATCTGTGTGTTTCTTTAGGACTGAATGGCTGCGGGACTGGGCGGGACAGAAACCTCTGCCAACATCATGGGTTCCTGACAGTTAATTCATAAGTGTCTTCAGTCCTGAGGGGTCTGTAGATTTGTGATCTCTGGACCATAAGTTGTATTGTACCCAGCCTGTCTTTCATGAAAATTTCACTAGCCAGTTAAGAATGCAAGGCCCAAAAATCAGTAACAAAATCAGAATTACCTGGGGTCCCAATAGAGTGGAGAGGAGAGTGGTCAACCAAGGGGAGCTATTAAACCAGATTTGGTTCCATGGGGAATGGGGGTTATGCACAAAGGGGGAAGAAGGGACATTGGCAGCTAGCAGTAGAAACAAAATCAATGGGGTTCAACTTGATTGCCACAGCGAAGATGCAGTTTTAGCAGATTGGAGGGATGTTTGGAAGCTTCCCATGTCCATGTGTCTCCTTTGTAATGCTCTGAGATGGTTAATGGGTTGACTGGATGGGTGTGGGAATAGTGCACCCAGGTGATGATGATATCTACCTTGAGGGCCATTAGCATGGTCATCAGAATAACAAACAGACCCTTCCATCTCAGCTCCAAGATCTTGTGCTGATGTCTGTGAATGAGGACCCAGTTGCCTGACCAGAACCTGTGGGGTTTAAGGGGAATGGCTGCTTCATATATGGACCTCAATTTGAGCCAGACCTGCTGGTGGGTTAACTGCAGCCTGCAGAGGGAGTTCAGCATATCCTGGTCATCCAGGGTGGAGATCAGGTCAGTCTGAAGGCTTGCTATCATGGGACAGGTGAAGGGAGTGAGGCCCATCTGATATGGAGAATTCCTCACCTTAAACAGGGCAAAGCGAAGGAGATTCAATTAGTCCGCACCAGTGACTGCTTCCCCTTTGTACTTTTGTTCGTTTAGTACATAACTTCTTCCATCTGTGAACCAGGTGTCTTCTGCACCTGACAGTAGGGTATCCTTCAGTGTCGGGGGCCAGCCTCAACAAAAACACCATCTTCCAGAGTGGAGGCGTGGGGATTTAGAAATATAGTAAAGAATACGAAGACGCGAACGAAAATAATAAACCGCAGAAACATATAGGATAGTATCAGGAGGGAATTTTTCAGTGAGTACTGAAAATTCACCCATGTTTAATTTCCAACTGGTTAAAACCCCTGACCCAAAATGTAGGAGTAAAACAAACGATTAGATTAACATACAAATTGAAAGTCATGGGCTACATTCATGTTCATGCCCTAGACTCACGCCCTAGACCAAACACTCTGTAGGCAAACCACTCCCTGGGTGGAATCCCAAGTTATTTTCACAAAGGGAACTGGAATTTAGTTGGAGCCTTAGACTTTTGTTTTGGGTAGGAACCAACTACTTCCCTGTTTCAGGAGCACCTGTGGACACAGCCTTGAGAGAGCAAAACTCTGATTTACAACTAGGTGGGACTTTGTTTGAGTTAGAAGCACAATAACCTTGAATGAACTAAAAACAAGTCCCAAACCTTTGGCCTCCTTGGGTTTCCACACTTCAGGTCTGGTCTCATGCAATGTGCTTGTACCGGAATCCCAGAACAATCACGCAATGCTGCGGGAGGACCTTCTGCTTTTTCAGCCAATAGCTGCTGAAGTAGGAGCGCACTGTGCTGTGGGAGCGCCTTCCACTCCTTCAGCCAATAGCTGCTGAAATACCAGCCCACTGGGGCGTGGTCTATTTATCTTTAAAAAAGAGCGGCAAGCCTCGGCCCACTCTCTTGTTTCCTGTGCCCCGTTCCAGTTCCTGCTCCAGTGACTAGGCTCCCTTCCTGATGGTTGGTGTATTGTGAGTTTTAGCCCCCCAAATAAATACCCCTTTAAATCCTAACTGGTGTGGGATTGTTTCGCGCATTAACGCTAGGAAGCCTGGAGGTCAGTGTCAGCAACGTGGCTGGGTTGAGAGTTGTTGGGACTTGGAACATAATCTGGGCTGGATTAAGGAGTAAAGCCTGATCGTGGGTCATGTAGGCACTGCTCAGCCACCGGTCTGGCAGCTGCTTGAGAATCCCCTCTAATGTGAGGGGAGAGTCAATAATCAGGTTCTGCCCAGAGTTAGCTTGTCTGCATCTTTTACCAGCAGGGCTATAGCTACTATAATGCGGAGACAGGGAGGCCAGCCTGCTGCCACAAGGTCTAACTCTTTGGACAGGTAGGCTACTGGGCGCTTCTGTGGTCCCACCACCTGAATGAGCACCCCCTTTTCTATTCCTTTGTGCTCATCCACAAACAGGTGGAATGGTTTATTTACATCTGGGAGTCTGAGTGTCGGAGCCTCCAGGAGTTTCCGTTTCAGAGTGTCAAATGCCTTCTGCCTTTCCTCAGTCCAGGTGAAGTCACCCTTGGTGGCTTCATACGGAGGTTTAGCTATTTCTGCGAACCCAGGGATCCAGAGGGGACAGAACTCGGCAGTCTCCATAAACTCCCTAACTTGGTTGGCAGAAGCCGGAGTGGGCCTCAGAAAGCCATCCCTGGCCTTCTTTAAGGATGTATCCCAGGTACATTACCTGTTGTTGGCAGATATGAGCCTTCTTTGTAGAGACCTAGTATCCCAGGTCCCTGAGGGCACGAAGTATCAGACGCGGTTCCCTTCAGGCACCTTTCCGGATCCTTGGCTGTAACTAACAGGACATCCACATATGTAACAAACTTACTTCTAGGTTCTGGAGTCTGCACTCACCCCTGGGTTCATGTAATGTCTCATCAAAGATGATAGGAGGGTTCTTAAATCCTTGAGGCAACCAGGTCCAGGTTAGCTATCCGCTAATCCTGATCTCTGGGTCATGCCATTCAAAGGCAAAGTAGGTCCAGCTCTTAGTTTACTTATGCATATAAGGACGCGTGCTGGTGTCTTTGGAGCCCAGAAGAGGGCACCAGATTCCTTGAAGCTGGAGCTGCCTGGTGTGGGAGCTGAGAACCAAAGATCCTTACCAGTACTGGCTCTTAACCCCTGAGAGTCGGAGCAGTGTGCCTGTGCCCTTGCTATGGTCAAATCTTCTGGAGCACACCTGTTTATTTTTTAGAAAGAGGAAATTACTGGGGCTGGCGAGATGGTTCGTGGGTAAGAAGACTTGCTGTATAAACATGAGCACATGGGTCTAAATCCCCAGCACACACACAGAAACCAAGGGTGGCCAAGAGCTCCCATAACCATAGGGCTGGAGGGTGGAAACTGGTGAATCCGGGACAGAGGGTAGAGACAGGAGTCACTTGTTTCTGGCAGTTGTATCGAGTAGTTTGGAACATTGCCATCCTTTCTCTGGATTGGAGAAGTGTGAACCTTTCTGTTCACAGACCTCCTTCTTGGATCATAAGTGTTATGGTTTTGGTCCCTGGTCCCTTTAAGAGACAAGCCACACCCATCCGCTGAGGCAGGCTGATCTTCAGCTTCCGGCCTGAGCTCACTCTCTTTTCTATTTTCCTCTTGGAGAGGCAGCTTTGCTTCTGCCTCTCTCCCCACTTCTCCACTTCCTCCCTGTCTCTCCTCTTCTCTTCTCTGTCTCTCTGTCTCTCTCTCTGTCTGTCTCTCTCCCCCTCCCTTCCCCCTTTATAACCCTCTGAATAAATATTCATCCTCACTCTGCATGTCGTGTCTATCTATGTCTCTGTCTCCTGCCTGCCCGCCATGTGTCTCCCTGCCTGGGACCAGCCACTGCTCGGGGACCAGCAGTAATCTCTGCCTGGGACTGGCTGTTCCCAGGGCCCGCTGTCTGCTGCCACATGGCTCGCTACCACCATTTAGGACCTACAGCATTTCTGCTGCCTATTGCCGCCGGGGATCTTGCAGCATTTTTTTAAAAAAATTATAAAAATAAGTTTCCCTCAGGATTTAGGCCACATCTTGGCAGAGAGAGAGGGCCCCAAGATAGATACCAGACTCCCTGTTAATCATGATATAGAGGGCTATGAGCCAGTTCTAAATCAGTTTATGAAGATAAAACAGCAGCCCACTACAGACCCTGGTGATCACAAGGCAATTCATACAGGTTAGAGACACAAGAAATGGCTACTTTTATTAAGTTACTAAGTACGCCGCAGAAAGGTGGTTTTGTTGCTGAAAAGGGACCATCAGGATTTTTGGTTTTCTTGGGCCATTTTGAAGTAGAAAAATACCAAATGTCTAGGATAGTCTCTGGAACATAGTAGGTGGATAATTAATGTTTGTTGAATGAAATCACAACCTCAAAAAAATCTAAGTTTGCTGTTGTTTCAGCATAGCCAAGAAGAAATTAGCAGAAGATATAAAATGTATTTTTTTATGTGGAATCCCTGACCTGGCAATGCTAGGGACCTCCATGAGAACTTAAAAAGTATTGATTTCAGGAAGGCCTGGTAGTGCAGGCCTGTAATGCTAGTCACTTAAGAGGCCGAAGCAATTGGATTACAAGGTCAGGGTCCTCAAGGGCTACAGAATGAGTTCAAGGCCATACTCGGTGAGCAGGCTCAACAGGTAAAGGCTCCTACCAACAAGCCTGATGACCGGAGATCAATCCCATTCCCCAAGGGTGGACGGAAATAACTGATTTCCAGAAGCTGTGGCATTCATGCCCACATACACACAACTGAAATAAATAAACAGAAAAGAGAATTAAAAGAAAAAAAAAGGCTGGGAGTATGTTCATAAATGGTAGAGCCCTTGCCTAGCTCTATGCAGAGCCCTAAGATCAAACCTCAGTAGCAAGAAGAAAAAAAATAATGGTTTCAGTTTGCAATATTTGCCTTTGAAATCAAATGTAATCCACTGATTTGTTAAGCAGTAGTACCCAAAAACTGGAATCAAAGATTCTCATGCCCATATTCTTCCCGGTTTGCAATGAGTGCTGCTGGGACCTTCTCATTGCCCAGCACACGGGGAGTGCTGAGGTCACCTCTGATATAGTTCCCGGTGGCAAGGGGACAGTGGTTGAGACAAAGGCCTCAGACTTGGTTTCCTATCCTCAGATTTATTCTTGAGATTGTGCTGGTCTTGCATTTTCTTGCTGCTTTCCTGACTTATAGGGATTTCCTTGAACATCCTCCAGCTGCCTCTGTTGTCTTTTCTCTTTGAAATTACTACAGCCAAACTCTCAAAGTGGAACACCTGGGAGAGCGGTGCCATTCCAACTCAAGCGTCCAGTTGCATTAGGTACTCAGACTAAATTGAAAAACAGCAACATCATTCTCCCTCACCCACACAGTACTTCCTGGGTGCTGAACCTGGAACCTGCTTGGCTAGTGCTCTACTACTGAGTTACAGCACAGCCGTTTTAAAAATTCCTTTGAGACAAGGTCCTGAGAAGTTGACCACACTATCTCTGACCTTGTTCTGAAGTCTAGACAACCTTGAACTTGTCTTCCAGCCCTGCACACAGTAGTAAGTAATCCACAGGCCTGTACCTGCAGTCCTGACTAGAAAACACCTCTTTCAGTGAGTCACCATTGTTATGGTTTTTTTTTCTTTTGAGACAAGTTCTCATTATATATCCCTGGCTTGCCTGAAACTCCTATATAGACAAGGCCAGCCTCAAACATGTAGGGATCTGCCTCTTTCTGTCTCCCAAGTTCTAGATTTAAAGATGTCTTCATCCATGCCTAGCTACTATTATTTGCTGTTTGCTGGTTCGGATTTGCTAGGATTCAAATTCAGGGCTTGCATATGCTAGGCACATGTTCTATTCTCTAGCTACGATTTGAATGGTTGTATCTCTTGAGGCTTAGAGAGTCTTGCTTAGGGGAGTGAGGCAGAATCCTAAATCCTGATACAAAGTTACTTAACTGTTTCCAGTCTCATTTTAGAAAAATTCAACACTCAGGAAGCAGAGGCAGGAGGATTGTGAGTTTGAGGCCAGCTTGGGATATCTATGTAGTAACACATGAAGGCCAATATGGTGGTGTACACCTGTAATCCCAGCCACTGAGAGGCAGACGCAGGAGGAATGTCACAAATTGAGGGCAGCCTTGCCTACATAGTGAGACCCAGGCCAGTCTGGGCTACCTAGTGACATCCACATCTTAAACAACAACAGCAGAAGTAAAATGAAGCACGAGGGTGCATATCTGTAACCTTAGCATTTAGGAGGTAGAAGCATGCGGGCCAGGAGTTCACACTCATTCTCTGCTACAATGCTAGTTTGAGGCAAGACGAAGCTTTATGAGGCTGCCTCAAAATAAAATAAAATAAAATAAAAAATAGTTAACTTAAAATGAATAAAGTAGGTATAAATGCATGCACATGCAGCCATGTACCTACATATATGTGAATACCCACAATGCATGTTTAAATGTATGAAAAATTATATAGAGAATTGTGGGGCCACAGGGAAGCTGTCTGCCTCCTGCAGGGCTTGGCTTTACACCTGAGAAGCATGTCAATGAGACAGGGCACGGACTTAGCATGCACAAGGCCTGGGCCCAAACTACAGCATGAAAAAGAAAAACAAAAAAGAGGTGACAGCTGTCAGAGTGACAGGAGTGCACTGACTCGTGCCTGCAATCCCAGCACTAGGGAGGCTGATATAGGTGACTGCGAGTGTGGGGCCAGCCTGGGCTACCAAGATCCTGCCTCAATAAACTCACACGCCAAAAGCCCTCTCACCGAAGTCTCTTTCCCCCAAACTCTGTAACTTCTCCAAGCAACCATTAAAATAACAATGAATTCTTTTTCTAAAAGCTGAAAGCCTATCCCAAAGCTTGAGTTCCATGACATATTCTTGGCCCCAGAGCAACCTGAAGACCTGAAGTTATGAATAATTTCATCTGTGAACTCCCTGGCTGACTTTTCCTGGCACACTTGCCGATGCCTTGTCAACGCCGAGGGTATTTTGGATGGGCTTCTCTGTGCTGAAAGCTTCCAGCCAGGCCTTGAACTTCACCTTGCAGCGTAGGGAAGTCTCCCTGAGCAACTCAACAGGCCTTGCAGTGCTTCGAAGTGGTCCTTCCGGGCCTTACCCCATCTGGGGAGTGGATGGGGGGGCAAGGGAGGGAAGGTGAGGGGGTGGCAGAAGGGAGTGGAGGGGGAACTGGGTGTTATGGTTTTGGTCCCTGGTCCCTTTAAGAGACAAGCCACACCCACTCCTTCCCCCTCCACTGAGGCAGGCTGATCTTCAGCTTCCGGCCTGAGCTTGCTCTCTTTTCCATCTTCCTCTCTCCCCACTTCTCCGCTCCTCCCCCACCTCTCTCTCCCCTTTCTCCCTTCCCCCTTCATAACTCCCTGAATAAATATTCAACCCCACTCTGCATGTCGTGTCTATCCATGTCTCTGTCTCCTTCTCCCCCACCCCTGCCATGTATCTCCCTGCCTGGGACCAGCCACTGCTCGGGAAACAGCAGCCATTTCTGCCTGGGACTGGCTGCTCCCAGGGCCTGCTGTCTGCTGCCACATGGCCCGCTACCACTATTTGGGACCTACAGCATTTCTGCTGCCTACTTCCGCCTGGGACCATTTTTTAAAAGAACAACACTGGGGTTGGTATGTACAATGAAAAGTAATTTTTTAAATAAAATAATATTTTAAAAAGTAGTCCTTCCTGCCTTTTGCAGCCTACAGAAGCTACTGCAGTGCGTCACGTGACCATTAGGTGGCGCTAAACACAGCGGTGCAGGCTGGAGACCCAGGAAGACGGCTCTGGGTTACACCTTCATCCTTAGAGCATCCATCTGGGAACCACTGGTGACATCTCTTCATGAGCTGAGCCCAAGAACACACACAACTCACTTCTCTTGGCCCGTCACTCATAGGTTGCTTTGTGTTGAATAAAATCAAACTAACCCAGGTGTGGAGGTGAACTTCTGTAATTGCCACACTAGGGAGGTGGAGGCAGGAGGATCAGATCATTCACAAAGAAATAGCAAGGTGAGTTTGAGGCCAGCCTGGGCTACATGAGATCCTGCCCCATACACAAAAACAAATGAAACCCAAAATACAGCCAGGGGTGAGCCAGTGGTGGTGGTGCACGCCTTTGATCGCACCGCTGGAGAGAGTGAGGTAAGATGATCTTAAGTTCCTGGCTAGCCTGGTCAAAACAATCAGTTCCAGACCAACCAGGGTTACACAGCACGATCCTGTCACAGCAATAAAAGAACAAATCAAAGCAATAGCCAAGGAGTTGGTCCACTGTTTAGCACCCCACATTACAGAGGGCAGGGCCCCTAATACAGAATTCTTTGGCCTCAAATGCCCATTGTGGAGAGACTGAGAGAACTGAGGATTAATATTGCTGTGATGAAACACCAAGACCAAAAGAAACTAGGAGAGGAAAGGGTTTATTTGATTCACAACATTGCAATCCACCATTCAGGGAAGTCAAGGCAGGAACATAGAGACAGAAGCTGATGCAGGGGCCATGGAGGAGTGCTGCTTCCTGGCTTGCTCCCCATGGCTCACTAAGACTGTTTGTAAACAGGACCATCTGCCAAGAGGTGGCATCACCCCCAGTGAGCTGGGCCCTCTTACATCAAGACCACCCCACAGCCTTGCCAACAGGCCAATCTTGTGGAGGCATTTTCTTAATTAGATCCCCTCTTCCCAGATATGCCCAGGTTTGTGTCAAGTTGACAAAAATCAACCAGCATACTGGTCTTGACATTTCATCAGAAAACACACCTAAACTGCCTCTGAGAATTGCCCAGGGTGGCTCCCCAGGGACTGTGAATATAGGTTTTTTTCTTAGAAGTGGGCTGTGCTGCTTGCTCATTTTCTAAGAGGCTGGTTAGGAGAACACAGAAAAGGGAAATGCCCCCACTAAGCAGTGGGGCCTCCGTGAGAACAGTACCATCAGTGAGCAAGGCACTGGACTGAGAGTTTATGGGGCTGAGGCTGTTGTCCAGTGAAAGCACCCGCAGAACATTTCAGAAGCTCTGGGTTTGATCTCCAGCTTTGAGATAGAAGAAGACCAAAGAGCACATTTGACTTTGCCATCAGTCCTGAGAGTTTCTAGCTGCTACTTAGGCTCAGCGAGGTAAAGCATTTAGTGGTGATCAGGAGCAGTAGAATGACAAGCACACTCACGTGATACTGGAGTATATGTTTTCATACTCAGATCCACCAAGAAGTAGCATGGACAGTGATATAGAGGAGATTCTGTCCTGTCCCTCTGTGTCACATTTTCTTTTTTCTTCTGTGTGTGTGTGTGTGTGTGTGTGTGTGTGTGTATGAGAGAGAGAGAGAAAGAGAGAGAGAGAGAGAGAGAGAGAGAGAGAGAGGAGAGAGAGAGAGAGAGAGAGAGAGAGAGAGAGAACCAAACCCAGGACTTTACAGATGTAGGCAGGCAAGCATTCTATCTTTGAACTGTACTCTTAGCTCTGTCTTGGTTTTTTTTTAATGTTATCTTTGCTGCTGTTGGAACACAGTCCTCCTGCCTCAGTCAAATCTATTTTAGCTATATCCTTATGAGAGCAGCTGACAGAAATCTGGATCCAATGGGGAGGGAAGACACAGAAGAGAGAGAGAGAGAGAGAGAGAGAGAGAGAGAGAGAGAGAGAGAGAGAGAGAGAGAGACTTAGAGTTTCTATTGCTGAGAGGCGATACCATGACCATGGCAACTCTTACAAAGAGTTTAATTGTGGTTGGCTTACAGCTCAGAGGTTTAGCCCATTATTGTTATGGCAGGGAGCATGACAACATGCAGGCATGGTGCTGGAGAAAGAGCTGAGAGTTCTACATCTTGATCTGAAAGCAGCAGAAGCAATTTGTGCCACACTGGGCATAGCTTGAGCAAAGAAGACCTCAAAGCCTACATCCACAGTGACAGTTCCTCCAGCAAGGTCATACATGCGCCAACAAAGCCACACCTCCTAATAGTGCCAGTCCCTATGGGAGCTATTTTCTTTCAAACTACCAGAACCCTCTTATCTTCTACAAAGTGATTCCTCAAGGGTTCTTAGTTATGGTGATGACTTAACTCTAGTATTTTGTGCCACTAGCTGTTTATCCACATAAGGGCTCGATATTACATAATATTAATATCTAAAGTGCAAGCGACCCTTGCTGAGGTGTCTAAGTGAAGCTTGAGCTAGCATCTTTGTCTGGGATGGCTATCTAGTGACTTTGGGGAATCTGACTTGTCTTTGTCCCAGTCTTTAGGATGTAAGTACACACCACTGTGCCCAGCTTTAGGTATTAGCGCTAACATGCACAGCCCCATTTTTAAAAATTAAAAATTAAAAAGTAATGTTTATTTACTTATTTACTTATGTGTGAGCAAGGAACATTGCCATAGTGTATATGTGGGGGTCAGAGGGCAACTCTTTCGGGAGCTGATTCTCTCCCTCTACAATGTGGATCCAGGCTTGCATTCCTGGGTAGCAAGTACTTGCTGAACCACATCATTGGCCCAGGATGAGAACTTTTAAATTTAAGGCAAGGCTTTTCTTTCTGAGCAACAGGCCCCTCTGAGGCATACAGAGACCTCTTTCCACACCAACACCGCATCAAGGATGTTTCCTACCTCTTCATTCTCACGTGAGCCTTCCCCTTCCTCCCCTCCCCTCCCCCCTCTTCCGCTCAGGCTTCTCTTTCTCCTTGAGACAGAGGATCTCTTCATAGCCCAGACTGGCCTTGAATTTGTGGTGCTTCTCCTGATTCAGCTATGGAATAATCCTTCTGTACACTGTGTGAATATATGTCTCTAAAATTGGCTTAATAAACAAGCTGTCTGGCCAATAGTTGAACAGGATAAAGTTAGGCAGGAAAGCCAAAAGGTGAAAGATGGGTTGAGGGAGGGTGGAGTCAGAGTCACCAGCCAGATGCAGAGGGAGCAGGAGATGATTGTGCCGTGTTGAAAGAAGGTAGCACCTCATGGCAGAGTATAGATAAGAAATATGGGTTAATTTAAAATGTAAGAATTAGCTAGTAACAAACCTGAGCTACTGGCTGAGCATTTGTAATTTATATAAGCCTCAGCTGTGTGGCGGTGGCACATACCTTTAATCCCAGCACTCAGGAGGCAGAGGCAGGTGGGTCTCTGTGAGTTCTAGGCCAGCCTGGTCTTACAGAGCCAGTTTCAGGGCAGGTTCCAAAGCTACACAGAGAAACCCTGTCTCAAAACGCGCGCGCGCACACACACACACACACACACACACACACACACACACGCCTCAGGGCTCAGTGTGTTTATTTAAAAGTGGCTGCAAGACAGGAAAACACTGCCTACATCCTAGTGCAATGACGGATGGTTTTTCTTACAGAGTGGATGACTAGCTAGCTCATGCTTCAGAATGATGAGGAACCTGCCTTCTGGGAGCAGACTGTCTTCTCTGCTTCTTCCCCTTCTTCTGAGTGGGAGCTAATGATCTTCCGCACAGAGTCCATAAGTCAGCTAGATCTTCAGTCTAGGTCACTCTGGGGCTGAGTGACTGACTTGGTCCAGTGCAGAAAAGCCCTGAGTTTACATGGTGTCACTGTAGAGGTCACTAGGCTGATAATCACACCAATCAGAACCTATGCAGTGTCTCTCACCCCTTTCAGCCTCCGGTCTAGGCTATAATCCCTCAGAAAGAGCCAAAAGGAATAAAATGCAGGTCTGAGAAGTGAGATTTCAGGACCCCCCCACCTGACTGACTGACTCATTCAAAATGGCTTTTCTTTTTATTTGTTAGCTTTTTAAATTTGTGTTCAGGTCTGTATACCAGTGCTTTATGCATGTTTGTGTGTCCACGTGGGCTATGTATTGAGGGCAGAGATTGACACTGGTTATCCTTCTCAACGGCTCATTGCCATGTATGTATATGTTTATGTCTGTTTGTCTGTATGCATGCATGTATGTATTTATGTTTGGTTTATTGTTTTTGAGACAGGGTCTTTCTATGTAGTCCTGTCCCGGAACTCATTATGTAGACCTGCTGTGGATGGCACTGTCCCTGGGCAGGTGGGTCCGGACTGTCTAAGAAAACTAACTTGAAGGCACACTGTCTCACTTGAGCTTGTGCCTCTGGCAGGCCTTGCCCTTCTCCATTCCCTCTACCTTGCTAACAACTGTTAGATCACATTCCTAAAGCTAACCACCAATGCCTATTCCCTTATTCGGCCACTTCTTCCTCCTGAGGCTGACTACCAAAGTCGTGCAATCAAAATCCCCCTTCGGCCCACCTAATTAACATGCTCAATTAAAATTAAACACCTCATCCTAGCGGGCTTTCCTCTTTACCTTTATAAATTGCCATTTCCCTATGGACCACATCTGTGTCCCCTCTATCCCTAGGCTGTCCTTTGTCCCTCCAGGACAAATACCCTTTCTCCCCTTCCCTTTTCCCCTTCACCGCTGCATCCTAGCCTGTTCTCAAACAGACTTCCTATTTTCCTCCTCTTAAAAATGACAGCTGCAAGGTAATTTGCTGCTGTTTTCTGCCAGAGTCAGGTCATTTCCCGCTTTAGTTCCTGCCTCCAGGTTCCTGCCTTGAGTTACTGCCTTGGCTGCCTGCATGAAGGACTCTGTAAGCTAAAGGAAACACTCTCTTCCCCAGGTTGTTTTTGGTCAGTGTTTTAGTGAAACAACAGAACACAAACTAGGCCAAGCAAGCACTGTAACCCTGAACCACATACCCAGCGCCCACTGTCTCCACAGCTGCCTCAGTCTTCAGGGATTTCTCTAGACCCAATGTCGCAGAACTATATTATTCTTACACAATGGCTCTGTAGTCCAGTACTTAGCCAGTCACAATCCTGTGACCTTGGGAATTTCAGTATTTATCTCTAACCTGCTGGTGGGTCCCCTCTCTGAGCATGTGACTCTAAATTCCCTTTCAGTCAGCAGCAATGGGGATGTGGTTAGAGATGCAGCTTCCTGCGGCTACCTGTAGCAGTCTGATTAGTTTATTTCTGAGGCCTCCACTCAGGTGAAGCCAGAATTTTTTTGCTGCAGAAATTTCAGCATGTGATAGAAGCGAGGAGATAGATATTCAGCATGTAGGTAAGAGAGAGAGGTGCATAGGAAAATTGTAAGGCATACCTACATGTGAGTGTGTAACGGAACCAACCCTAGACCTTAGCATGACTGATGCCATGTCAGAGGCACCATTCTGAACATAAAAGCCAGCATGCCGGCCCCCTGCTGAAACAGGAACAAAGACCTAATCCATCAAACACATAGTCCACGGTTTCAGGAAAGTCCCTAAATCTACGACACTCACCTTTTGGCTTCTGTAGATCTGCTTCTAGCCAACTGAAGTGTGACAACCAGGATGTGAGTTTTGTGCATAAAAAGACAAAGGGCTGTGAGCTCAGAGCTGCATGACTCTGACGAGTGCCCGTGCAGCCACGGGCTGCATTACAGATTTTCTTTTCGGCTTTCAGAGTGTCCGTGTGGTGGTCTCTGCTGGGCTTACTCATAGCAAGTGTGGACTTCTGAAAGGAAAGTCGATGTTTGGTGTCACGGCACATGCCTATAATGTAGCACTTGAGTCACCTTTGACTACCTACAATTTGGCATCATCCTGAACTAGGTAAGATGCTGTTTCACAACAGCAAAACAAAAAACAAAATCTAAAAGTAATATACTGGTAACTTCAGAAAAGCGGTATTAAAATGGTTTAAATTATTTGTTCATTTATTTATTTTTATGTAGCCCTGACTGGTTTCTGGAACTCACTGTAGATGAGTTGAATTTGCTTTAATCCTGCTGTCTCTGCCTCCTGAGTGCAGAGACACAGCATAGTGGCCCGTCCCATTTAATGTTCTGTTATCATTTTCATCGTGAAGATAAAGAAGAACTTACGAATTTTTTTTTTTCATTTAGCCCAGGCTTACTTCATAGTTCGATCTGTAGCCAAGGATGACCTTGAATTTCTCTCTCCACTTCAGAAATGCCTTGGTTGGGGTCAGACTCAGAGCTCAGAGAAAGCTAATCCAATAATCAACACATCAGCTCAATTCTCTGTGTGTATATGTGTGTGACTACATATTCATGTGTGTGCATGTGTGCATGCAGAGGCCAGAGGCCGATGGTGGAGTGTCTTCCCCAGTTGCTCTCCACCTTTCTTTTGAGAAAATGGCTGCCACTGAGCCACAGCTCTCTTATTTGACTGGACTACTGCCCAAGGACCCCTGGTCTCTACCTCCCCAGGTCTGGGGTTGCAGGCATATGCTGCAACACCTGGCTTTTATTCGGGTGCTGGGATCTGAACTCAGGTCCTCATGCTTGCGCAGAAAGTACTTATCAAGTGGGCCTTCTCCCAGACCGTGTGTGTGTGTGTGTGTGTGTGTGTGTAATGCTAGATTCTCCAGTCAAGGAGTATTTTTCCCATTGACTAACAGTTGTAGAAGTGGAAAGAATTATAGTAAATGTAGATGAAAGATGTTCCTCTTTTTAAAATTAGCTTGGAGCCCAGTGTGGTACATGCCTGTAGGCCAAGCTTCTGGGAATGAAGAGAATCAGAAGTTCAAGGCTGTTCTTGGCTACAGAGTAAATTTTCAGGTACCTTGAGCTAGATTAGACCCTGCAACAACAACAATAACAACAACAACAAATTTTAGCTTGAGCTAGGGGTATAGATAGGAGGTAGACCCCTTGTCTACAAGCATAAAGCTTTGGGCTTGATCTCTAGCACCTCAATATAGATAAATAAGAATAAGACTGGGTCAATTATTCTATATAGTTCCCAGAAGGGAGGCTACAGGAAAGCCAACACACAAGTGCTTAAGTCATAATGATTATGGCCTGAACTTCTGAAACTGTAAGAAGCGAGCCTGCTCAATAAAATGTTTTCCTTGCAAGAGTTACCATGGTCATGGTGTCTCTTCCCAGCAATAGAACCCTAACTAAGACAACCAGCTTCCAAAACTGTTTCCATTTTCCCCTCCTGTCATAGATTTTTTTTTAGAGCTGAAGTTTCAGTGCCTAGGCATCTTAAAAATCACAGACATGTATCTCTCCTAACAGTTCTGGAGGTAAGAAACCTCAACCCAAAATGTTCCATCTTTTATGGAAATAATTCAATCCATAAAGGCCTCCTACAGGCAGTTTTCCATAGGTCTGCTCCAGTGAACTTTAAAACAAACAAATTCTTTTCATATTTGTTTTTTGATTTGTGCACAGGAGCCATGGTGTACATGTGAAGATCAGAGAACTGCGTGTTGTAGTCACTTCCTTCCTGCTGCTGCGTGGGGTCCTGGGGATGGAACTCAGGGTGTCAGGTTTGGCAGTAATAGTCCTTATCCCCTCCCAGTAAACTTTTAAAACTATGAATTGAGCCCTGGCAAGAAGGCTCAGCTTGCATTGGGCACCATAGATGGATTTTAATTTGGGTTGCCAGCTCACAAAAGATGACACGGAGACTTATTATTAATTATGAAAGCTCAGCTTATTGTTTAAGCTTGTCCCATTAGTTCTTATAACTTATATTAACCCATACTTTAAGATCTACATTCTTTTACATGACTCAGTTACCTTTACTTTGTATTGTACATCCTGCTTCCTCCTTGTCTGGCTGGCGACTCCGCCTTTCTTTTACCCAGAGCTCTCTCTGGCCTGAAGTCCCTGCTATAACTCCTGCCTAGCTAGTGGCCATTTAGCTTTTTATTAAACCAATCACAGTGACATATCATCACATAGTGTAAAGGAATATTTCACAGCAGACCACTTACCTTCGAGACCTGAATTTAAACTCTAGAGCTCACATGTTGGAAGACGAGAACCAACGCCTGCACACTGTCCTCTGACCTCTACATATATGCGATGGCACAAATGTACTCCTCACCTATGAAACACACGCACGCGCACAGTCACTTTCCTGTAGTTATAGAGATGCCCCAGCAGTTAAGAGCACTTGCAGCTCTTGTAGAGGACCCACAGGGAGGTCAACAACTGGCTATCTGTAACTCCAGTTCCAGCAGGTCCAGTCTCCTCTTCTGGTTTTCTCAGGCACCACACACATGTACAAAGACACACATGCAGGCAAACATGTATGTATAAAATAAAAACAATTAAATCATCAGTTACCCTTCTGACTTCCCATCTTGGTATAATAAAATCTAAAGTCATTCCCTTTCTCCCCATCTTTCCCATATCCCCCATTTAAAAGCTGAAAATAGCATCTTCTTTTATACAACACACCACAACTAGTTTCCCCGCCGTCATGCCCCCCTCCCTCTGGTCCTTGAATTCTCTATTCACTTCTTCCCCCACTCCAGGCTGTGCCAGTGCTCTGTCTGGAGAATAACCTACAGCAGCAGCACTTTGGGTCTTAAACGAATGAGTTATTAAGTATATAGCAAGCAAAAATAAAAGAATTAATAGCAAGTAGCAAATAGGTAGGCAGACTCCATCAAACTTATAGGCTCACACCATCCACCAGAGATAACTGGAGTGAGTGGCTGATTGAGAGCGCTAATACAGGAAATACCATCAGGTCAGAGGCTTGTGAACATGAAGCAGAAATCAGTTGGGGAAGTTGAAGCAGTCAGCTGGAGTTTCCTTTTCTTAAAGACTACGTTTTAAATTAAAATATAATTGTATCATTTCCCCTTCCCTTTCTCCCCACCTTTCCCATATCCCCCGTTTAAAAGTTGAGAATAGCATCTTCTTTCATACAATACACCACAACCAGTTTCCCTGCCTTCACTTCTCCAGCCAGCTGGAGCTCTCTAAATTCTAGCTTCCTGTTCCCACTGCATCCATCTTTAGGTCAGGGACTAAGCTTTGTTCATTGGCTTCCTTCCTGGCTGTTACCAGCTCACGGTGTTCATTCTAGTGCTGTCTTGCTCTTCTCTTCTCTCCTCGCCATCCCACCCCAGGCAAGGGCCCTAGAGGACACTGTGAGACACACATACCCGGTTCTAGAATGGGGTTGGAGGACGGTGCTCTCAGTGCCAGGAGCTCAGTGAGTTTAAGCACGGTGTGGATTACAGCCACCCAAACTGTCTTTCGATGTCCAGATGTCACTGTCCTTCCCCATTCAGAGTTTTCACTCTTTTTCTTTTCCTGGAATGTGTGTCCACCGGAGACCAGCCTGGTTCTCTTTCTCACTTCCCTCAGCTTTCCACTCAGGGTCACCTGATTTAAAAGACAAGCGAGTCGGCTCCAGTTTCTTCTCTGTTCCTCATCAGTTTGGTGAGCAGTGTGAAGAATCACATGGCGTTTTCTCATTTGTTAGCTGTATGTTCAGTTCTCCCCACTGGACTGTAAGCTCCAGGAGGGCAGTGATTTTGCTG
Organism: Arvicola amphibius; assembly: GCF_903992535.2. Taxonomy (NCBI): domain Eukaryota; kingdom Metazoa; phylum Chordata; class Mammalia; order Rodentia; family Cricetidae; genus Arvicola; species Arvicola amphibius. The sequence continues at coordinate 39,306,668 of NC_052048.2, read as the reverse complement.
TTACTATTGTTTTGTCGTGCTAGAAATAAGCCCTATGTCTTGCACACGCTGGAAAAGAATTTTATCATTGATCTAGACTCACAGCTCAGGGACTTTTTTTCAACTTCATAATTCCTGCACCCTTCATATATTCTTCATATACATGTATATATATGCCTATACATACAGATATAAACACACACCATACACACACACACACACACACACACACACACACACACACATATATATATATATATATGATCTCATGTGTCTTAGGCTGGCCTCAAACTCAATATTGCAATCTGAGTGCTGCAATGACAGATGTGTACCACTGTACACACTGTATTCAGCCCAGGAATGGAACCCAGGACTTTGTGCAGTGCTAGGCAACTGCTGCTCTACTAACTGAGCTACACCCCTGAGCCCTCATGGACATATTTCTTCCTCCCTCCCTCCCTCCCTCCCTCCCTCCCTCCTTTCTTTTTCTTTTTTCTTTTTGGTTCTTTGAGACAGAGTTTCTCGGTGTTGCTTTGGAGCCTGTCCTGGAACTAGCACTTGTAGACCAGACCGGCCTTGAACTCAGTGAACTCAGAGAGGTCTGCCTGCCTCTGCCTCCTGAATGCTGGGATTAAAGGCAACGCTGGGCTAGTGCACATATTTTTATAGTGTTAGTGTAATTAAATCACTTTTCAAGGGTTACACACCAATAAAAACATTACTCTTCACCCTTTACATTTACCAACCAAAGACAAGAGGCAGAAATTTTGTTTCTTTGTTTCTTTAGCAGAGTTCAGGGTGTATCACAGGGTTTTGGACACGTGTAGTAAGTGCCCAGTTTCTGAATTTCATGTATTTCTTGTGACAGTGTTTTGCTAGGTTCACTATGTAGTTCAGGGTGGTCTTGAGCTCACCAAACAAGACTTGACCTTTAATCCTCCTGCCTCACAGAGTACTGGGTTTAAAAGTGTGCATCCTGCACCAAATTATTCAGAGCTTCAGTCTTGTCGTCTGGCAGGGTCTTGTGGAGCTCAGACTGATTTTGAACTTCTTAACCTTTTCGTCTAGCTCCCAAAAGTTGAGGTTACTGGCGTGCATCACCATGCCTAGTTTTATGCAGTACTGGGCACTTTATTCAACCCAGGGGTGGCTGGAAACCCATACTTCATACCTGTCAGGCAAGCAGCCTACCAATTAAGTTACATCACCAACCCAAATTCTGATTTTTTTAAAAAATTCTGTGTTTAATTCCTCAGAGTACTAACACTTTATTTTAGAGTACATTGCCAATGAACAATTACAGAAAAACCCAGGATCAACTTTTTTTTTTTTTTTTAGATTCATTATTATGTATCTCTGTGTGGTGGTATATGTGTGCAGGAACTCATGAAGTGAGAAAGCCCTGGATCAGGGTTCCCTAGAGCCGAAGTTACAGGCTGTTGAGGGCACCAGAAGTTACAGGTCCTCTGAAAGAGCCGCAAGCACTCTTACCCCCACCCCCCAGTCATCCCCGTAACCCCGCGCTTTTGGTTTGTTGAACTCCTGATCCGCCTGCCCTCACCTCGCAAATACTGAAGTTTTTGGCATGCGTCTATCTAAGGAGACCAATAAGGTAGGGGAAAATGGGGGAATGAACCTACGACTAAGGAGAAGAGACATGCTACAAAGTAAATAGCCGAACACTGAAGTCTGTGCTCGGGTCGTACCACCCGGTGGCGCTGTCGGCGGCGGACGCTCGGGATCCGCCATGCCGCGCCGCTCTTGCCGTACGCTTCCGAGGCTGCGCTGAGCCAGGCGTGGGGGGTGGGTAGGGCGAGTCATATGACCCGCTGGGCTTCCTGGCTCTGGCCATCGCAGCAGCCCGCTTGTGTCCGCCCGAGTCGCGCCGGGGGGCCCGCCGAGGAGCCGTTGGCGGGTTCGGGGCCGATATCCGCTCGTGGGAAGCAGTGTCCGCTGTCGTCCGCGCCTGTCCTCGCTCTCTGCCGGCCGCCGCCATGCTGGCGCTCATCTCCCGCCTGCTGGACTGGTTCCGTTCGCTCTTCTGGAAGGAGGAGATGGAACTGACGCTCGTGGGGCTGCAATACTCGGGCAAGACCACCTTCGTCAATGTCATCGCGGTGAGCAGTCGGCTGCGGGCGGCCAGGCCCCCGTTCCGGGCTTGTCACCTTCCCGAGGGCCGGGCCGTACGCATGTGGGCCTGGGAGGTTGTAGCTGGCGGGTCAGCAGCCCGAGGGTCAATTCCATCCTGCCTTGTGATGGGGGCTGTCCCTTAACGCGGCTCGGAAAGGGTTAATCCGAGCCTGTCACTGTTGCGGCCTTTGGGGCTGTGGAGGCTGAAGGGTTAACTACAACCTGTCACTTGCTCGCCCGGACAGGCTAGTCCGGCCTTCTGTAGAAGGTCTGCGAGGGAGGGGAGCCACTCTTGAAATCTCCACTTGGGACGAAGGAGTCCCATTGTGAAAGCAGGCGACCCGTGTGGGCGCCTCTGTGGAATGCCAGGGGGAGCCTTGGCGCCTCCAGTTCACTTGGTCTTTGTCATTTGTCCATGGCTAGTCGAGGATGGCCTAGCTCACTGGTGGAAGCTGTTGCAGAGACCATTAGTTCCTAGTATTTATTAAGACAAGGAGTAAGGGCGAGGCGCGTTTCTGTTTTCCTGGAGCTGATTGTGTTTCGCGAGTAAATAGATGGAACTGTATTCAACTTAAAGTTGACTATCCTGTAGGGTTTGGTCTTTAGAGAGATTCTTCCCCTCTCCTAGAGAAGGAATTTGTTTGGATTCAGACTCATGGAAATTGCCCCGAGAACTTAAATATAATGCGGTGGCGAATTCAGTGGGAGAGTGGTTGTTGAGTTTTGCTTTTTTGATTGGTTGAGGAAAAAAAGGGGGAAGCGAATGATTTCTTGTAGGTATTTAGAGCCAAGGAGTCGCTGCTCTGTCTTAGGGCTGTGCTTACAGGGTTGAGCTTTACAGTCGTTTTGAAGAGCAGTGGCGGCAGCTCTCATACCTTCGAGAGGATTGTTGTGGTTCCCTCACAGGAGACGGCTGACCCGTCTGACTGGTTTGGATACAGGAATAATTCAGACAGAGTGCCCTGAGAGAAACGAGGCGACTTGTGACTCAGTTCAGGTAGTAAAGAGTGACAGGCGTGAACAGGACCTGGAGAAACAGAGGAGCAGAAACTCAAACTTCTTCTGAAAAAGACTAACTATAAACTATAAAGAAAATTTGTCGGCCTCCTGTTTGGCTCCTTCTGATTTACCCGCCCTCTCCCCCAATAGGTAGGTGTCTAATACCAAGAGAATGAGGCAGAACAGACTTTAGGCCGTCTTTTCTATTAGAACTTTTCTATAGCCTTTGAGGTGTTTGTTTTCTGTTATTTACCCACGATAAGAATTGTAGCTTCCTTGGACAGCCTGTTTTTTGGGCAAGGTTGAATTGGGTGCATATGGGTGTGTCAGTATGGTCGGTTGTATTTGCTGTGGAGGGACAGTTAATGCAAGAACCTGCACCAATGAGTAGAAGTCAAGGGGCATAGCTGCTTTCTTTGATTCTTATATAATCACTAGACAGTATAACTTAATATAACAAGTCTGAGAAGGCCTGCGTTTAAAATCTGTACCTGCCACTTAGCAGTCTTGGGTCCTCTTTGAATTGACTGCGGTTATCTTATCTCTTAGATGCAGATGACCGAGTTGTGGTAAGGGCTAACTAGGAGGAGTAGGGAAGTACTAACTTGTTACTGTTTGTAGGGGCTATACTATCTAATGCCAACACAAGGAAATATATTGAGAAAGGAGTGGCTCTCAGGCCACTGTGGTCTGCAGTCACAGATTTATGACTTGTGAGAATGAAGCACCTGATGTCTCCCTCCTTTTGCATTGGATTCTTTAACAGTTGTCAAATGTTGAATTTAGTGACCTTCTGTTATCAATCAATATTAGAGTGTTTTTGAATTATGGTGTAGATAGTCGCTTAAAAAAGAAATTCCCACAAAAAAGAGAGGCTATGTTTAACTTACTTTAATCATTCCAAATTCTATATATAGTAAAACATTACATAATGTTTTACATTATGTAATGTGAAACATAATATGTACATATATACAAATATATAATTATAACTTGTCAATTAAAATGCTAAGGTTCTAGACATGGTCATGCCTCTTATAATTCGAGCACTTAAGAGACTGAGGCAGGATGATTGCTACAGCTGAGGGTCAACTTGATCTATATCTGTATAACAAGTAACCAGACTAGCCAGAGCTACACAGTAAGAGCCCCCCTCCCCCCCAAAAAAAAAGAACAAAAAATAATTTAGGAAAAAAAAAGTCTAGACTGTAAGCTGGTGATGGGGTTTAAAATGCTGAGAAAGGAGGCTAGACGTGAGCTCAACTTGTGTCTCCTTGATCTATTTGTTCTTTTGAGATAAGATTGGACTTCGTGGCTCAAGCTGTCTCTGAACTCTCTAAGTAGTCCGGGCTGGTCTTGAACATGTGATGATTTTCCTGCTTAACTCTTCCAAGTGGTGGGATTGTAAACATCTAATTTAAATTTCAGTGCATCTACTTAAGAATTTGAGGATGACTTAGTTAATGTCACCTCGTTTACAAAGATTGTGAAGCTGAGTTTCTTGCATTCAGGTCTTGGTCCAATCCCAAGAAGTTGGACTATTCAAGAACAGGGCTACTTAGTTTCTCTCCAGCTTTTAAACCTGGAATGGTACCTTGATTATTACAGAGGATTCTCAGTTGTTTTAGATGTTATTGAAAGAAACATCCCTGGATTTTAATTTTCTGATATGTGTTAGAAATGAATTGTGTTAACGGTGGTTGTTATTGCATAATCAGTCATATGTCCTATATGTGTAATGTATTGTTGAGTAATCGTTTACTGGTACACTTAAATGGGTCATAGCATAGTTGCTAAGAAAGATATAATTAAATTTGTGAAAATATTCTAGGATAAATAACTCTCTTAAGTCTCATATATTTTAAAAATGGATAGTCATAAAAATTTGTACACTTCTGCAAATTGTGATTAATTGAAAAAGTTAATCCATGAATAAATTTACTACTGCTTAGAATTAAGAAAGGACACTCGACAAAATTGAGGAAGCCTAAAGTGTTTTGTTTTGAGATAGGCTTTGGTTGAGGCTCAGGGTGGCCTCAAACTGGTGATCCTTCTCCCTTAGCCTCTGGTATGTGAGTACTACAGGCCTGTAATACCATGCTTACCTTAGTTGTCCAATAGCTTGTAGAAACTTTAAGTCATCTGTTTTGTTTACCTATGTGGCTAGGAGAGCCACGCAGGCCAAGGGTTCCAGTGAAAAAGCTAAGTGGCAGAATCGGGGCTCAAGCCAATGCATTTTCTACTTTTCTCATCTCCTTTTTAAATCTACCTTTGTAGCATGATTTTTAATTGGTCTTAATAATAAAAACCTGGAGTCAGATATTCGGGGGTGAAAACTGGGACGCCAGAGAAGCAAGCAGCCAGCCATTAGTTCTTACCTCTATGAAAGAATCAGATCAAATGGGGTATCCTGTCTCTTAAAGTCCTTAGTCTGAATGAGTTCCTGTCTCTTCCTGCATTATATTCTCATCTCTACCCAGCCATATCCCTTCCTGTCTTCCACCTCCCTAGTGCTGGAATTAAAAGCGTGTAACTTTCAAGCACTGAGATTAAAAGTGTGAACCACCAACACCTGGCTCTGTTTCTCTTTTAGACTGGATCAGTCTTGTGTGTCCCATGGTGTCCTTGAACTCAAAGAGAGCCACCTGCCTCTGCCTTTTGAGAGCTGTGATTGAAGGTGTGTGCCACCACTGCCTGGTCTCTGGCTAGTGTGACTAGCTCTAGACTCTGATCTTCAGGCAAGCTTTATTTGTTAAGCACAAACAGAATAGTCCCACTTACCTTAGATTAGGACCATAGAGAATAGAACTGGGAGGTCTTGATCCTTTGCAAATCTTTTTCTAAGGATGGTAGTAGTGGGGCACACACCTTTAATCTCAGTACTCAGGAGACAGGTGTGTCTCTGTGAGTTCAAGGCCAGCCTGGTATGCAAAGTGAATTCCATGACAGCCACGCCAGAACCCCTGTCTCAAACCATTGCTGCTTTTCCAAAGTGTAGTGATCTGTTCTGTCCCTTTAAGAGACAAGCCCCGCCCACTCCCCCTCCACTGAGGCAGGCAGATCTTCCTTCCTGCTTTCATCCTGAATCTCTTCCTTTTTCCATCTCCCTCTGGAAGAGGCAGCTTCTGTCTCTCCCTTCTCCCCACATTTTCCCTTCTCCCTTCTCTGTCTGTCTGTCTGTCTGTCTGTTGGTCTGTCCGTCTGCTGTTCTCCCCCTTTTCCCTTCCCTTCCCTAACCCACTAAATAAATATTCAGCCTCACTCTGCATGGCCTATGTCTCTCTCCCGTGGTGTGGCTCCCTGTCCGGGACCAGCCATCTTCAGAGACCTGCGGTATGGTCTCTTGGTGTGACTGACTGACTGTCTCTCCTCATGTGACTGTCAGTTCCATTGAGGTCTGTAGAAGGAGCTCCGGGCTGCGTTCCCACCCGGCTCCTGCATGGCTAACTTTACACCCGAAATAACAACACACAAATTGTATTCACTTAAACACTGCTTGGCCCATTAGCTCTAGCCTCTTACTGGCTAACTCTCACATCTTGATTAACCAATTTCTATTAATGTGTGTAGCATCATGAGGTGGTGGCTTACCGGGAAGATTTCTAACCTGCGTCCATCTCAGAGAGGAGAGCTATAGCGTCTGACTTATTGCCTTCTTCCCAGCATTCTGTTCTGTCTACTCCACCCACCTATGTTCTGACCTATCAGGCCAAGCAGTTTCTTTATTAATTAACCAATGAAAGCAACACATAGAAAGAAGACCCACCTACATCAAAGGTCTCTCACCCAGCATGTGGCTCCCTGCCTGGGACTCGTGGCCGCTGCAGCCCCTTGGGGAACTCCGCTGTTCCAGGACTGGCTGCTCTTGGGACCCCCTGCCCGCTGCCTGCCCACCCCCACCCCCCCCCCCAACCTGTGGCATGGGCTCATGGCCTGCTGTCAACTGCAGCCACTCGGGAACCTGCAGCATTTTTATTTAATCCATTACACAGAGGACTTGAACATAGTCTACAGTCTCAGTGCCCATGTTAAGGACCCCAATTCCCAGAATTCTGGCCTCAGAGTACTGACTTACCCATCACACAAATGCATTATATAGTTCAAAAGTGGATACTGTCATAAGAATTTGTATATACTTCTGAAAATTGTGGTTGTGTGTGACTGTGTGACACTGGTGTTATTCCCAGAGCCCGACACAAACCAATTAGGAGACCAAGTCCTGTATGTAAAAGCTAAGAGCCTTTATCTACAATGGTTGGAACGTTAGGAATTTCTTTTGGATGCTGGGTGGTTTCAGTTTGTGGTCTTTCTTGGAACCAAGTATTGCCTTAGGGTAAACCACTGAGACTCTACTGAGGCCTCTATTGAACCTGTTGTGGCTGGGTCCTATATTTGGCACATAGACACACAGTTACATAATTAAAAAACCTTTTCCTATATATAAAGTATAGGGATATTTTGATTTCCTGTGCTGATTTCCTTTATTGTTTATGTGATGGTGTTACTAGGGATTGAACCCAGGGGTTTGTGCAGTGCTAGATGATACTTATTAATAGACTACATCCCCAATCCACAATCTAGTCATCTCATAGTGACATAAATTAGGAGAAAATGTTTATTTATAGAAGGTGGGGGCAGCAGAAAATCATGGATACTTATAGCATGCATTGCTATTGAGCTACCTTTAATATTTAAAAGCAGAAATAATTTTGAGTTATTTTTATTTATAGACAAGGTGACACTATATCTATGCTGATTTTTGTAATGATCTGTCTTGTCCCTTTAAGAGACAAGCCACGCCCACTCCCCCATCTGCTGAGGCAAGCAGATCTTCTTGCTTGCAGCCTGAGTTCCCTTTTTCTGTCTCCTTCTTGAAAAGGCAGCTTCTGTTTCTCCCTTCTCTCTCTCTCCCCCACCTCTCTGCTCTTCCCCCCTCTCCCTTCCCCCTCCATAACTCACTAAATAAATATCCAACCTCACTCTGCATGGCATGCCTATCCATATCTCAGTCTCTCACTCGCTGCGTGTCTCCCTGCCCGTGGCCAGCTGCCTTTGGAGACCTTCCTTCTGTTTTTCCTTGTGGCCTGCTGCAGCCATCGCTTGGGGATCTGCAGTCATCCTTGCCTGGGACTGGCTGCTCTCGGGATCCCCTGCCCACTGCCGGCCGCCACATGGCCCAGTGCCTGCTGCCACCGGGATCCGCAGCATATTTTAATTAATCCATTTTAATCTTGACTTTCTTCATAGCCCAGGCTGGCCTCAAACTTGTAATAACCCTTCTGTTTTCTGGGTACTTGGGTACAAATACAGTAATACTTCATTTTAATTGTGAGTTTTGTAACATAGCTTATTAAATTTATTTGGGATAATATTGGTAAAATCAGTTTCAAAAAATGTGCTGTGACTTAAGTTTAGATGCTTAGCAAATCAAAACGCCACTGTAGTGGCTAGTCTGTTGTGAGTATGTCTTAGGTTCATAGTTAAGGAGCCTGGGGCATGCTGCCTTGTTGCAACTTTTCAGGATTCTTTGCCTCCATCCATTTTCCCATTATTGTTCTATGTTATCTAAGAATCTTGAAAACCCAGTGTTCTCATTAAAAATTTTAGATGACCGTGTTTAGAGGCTGTTGACGAATTAATGACGTCCCCAAGTTTCTGAACATGGAGGCAGAGTAGACTTTGCCTATATATTATATAAATTTTAGCTTTGGAAGCCCTAGAGAGCTTCCTGATTATTTTTAAAGGAAAATGTATTTATTTATGTGTGTGTCTCTGTGTTTGGCTATATGCATGTATGTGTTTGCCAGTGAGTTGCCAGTGGGTACTGGCCTTGCATGCTGGGATCTGAACTCTGGTCCTCATGATTGCATGCCAAGTACTCTTAGCCACTGAGCCATCTCTGCAGCCCCCTTTCTTGAGGTTAATATAGGCCACTTGGAATTTGAAGGGCTGTATAGAGGTGATACAAAAGAAACCATTTGTATTTCATAATTTGAGATGAACTCAAGCCAGTGTTTCAAAGCATTTCTGTCTTCTTTTTCAAGTATGTCTCTAAAAGCCTTTTAAGAAATTTTGTATGGGCAGGTAAGATTGCTCAGCCACCAAACTTGAGTTCCATCTTTGGGATCCACATAGTGGAAGGAGAGACCCTGTCTTAAAAGTTGCCCTTTGAGTTCCACAGGGACTCTGGCACATGCTACATGCTCCCTCACGTCTCAGCAAACAAAGTTTTATTGAATGATCTACTTAAAATCTGTAGTTTTAGTAATGGTGCCAATATTTTTCTGTATCTAAACCTTTTTTTCTCTTTAGCAAAAGTAAGTATGATATGTAAAAATCAGGCTATAGCGATTGGAGAGATGGCTCAGAGGTTAAGATAGTGTATTGCTCTTTCAGGAGACTTGAATTCAGTTCTCATCCACATCAGACAGTTGTTAACTACTTGTAACTCTAGTTTCAGGGATCTGATACCTCTTGCCTTCTGGGGCACTTTGGCTCTCATGGGTACATACCCACACATAGATGTATATACATGAACAGAATTAGAATTAAAAGAATAATTAAAGCAAGCTGTAGGGCTTGAGACATAGTACTGTCATTGACTGTGGGACTGTTGCCAGAATACTCCTGGGCTAGGGGTCCATCACCAACATTCACTAGAAACAGGCAAGGAAAGGCTAGTTTGTTCCAGAACAATTTGACATTTCAGCGTGTGAAATCCACTTTTGTATTTGCTGCAGGAGAACAAAGAAAGCATCTCTCACACTCTGGAAGTCACCACCTACCTACCACCTCCAGTGATTGCCCACAAGTACCACTCTGGCCCTCTGTACCTGAAGATGCTTTCGCATACACCTGCACTGTGGTTATGATTGCAGGAGGCCCACCATCAGGGAAAGGCACAGCTGTGATAGGAAGTGCTTCCTTGGTACAGGAGGAATCTAGGGCCAAAATGCAACAGAGTGGCCCACTGTAGCTAAACTTTTTAGGCCTTCATAGTTTCTATATTTGATTATCTCCTCATCACTGGACATGGTTTCCAGGGTTTTGCTATTTTACCTCGGTCTGACCTGCATTTCCTAAGGATGAGTTCCTGAGTTGGCATTGGATCAGAAGATGTGAACACATTCCCATTGTGTGGCCAAGTTACATTCTAGAAGGTGTATGCTAATGCTGAGCTCTTCCAAGTAGATGCATCTCTACGCAAAGATGGACATCAGAGGAGCACTGCTGCCTTTGCTGGGTGTAAGGCAAACTGCTCTTGCACCGGCAACATTTAGAAATTGCTCTACCGTTTATTGCTGAGCACATTTTAAGGAGTGCCTTTTATGTGTCCGTAGCTGCCAGCACTGGGACTCTAGGCAGCTTTTTTTCTTCTTTTTTTGTTTGAATCTTGCAGTCTGTATAAGTACAGTTCATCTCTTAGCTTTCTAATGGTTGTCCTTGTGGATTACATGTTCTAGGTTTCTGGTGTTTTCCTGTGTCCTTATTTAACTCTTTGGTCTTGTTGTAGTACTGTGATGCTGCTTGTCACCCACTTTCCTCACAAACATTTTTTTTTTTTTTTGAGTCAGAATTCAAGGAAATTTTCTACTTATATTGTCTTTTGAAGCTATGGCATATGATTTTTCCCAAGTTGTAACTTGGGACTGGTGAGATGGCTCAGCAGGTCAAGGTGCTTGGTACTACTAAGCCCAAACCTGCATTCAGTCGTCAGTCTCACATGGTGGAGAGAGAACAAACCGCTGACTTCCACACAGGCTCTCAATGTAATTAAGAAATCACTTGCTTATTGTTTGTAATTGTAAGTTAATTTGTATTCTTGAAGGTCACATTTAAGAAAAACTAGGGACAGTATTAACCCATTTGCCCACTATTCCAGCTTTTAAAAAATGAGACATTTAATTTATTTAATTTTTCTAAGAAGTGACTTTTTTTTTTTTTTTTTTTTTTTTTTTGGTTTTTTGAGACAGGGCTTCTTTGTGGCTTTGGAGCCTGTCCTGGAACTAGCTCTTGTAGACCAGGCTGGTCTCGAACTCACAGAGATCTGCCTGCTTCTGCCTCCCAAGTGCTGGGATTAAAGGCGTGTGCCACCACTGCCCAGCAGAGGTGACAATTTTAGTAAGTGACTTCAGAGTCCAAACCACAACAAGCCTTATGTTCTGAGGTGCCATCTCCCCCTCCCCCGCTTCCCCCACCTATCTTGTGTTATTTTGCGTTTTAAATTGGATACTGACTCATGTTTCATATTTTGTTTAGTTTAATACACTAGAATTATTTTATTTTTTGTTATTGTATTATTTCTTCTGTGTTTGTATATTGTGTGGATGTGTGGCGGTCAAAGTACAGCCTGTGGGAGCTGGTGGTCTCCTTAGATCTTGTGCATCCTGGGGGGGTCAGATTCTGGCCACCAGGCTTATTGGCAAATCTCTTTACCTACAGAGCCATTTTGCAGTCCTAGAATGATATTCTTATATCTGGAAAAACTTTAAGTCTTAAAAATTAATAGAGCTTTAGGGATTACTTAGCAATTTCCAAGGAACTGGTGATGTAGCTCATCGATAGAGCTTGATATACAGATTGCAGAGACTGGTTCAGTCCCTAGGACTGTCAGTGTGCCTATAAATATATCTTTAGAATTATGCTGGCAAAATAATTGTAGGCTTCAGGTATCTAAGCAGTAACATTTTTGCTCAGAAGTTGACTCTTCTAAATTGGGTTAGAAAGGAAATCATGTGTTTCCAGCATGATACTAAAAATATTTTGTACCAATTTACTTAGTAACAGTTAATTTAGCATGCACAAAAATAGTGTTACTATGAGAATATCTTTCGAGGTTAAATTAATTAGTATATGAGTTTGATGTGGTTGAGTTTATTTGAACTATGTTTAAGTGGCTATGTGAGTTAGAAGGTAACAGTTCATCACTGAGGGCGTCAGGGCAGGACAGAAAGCAGAAGCCATGAATGAATGTGGCTTACAGGTTGTTTCCCATGGTTTGCTCAGCTTGCTTTCTTATATAAACAGGACCACCTGCTCAGGGGTGACACCACCCACCGTGGGTGAACATGTAGGTACAGAATAACACAAAGAACTGAGTGAAACAATGAATACAGGTTAATACACACACACACACACACACACACATATACATACACATACATACATACGTACACACAGGTATAAAGTAATTTTTTTGTTGTTTTGTTTTTCGAGACAGAGTTTCTCTGTGGCTTTTTTGGAGCCGGTCCTGGAACTAGCTCTTGTAGATCAGGCTGGCCTCGAACTCACAGAGATCCTTCTGCCTCTGCCTCCCGAGTGCTGGGATTAAAGGCGTGAGCCACCACCGCCCGGCTTAAAGTAATTTTTTCTAGTGTTAATTTTGTTATGGGCTTGGTTAATTTTTTGAGGGCTTGGTGGTAAATGAAAAAAAAATACATTCTGTACTAAAAGCATAAAGTTTAATGTGGCACTTCATAGCTTGTTTTGCATGCCAATTCTGACTCTATATAAGTTTATTAGGTTATATAAACTTGGGGTCTGGTTAATTTTGACGTGCAATGTTTTTATTTGCAGTTTTTTAAATAATGAAATTTATAAAAGTAATTAATCAAGAAACGGCTCATAGTCTACCCACAGGTCAATGTGATGCAGATAATTTCTCAATTGAGGTTCTATGTTCCCAGATACGTTTGTGTTTGTATCAAGTTGACAAACGCTAACCAGCACATCCCTCAGTCCCTGCTTCCTCCAGAATGGTAGTCAGTATGTAAAAACTGAGCACATGGGAAGAGTCAATGTTAGCTACTCTTGTGTCCCTCTGGCTGCCAAACTCATTTTACAGGAATAGATCTTTAATCTGGTTTATGACTTCAGAGGCTTCAGCCAGTGTTGTCCCCATGCTCTTAGAACGTCAAAGTGGCAAGACTTTGTGGCTTACTCTACTACTAACTTTTAAAAAAATTACATTTATTTATTTCTATACGTTGTGTATGCGTGAGATGCTTGTTTTCGTCTACCATATGAGTCCATCAATCAAATCACTGCTTGGCCCACTAGCTCTAGCTTCTTATTGGCTAACGCTTACATATTTATTTAACCCATCTTCATTAATCTGTGTATCACCATGGGGCAGTGGCTTACTGGCAAAGTTTTGGCATGCCAGTCTGTGGTGGCAGCTCTATGGCTTCTTCAAACTCCGCTTTTCTTCTCCCAGCATTCAGTTTAGTTTTCCCCTCCTTGCTCTGTTTTACCCTATCAGGCCAAGCCAGTTTCTTTATTAGGCAATGGTATTCACAGCATACAGAGGGGAATCCCACATTACAGCCCTGCTACTCACTTCTTGGCATTGGAAACAGAAAGATGAAATAGAAGGGGTCAGGAATATATATATATATATATATCTCCATCCCCCAAGCACTGGCCTGTTATGACCTTCCTCCAAAAAGGTGCTACCCCCTACTTTTGACATGCTTTTCATAAAACTGTCATGGTATGACTCTATCAAGGGAAGTAGTCTCAGTGTGGTGGGTTCTATGCTTGAAATCCAGCATTCAGGTGACTGAGGAAGGAGTTAACAGGCCAGCCTCAGCTACATAGTTCTAGGTCAGCTTGGGTTACGGAACGAAACCCTGTGTTAAAAAAACAAAACAAACAAACTAGACAAAATGAACCTAAACGTAGCCGTCATAACTCTGCACATCCCAAGAGGTGTGCTTTACTGATACTCTAGGTATTTCTCAATCTAGTCAAGTTGATAAGATTAACCATACATTTCAATTACTATACTGCTGCAATCTGTTCACCTCAAGAGTAGGGATTTTTCTTTCACTGATAACACTTTAACTGTCCAGAACAGTGTTTGGTACACACTAGGTGCTCAGCCATGTCTCCCAGAAAACCAGTAGTATCCAAAATATAAAATTAAGCAAAAACTAATTATGAATTTACATTAGTATTCCAGTACTCAAAGGATAAAATTATTGAAAAGTAGAAGTTTTATTTATGCCTGGTGTACTGACATACAGTAATCCCAGTGCACTTGGGCAGAGGCAGGCAGATATCTGTGAGTTCTGTGAATCTATATATTGGGACCTAGGCCAGCCAGGGCTACTATACAAGACCATGTGCCTTAGGGTTTCTATTGCTGTGAAGAGACACCAAGACCACAGCCACTCTTCTAAAGGAAAAACATTTAACTGGGGTGGCTTCCATTTTTAGAGGTTTAGTCCATTATCATCATGGCGCAACAAGGTGGCATGCAGGCGGACATGGTCCTGGAGAAGTAGCTGACTGTCCTACGTCTTGCAGGCAACAGGAAGTGTTCTGAAACACCAGACAGTATCTTGAGCATATATGAGACCTCAAAGCCTGCCTCCACAGAGACATACTTCCTCCAACAAGGCTACACCTTCTCAGAGTGCCACTTTCTTTGGGGGCCATTTTCTTTCAAACCATCACACCATGTCTCAGAAAACAAAAAGAATGGGAGAAAGAACAAAACAGGTTTTAGATGTGAATATTGCTGTGGCCAGATCTTGTCTATATCTCTGTAAGTTTTTTTTTTCTTCCTCTGTGAAGTGAGATGATCTTTAAGCTGTTTCCTAGTCATGAGGAGTAAATGAGCAACTGCTTAGTGCTGTGATAGTGCATAGAACATATTCAATAAATGGTCACTTCTAAGTCTCAGTGGTTGGTTGAATTCCTGTCCAAATTTCACTTGATTATATTTTAAGGATTAGTAGCTTTTGTTTAGGAAATAAGTCTCTTTTGCTTAGTTCTTGGGAAGTTTTTGAGTGTGTTAGCATTTAATCTCTGAGACAGACTGATGAAAGGAGAGTGAACTCAGGATCTTGTGCATGCTAGGGAAGTACTATTCCATTGAGCTAAATTGTCAGCCTCATTTTTCTTAACTGAACTGAATGTGAGTATAGTACATTGAAGCAGGCTTGGCAGTGTAGGTAAAAATAATAACTTCTCACAAAGCTGAGGCAGGAGGATTGCAAGTCTTAAAAATTACCGTGCATACAAATAGAAAGCAATATTTTAGTCTTACTTGAAGGTCCCTTTAAAGCATACCCTTGTCCAGAGCTTTTGCATTCTGGAGGGTGGGACCATTGCAGGGACAGTTCTTTCCTTTCTATGGGTTTAGTCTTCTGTCTGTGCCAGAAAGCTGCAAACTATCTTACTGTTTCCTTAAAAGATACTAACGTTTTCTAGCCAGCACATAACAACGGAGTCTTTGTTGGTTTAATTTTTGTTCTGAGCCTATGAGTTCTAAGGTAAATATTCTTTAGTCTCAATAAGCATCAGAACTGAGCAGTAGTAAGGGTAGCTGACTTATTGGTAAAAATCCCACAACAGTGGGGCAAGGGACAGGACACCTGTATTTCCAACCCCATGTTGAAAATTGTTGTTTCTACAATGAATACTGTAATGGTCCATTGACAAGAAATTGTGATATTTATCTTCACCATGTGAGAAGAGAGCTGAGAGTAGCTTCATCAGTGGTTGCTAGCCTAAACTGTGCCTCCAGTGCTAGCAGCTGGGAAGGTAAGACAAGAGAATTGCGAATTTGAGGCCAGCCTGAAGCAGTTTTTTATTTGCTTTGAGAGACAGGGTCCTGTGCTTGCTTTAGCTTTTTTAAAATTTATTTTATTTTAGTTTTTATTTTAAAAAGAACCTATCTTTTCATTTTATATACCAATCCCAGTTCCCATTCCCTCCACCTACCCTCCCACCCCATCCCACATCCACTCCTCAGAGAGGGTAAAGCACATTGCTTTGGGTAAGGTCCAAGGCCCTCTCTACTATATCTACTCCAAGCAAGGTATCCATCCAGAGAGAGTGGGTTCCAAAAAGCCAGTACAAGCAATAGGGATAAATCCTGGTGCCACTGCCAGTGGCCCCTCAGTTTGCCCCAGCCATGCAACTGTCACCCACATTCAGAGGGTCTATCTAGTTTGGTCCTGTGCTGGTTCCTTCCCTGTCCGGCTGAAGTTGGTGGGCTACTGTTAGCTCAAGTAGACTGTTTCATTGGGTGTACCCATCATGATCTTGGCCTCTTTGCTCTACTCCTCCCACTCTTCAACTGGATTTTGGGAGCTCAGCCCAGTGCTCTGCTGTGGGTCTGGATGAAGATCCTATGGTGACATTTAAGATATTCATCAATCTGACTATAGGGCAAGGCCAGTTTAGGTACCTTCTCCTCTATTGCTTAGGGTCTAAACAGGGGTCATCCTTGTGGATTCCTGCATTTGTTCAGCTATGTTCATAGCATTATTTGTACTCTCCAGACCCTGGAAACAACCTAGATGCCCTTCAACTGAAGAATGGATAAAGAAAATGTGGCACATTTACACATTGGAGTATTACTCAGCAGTAAAAGACAATGACATCTTGAAATTTGCATGCAAATGGATGAAACTAGAAAAAACCATCCTGAGTGAGGTAACTCAGAACCAGAAAGATGAACATGGTATGCACTCAATCATAAGTGGATACTAGCTCTAAAGCAAAGGATATTGAGTCTATAGTTCATAATCCTAGAGAAGCTAAGTAACAAGGTGAACCCTAAGAAAGACAATCAGATCCACCTGGAAAGGGGAAATAGACATCGTCTGACAAAATTGGGAGCATGGAGGTGGAGGGAGTAGGGAGGGTGGAAGGGGAAGAGGAGGGGAAAAGGGGAAAGGGGAGGGAAACTTGAAGGAATAGGATAGTTGAGATGAAGGAAGGACAGAGATGAGAGCAGGGAAAGAGATATTTTGATTAAGGGAGCCATAGGGGGCTAGCAAGAAACTTGACACTAGAGAATCAACAAGGATGACCCCAGCTTTAGCTTTTTTGTTACTTACGAAGCTACCGTATTAGCTCTTGACTATGTTAGCCTTCCTAGGTAGATTTGGATATTTCTTTTTGGCAAGCTTTAGAAGAGGGGCTAAGATTGACAGTAAAAGTTAGCAAGATGTGAGTGAGGAGAAAGACAAGGGAGTAAGTCTTTGTAAGTGTTTGACTGTGGTGATGGCAGAATGAGACACCAATGTACTGAGCACTTCTTCTTCCCGTCCTCCCTCCCTCCCTTCTTCCCTCCCTCCCTCCCTCCCTCCCTCCCTCCCTCCCTCCTTCTCTCCTTCCTTTCCTCTCTCCCTCTCTCCCTCCCTCCCTGTCCATCCCTCTATCCATCCCTCTATCCATCCATCCATCCATCCATCCATCCATCTTTATTTACTTTATATATATGGGTGTTTTGCCTGTATGTATGTCTGGGCACCGTGTGCATACCTGGCATTCATGGAGGTCTGAAGAGGGCGTTGAGTCATGGTTGTGATCTGCCATGTAGATGCTAAGGATTAGGCTTAGGTCTTCTGGGAGTGCAACTGGTGCTTTTAACCATTGGACCATCTCTCAAGCCCCCAAGCTATTTTTTTTTTTTGCCTGTTTTTGCTCCTTTCCCTCAGATACCATTGCTTACATATTTAGGTCCTAGATCTGTGAAGCCTTGCCTCTGTTCTTCATATAGGCAAAGGTAATTATGCCTTGCTTTCTTTTTATGTTACTTGTTCAAAATTGGAGTTATTTGTGGTAATTATCTGCACACCTGTCTCTGCTTGCACAGTGTATGTATACTCTCTTGGTATGTATGCTCCTTGAGTACAGCACTGGGCCTGATTCTGTAGGTACATTGTAATTACTGACTTAATATAAAGAAGCAGTATAGAGTAGTGCTTAAATATTTATTTTTAACTTTTGGTGCTTTTTTGAGGCTAGCCCAAGTTATCCTGGAACTTATGTAGCCCTGGTTGGCTTCAAATTTGTCTCAACAGTATCCTTTGCCACTGTCTGCCAAGAGCTAGGATTACATGTATGATCTACCGTGCCTGACATTAGATTTTGATTCTTGTTGAAAGTTTTTGGTCATTTTGAGAGAGAAAAATTAAAATAATATTTTTTGCCATAACTCACTATATATGTGTTTGATCCTCATGCCAAACAGCTCATCTCTTGGGTTTGTTTTCCTGTTGACATATTTAGTTGTCATTACTAGCTCAGGCTTTGTAGATGAAGTTGCAGTGGTTTATGTTCTTTGTCAATGTTGAATGTCAGCAATTTCATCCTCTTTACAACTTCTCAAATTGCTACTGAGTGCATTTTGTTATTGTTCTGTAATGTTGTATTTTAAATGTACAATAGCCTCTTGGGCTCATGTGTTTGAACACTTGGTCCCCAGCTTGTGGCACTCTTGAGGTTGTGCTGAGACTACAGGTGTGTGCCATCACACTTGGCTTGAACAATGATGCATTCTTGGTAAAGAAATAATGTGTTCCTAAGAACTTTCTTGTTACTACATCTTCCCAAGCTTCTGTTTCCTGCTACTCTTTACTCTGATACTCTGATGATAGAAAGTGGTTTATAGACAGCAACTGAATAAATAATGATGTCAGTATCTAGAAAGCACCCCTTTTTGGAATCTGTGCCACATGCTGTGACTCAGTATTTCATTTATGAGCAGAATTTCACTGTAAATGTTGATCAGACTGACAGGGCTAATGGAATGATAATTGTAGTACTCAGTGTTCTTGAGGAACACCCAGAGATAAATGGAGAGGAGCCATTGAAAGAGAACCTGTGTCATCTGTGATGTTTTTTGCAGCCATACCGTGCCCTGCTTAAGAGACTGATGTGAGTTTAGAAATGTCCTACTGATATCTTAAACAAACATTGCTGTGGTGGTTTCAATGAGAGTGCCTCCATAGGCTCATATATTTGAATACTTAATTCCCATTGGTGGAACTGTTTGGGTAGGATTTGGAGGTGTAGTTTTATTGGAGGTGTGTCACTGGAAGTGACTTTGAGGTTTCAAGAGCCCATGCCATTCCCACTTAGCTCTCTCTCTGCCTTGAGCTTTTGGATCAGAGATCAGATGTAAGCTCAGAACTATGGCTCCAGTGCTATGCCTACCTACCTACCTGTTGTCATGCTCCTCAGTATAGCGGTCATAGACTCACTCTCTGGAGACATGAGCTCCAAATTAAATGCTTTCTTTTATAAGTTGCCTTTGGTCATGGTGTTTTGTCACAGCATAGAAAAGTAACTAAGAAAATTCAAAAGGTTTGCATTGTAGTTTAAAGTACTTTGGGGGGAATTAGAATTGTGTTCAATATTTTCAGAATAATGTTATTAGGAATGGTGAGGTAGTTCTGTGGATAAACTCAAGTTTAATCCCACAACCCATGGATGGTTGAAAGAGAACCCACTCCTCAAAGTTGTTCTCTTACCTCCATTTGTGCACTGGGGCATGTGTTTAAAATAGATTTTAAACCCTCAGTTTTAGTAAATAGTGCATAATCTTAGTACCATGGAGGTTGAGCAGGAGGACCAGGACTAAAGGCCATTCTCAACTATATAGTTTGGGACTGGCCTACACTACATGAAACCTGGCCTCAAAAAACCAGAAAAGGGGAAAAATCAATTGGCAAAGTTAAATATGCATTTCAAGATAAAACGCTTAATATCAAATTAGTCCCATCCTGTTTTCAGGGAAATAAACTCTGCTGCGTGAAATTGCAGCATCCATTAGTGGCTATTTAGGTCTTAAGCAAATGTGAGAAACATGAGGAAGTCACCCAGAAACTGTCTCCTACGTTACTGTTAACCCATTGATTCCTACTGTACTGGGAACCTTTACAGCTCAGGATGAGGGCTGAGATGGCTCTTGTAAAATAAAGTACTTTGCTAAACAAGCAGGAGTTCAGGTGTGGAGCATGTAGAGAGATGGAGAGGAGGATCCCTGCTGCCAGCCAGTCTAACCAGGTATCTAGCTCTAGTAAGAGACCCTGCCTCAAATAAATGGATGGATGGATGGATGGGTGGATGGATGGATGGGTGGATAGATAAATAAAATGGGGAATGATTGAGGAAGACATCTGATGCCAGCCACTGGCCCAGAACTCTCGGGTTCCTTCTTTTTCTTAAGTGCTGGGATTATAGGCATACATAACCATTCATGCCTGGCTGTCAGCCACCACGATCACGTGAACAGTTTTCTATTCTGTTCATATGCTATATTGCATTTTAAATTTTTGTTGCTAGGTATCGGATTTAGGAACTTCCTAAGGTTAGGTAAGTTTGCCCCAGAACTGCATCTCCAGCCTACCCTTGGCACTTTGAGTAACAGTCTTTCCTGCCCTACCTGTTATCCCTTTGGTATTCAGTATTAAGTGCATGTTAAAAAGGTGTTCTGTCTCTAGACTTCATCCCTCAGCCAAGCCTCTAAAATATGATGAAAAAAATCTGAATCCAAATCTGTGATGATTGCTTCCCTCTTGCTGTCTTCAGGATTCTGTGTCTTTAGATAGTTTGATGGTATATATCTTTCATAGGTTTCTTTGTCTTTAGACTGCTTAGAGTTATCTGGAATTTCCATAATATTTGTGTTGGTCAGCTTGATGGCATGTCCATGTCCATTGGATCTCATTCACTTGTTTAGACATTTTTTGGGGATATAATATTATTACATTTATTTATAATACAATTATAAAATATTTTCCCTTCCCCTTACCATGTACCCCAGGCTGGCCTTGAACTCAAGGGAGATCCACCTGCCTCCCTCTGCTATACTTTTTTGTTTTTGTTACTTGTTATTTTATTTTTTAGGGAAAGTGTGTGTGTGAGTGTGTGTGTGTGTGTGTGTGTGTGTGTGTGTGTGTGTGTGTTATACACCAAGTTCCAGTCTATGCTTGGGTTACATAGTAAGATCCTGTCTCAAGAAACAATCTATTTTAATTTTATCTGTCAATAAATAGTTGTTTATTAATGATCATACTTGGTCTCTAATACTATGCTTACTGTAGCTCTCTAATACAGATTTCTTTAGTGTTTATGTTTGCATTTTTATGACTAATCAGTGTTCCTGGTTTGAAGGTGCTGCACTTGATGCTTGTGGGTTGGTTGAGTACCAAAATAAATTTCCACTTAGGCAAACTAAAAATTCTAGGCAATTGTTTGGGGTATGGATTTAGTGAGATCATATTACAGTGCTGTTAATGAAAGGTGTAGTACACACAGGAAGTTGTCCTGAGAGGTCTTTGGAAATGAATGTTCTTCAGGAATAGAGGTTACCAGGAATGAGAGCACCATGTTTCTAACTGAAATTGGCACTGGAGACCATTTCAATCCTCAGGAGTTGTCTTTGAAAAGGAGGTTGTTGCAGACTGGCTCCACTGGAACAGGCAGGCAATAAGAATTAATGAGTTGTTCCAAGTGAGTTGGATTGGAATACAATCAGGTGTCATTAGTAGTTCTCACATGCCATTATGTCTTACAAAAAGTTATTGTAAAGAGTATTTTGATCTTATATGTTCAATTTGCATAGCCTGATGCTAAATGCAGTGAGGCTTTCATTTGCTTTTTAGTGTTTCTAGTCAAAAGATCTATCTTGGAATCCATATTGTTAATATGTATCGTGACTGTAGATGTAAAAATTTAGCACTACTTACCTTGAAAGATAAACTTGGCAGCCACTGCATGGGCAAGGCAAACCTTTGTAGATGGATTTTTCTTTGGGCTACCAGCTCACAAAAATGATACAGACACATTAATTATGAAAGCTTGGCCTTAGCTTAGGATTGTTCGTAACTAGTTCTTAAAATGTAAATTAGCCAATATTTTTTTAATTTGTGCTCTTTATGTAGCTTGGTTACCCCACTCTGTACTGCTCATCCTGCTTCCTCTGCATCCAACTGAAGACTCCTTTGTGCCTCAATTATCTCCCCCTCTCTCTGCTGGGAAGTCCTGCCTATCTCTCCTGCTTAGCTATTGGCTGTATAGCATTTGTTTTATTATACCAATCACAGCAATACATCTTCATGCAGTGTACAAATATGCCATAACATTTCCCCATTCTGTCTAAACTCTTAATATAGTAAAACTATATACAATAAGAATAATAATCAGGTAAGGATTACATTCACAATATCCTGTGCATTTGTATTTGGCATATTTGGAGAAAATACTCCCATTACCTATTCTCTCTTGATGAGTCCAAAGCTTTGTACCTAATTTACTTTTTATTGGGACTAAGGGAAACTTAATTATAACTATCTAGTCTTCAACTCCATCAGAGATCTGAGAAAGATATATTACCTGAGTAAACAGAAAATGCAAAGCAAACAACTTCCTAAACTATGAAATGATGAAGAAGTCTGTCTGCCTGGAAAGTCACCCCAGGATTCTTCTGTAATGTTGAGGCATTCATCTTTGTCCTACAGGCCTAGATTATCTGACAGACTATTTTGTAAAGCAGGAATTTTGAAAGACTGTCCTACTTTGTCTTGGCAAAGTTTGGCAGTTTCTTCCTTTTTTGTCCTGCTTGTCCAGTTTGGACAGCATACTATCAACAGTTGAGGCAAGGGCAGTTTCTTTGCTCAGTGACTAACTTGTGCCACAAAGAAAGTAAACTTCATAAGGTGACTTTTCAAGCCCAATATATATATTTTTTTACTTTATTGATTCTTTGGGAGTTTCACATCATGTACCCCAATTCTGCTCACCTCCTAGTGCCCCTGTATCCTCCTCTCACCCTTCCAGAGCCCTCAACAGAAGGAAACAAAACAAAGTGAGCAAACAAAAACAAGAACAAAGCAAAAAAAAAAAAAAGACAAAACAAGAAACAACGACAAACCCTCTTTGCTGCTTCTTTCCTGCTTCTCCAGCACCTCTTCATTCATCCTGGTGACACTGGGGGCCTTGGTGTATCATATAATAATACCCTTTTGTCTACCAGCTTTACTAGCAAATATTCATTGCAGTGAGTCACTGGTCTGGTTCAAGGCCTCTGGTATTTGGTACACCACCATCACTGAATCCTCACTGAACTCCTAGGATATCCTATTGTTGCTCCAAGTTTTGGAGATCCTTCAGGTATCGTTCTACAGGATCAGTCCCTTCATGAGCTTCAGTTTGGGGTAGATGCTAGCTAGGGTGGGCCAACCCAGCTCCCAGCTGTGGGCCTGGGTGGTAGCTGTGCTGGTCAGTCTGGCCTACTGGGGCCACCTGCCTCAGGTGAGAGGGTGGAGTCAGCTCCCCTATGTCCACATCCTCAGAGTTGCTTTACCCTAGTCTGTGGTGAGGGCTGGAGCCATTTCTCCCAAGTGCAGAGGCCAGCTCTCTTGCTATAGTATCCAGTGAGAGGCAAGGCCATCTTTCCCAGGGCCAGTGAAGGGTGGGTCCAGCTCAGCGTGGCCCTCTGATTTCATCTTGGATGATTCCAAAGGCCTCCTGAAATGACATGGGCCACAGACTTCAACACAGCCCCCAGCTGCAGCTGGACTACAGACCTGGATATGGCCCTTGGTAGCAGCTTGGGCCTGGATGACATACTGGCTCTGGTTGGAAGCAATGGCCACTCAGGCTGGAATGGTTCTACAACAAAATGACCACTGGACACCACCAAGGACTCAGGGTCCAAAATTCTTTTTTGAAGGAAATTGTTGATGCCAGGAGCAGATGTGTCTCACTATCATGAAAAGCCTATGTTATTAAAATATTTTAAATTCCATATTCTGGGTTTTTGAAGTGTTTGAAGATTACATATCTATTTAAAATGTATCTTTGTATAACCTTGAAAACATATCTAACATGACTGTAAGTTTGTAATAGATGACTACTAACTTTCATTTCTTAATTTTCCTAAATAGTTTATAATAATAGCTTTCAAGGAACTGCATACATACAATACCTTAAACAAGAGTAGAAGCATATATGCAATATAACAGAAATAACCTTAAATTTGTATCAGTATCTAAAAATCCTTACCAATGTAAAATATTTGAGACTAGTAGTTGTTGTTTAATTCAAAAGTAGACTCAACAACCCACCCTTTTATCCCATCATTTCTATGCTATATTTCCCTTTTTCCCTTCAGAAGAGACCCCTGACTCTACTCTCCTTTGCTCAGCTTTTTCCCTGACCATGACCAACAACAATTTGCAACCAATCCTCCTAAATGATGATAAACATCCATAATCCATTGAATGACCAAAAACCACCCACCATATCTCTGAATCTCTTGGAAATGTAAGCGCTGTGTTCTCTAGACTACTTCCTGCTGTCTGGGAGTGATGACTTCTTTAGGGGATTCTGAGAGAATTGGGACAATGATCAAGTCCTGGGAAAACTAGCAGTAACATTTGTTGTCCAGTCTTTGTGTAATGGGAAAGTGCAGTGTTTATCTGAAGTCCTGGTTGGAGTAGTATGTAGTGGGCCATCTCAAGTAGCAGCTTTGAAGTTGTTCTGGATACAGAATTTTGAGGAAACTGCAACAGAGGCATTCCGAGAGGCTGAATCACATGGGCTACTAGTCTTCATTGGTGTCTGGACCGCTTTTCTCCTAAAACACAAACTTTTAAAGGTAACATACATATCTGCATTAAAACAAGTATAAAATGTGTGGTGTGTACAAGACAGTTTTTTTTTTTTTTTGCTTTATGTTTGAGCAGGTAAAAGGCACCTTTTAATTTTATGTTAAACATTTGTTTGGACTGTATAATCAGACCTCTGTCCATGCCATATGAAAGGATGGCTTTTATCAAATAGTCATGAGGACTCTGTAGCCAACAAGATTTATCATGCCTCATCCAGTCTCAGAGCTGCTCCCATGGTAGAGGGATCAGCATATACATCACTTGTTCTGTAGTCTTTTTTGTTTTTTTTTTTTTTCATGTCTGTAATCAACATTTTCGGATCTCCCCAGTCAAATCTGATCTTTATTCATTTTGAAGAAATTCATAGCTTTTTGTTTCCTGTGGAAACAAAGGCACAACCTCTCTCCCAATGCAACGTATTTCCTTATTTTCATTTTGAAGCCAAAACATTACTAAAAGTATACAAGCTCGTTTAATTCAGCCATCCCTTCCACAATCCAGTGTCATCAGCAGCCGCTATTCTGTTCATTAGCATTCAAAAAATTCGAAATTAACAAAGCACTATATAGGTCCAAACCCCTGCCTTATAATATTTTCCATCCTTATGTGACTTATGTTTTTATTACATTACTCTCTCTTTAAAGACTATTATTTTTAAACTTTATTTTTTATGACTGTCCATACCCATTTTCTTTTCTTTTAGCATCTAAACGTATTTTTAAGCATACTATATCTGTTCAGAATTCTTTTTGGTCTGGACCTGACTTTTTGCATGTCTGCAGCCTTTTCTGACCATGTGAGCCAATCCTTAACCTGCTAGGCCCTCCACAGCAAGGCTAGCTTTTGGTTGCTGGAGGTGGCTCCACCCACTTTGGGTCTGCCTAACTGTCCTAACTGTGCCTAACTCTCCCAGTTCTAGGGAGCTGTTGTGTCTGTCCAGTGGCAGGTGTTTCTATCTAGTCTCGCACAAGTGTTAGCAAGGCCTCTTAAAGGAACTGCACCTCTGTACTCTGAGAGCAGTGGGCTCTGTGTATGTGTTGCATGTTGGATGCCATTTGAGGTAGTACTTAGTACATTGCTTGCAAATAATGACACAGAGACTTACTAAATAGAAATGCTTGGCCTTAGCTTAGGCTTTTCCCTAATTAGTTCTTAAAACTTAAATTGATGCATATTTTAAAATCTGAGTTCTTTTATGAGGCTCATTACTTCATCTTCGTACTGCCCATCTTGCTTTCTCCACATCTGGCTGGTGACTCCACCTTTATTCCTCCCAATGTCCTTTCTGACCGTAAGTCCTGCCTATCTATTGGCAGTTCAGCTTTCTATTACACTAATCACAGCAATACATCTTCAAACCTGCTTGCCTCTCAAAAGCTTCTCATCAGAGGCAATGCTAGAGTGGTTTGTGGGAAGAATGCAGCTGTGAAGATAACACACACCCCAGTTTGAATGTTGGTTTGCTTCCCAGATGAAAGGAATAGAAGTACTTTATTAAAGGACAGCTGTTATGGAACAAAAATGCTTATCTGGCTTTTGAGTTGAAGAAGAGGAGAAAAAGCCAGAGGAAAAGGAGCAGTAAGCATTTGCAGTGATGAGGCAGGAGCTAGTGTAGAAATTTGTGAAAAGCAATTATAAAGAGACAAGTCCTGTGTCCATTCTGTAAGAGAGTTTGTTAGTTTTCTATATCTGTATCTGATCAAAAGTGGCATAGCTGGGCTGAGGCTTAGAAATCTAGACTCGTTTTGAAGTAGCTCTATCAGTATGATATGTGGCAATTGTCTTAGAATTTTTACTGTCCTTTTAAAGTTATATAAATGATACATGAAAACAAATTTTTACAAATTTATGTAGAACCATGTGATATGCAATCGTTTTGTAATCATACACTATATTGATGTTTAAATCAAGGTAAACACATCTGGGGATGTAACCCACAGCCTTACACATGCTTAGACATGTGCCCTACCACTAAGCAGCACTGAGCCCCTGTTATTTCTTTATGGTGAAAACATTCAAAACCCTTTGTTGTATGTTTATGAAATGGGCAATATGTATCATTATCTCTAATTGTCCAACACATTTAAATTATCTTGGATATAAACATCAGAGGATTTTACTGGTTACCCATTTGCTCTGTATTACCACCTCTTTTGCTCTTTTGCATAGACTATATTAATAGTTCTTGACCACTATTTTTTGAACTTATTTTTTTATTGATACTTATTGAGCTCTACATTTTTCTCTGCTTCCCTCCTGGCCTCTCTCCTCCCTGCTTCAACCCTCCCCCAAGATCCCCATGGTCCCAATTTACTCAGGAGATCTTGTCTTTTTCTATTTTCTATTTCCCATGTAGATTAGATCTCTGTATGTGTCTCTTAGTGTCCTCATTGTTGTCTAAGTTCTCTGGGATTGTGATTTGTAGGCTGGTTTTCTTTGCTTTATGTTTAAAAACCACTTATGAGTGAGTACATGTGATAATTGTCTTTCTGTGTCTGAGTTACCTCACTCAAAATGATGTTTTCTTGCTCCATCCATTTTCCTGCAAAATTCAAGATGTCATTTTTTTCTGCTGTGTAGTACTTCATTGTGTAAATGTACCACATTTTCCTTATCCATTCTTCGGTCGAAGGGCATTTAGGTTGTTTCCAGGTTCTGGCTATGACAAACAAAGCTGCTATGAACATAGTTGAGCACATATCCTTGTGGCATGATTGAGCATTTTTTGGATATATACCCAAAAGTGGTATTACTGGGTCTTGAGGAAGGTTGTTTCCTAATTTTCTGAGAAATTGCCACACTGACATCCAGAGGGGCTGTACCAGCTTGCATTCCCACCAGCAATGCAGTAGTGTTCCCTTTTCCCCACAACCTCTCTCCAGCAGAAGTTGTCATCAGTGTTTTTGATCTTGGTCATTCATACAGGTCTAAGATGGAATCGCAGAGTTGTTTTGATTTGCATTTCTCTGATGGCTAACGATGTTGAACATTTCCTTAAGTGTCTTTGAGACATTTTAGATTTCTCTGTTGAGAGTTCTCTGTTTAGGTCACTACTCCATTTTTTTTATTGGATTATTTGTTTTTTTTGATGACCAATTTCTTGAGTTCTTTGCATATTTTGGAGATCAGATCTCTACCTGATGTGGGGTTAATGAAGATCTTTTCCTATTTTGTAGGCTGTCGTTTTGTCTTGTTGACCGTGTCCTTTGCTTTACAGAAGCTTTTTAGTTTCAGGAGGTCCCATTTATTAATTGTTTCTCTCAGTGTCTGTGCTGCTGGGGTTCTATTTAGAAAGTGGTTCCCTGTGCCAATGCGTTCAAGTGTACTTCCCACTTTCTCTTCTATAAGGTTCAGTGTGTGTGGCTTTATGTTGAGGTCTTTGATCCATTTGGACTTGAGTTTTGTGCATGGTGATAGATAAGAGTCTATTTTCATTCTTCTACATGTTGATATCCAGTTATGCCATTGACCAATATTTTTATATTTGTTTCTTAGTTTCTCTTTTCGTTCTATTCATTAAATAAATGATTGAATGATTAACTGAGCATATAATGGGAGAGGCAGAGTACCTCTATGGGTTTATAAGACTGCAGTTGAGCGTAAACATAGAGTTTGCTCTGCCCCTTATAGGCAAAAGGTGTTGTGTTCTAAGTCCAGATGCAGTAAATAGAAGACATTATAAGGTGTGGGAATTGAACCCAGATCCTTTTTAAGAGTAGCAAGCACTTTTAACTGATGAGCCATCTCTCTATATTAAAATATCTCTCCCCCATTAAAAAATCTTAAAAGTTGGGGCTGGAGAGATGGCTCAGAGGTTAAGGGCACTGGCTGCTCTTCCAGAGGTCCTGAGTTCAATTCCCAGCAACCACACGGTGGCTCACAACCATCTGTACTGAGATCTGGTGCCCTCCTCTGGCGTGCAGGCATACATCGAGGCAGAATGTTGTATACATAATAAATAAATAAATCTTTTTTAAAAATCTTAAAAATTTTTGTACGAGCATAGGTAAAAGTTTTGCCTGAGTTTCTGTGTATTACTTGCATGCACTACCCGCAGAGGCCTGAAGAGGTTTTGGATCTTTTGGAACTGGAGTTAAAGGTGGTTGTAAGCTGCCATGTGGTAATGGGAACTCAAACCCACTATGTCCTCAGAAAGAGCAAAAAGTGTTCTTAACTATTGAGCTCTATCTTGTCAGCCCCTCCAATAATTTTATTTATGTGTATGGGTATTCTGCCTGCATGTATATATGTGTGCCATGTGTGTGCCTGGTACCCTGGAGGCCAGAAAGTGGTGTCAGATTTCCTGGAACTATAGTTACAGATAGTTATGAGCTGATATACAGTCCTGGGGATCGAACCCAGATCCTTTGGAAGGATCTGAAGTATCAATTCAGTTAAGGATTTCACTGAAGTATCAATTTACATACCAAAAATTTTACCAATTTTAGATGTACAGATCAGTGATTTCAACAAATTGTCTTAGTTGCGTATCTGTGGCATACATCTCTAATGTTTTCTGCCCTCAAGATCTCTTAAGCCTACTTTATTCCTAGTCCCTGCTCCAGATAACCAGTAGTCTACTTTCTTCCTTTTTTCTCTCTGTTTTGTAAAGATGAAATCATAATCTATATGGTCTTTTGTGTTTGACTTTGGTTTTCTTTTTAGAAAGGATTTCACTGTATAGTTCAGGTAGTCGTGAACTCATGATCTTCCTACCTCACTTACCTGATTCCTGGGATTACAGGCTATTTGCACCAATTAGTCATTAAGAGAGGAAGAAAGCAGGCAGTGGTGGCACCTACACATTTAAACCCAGCAGAGGCAGGCGGATCTCTTGAGTTCAAAGCCAAAAGTTCTGTCTCAAAAACAAAAACAAAAAACAAACCCCAGCCCTCCCCTGCCCCCCTCAAAAAAAAAAAAAACCAAACAGAAAAATAAAAACATTGTTTAAAAAAAAAGAGAGAGGGAAGGGGGAGAAGGATTCTGGGAGAAACCAATATGCTCCTAAAATACCCTTAATTGAGGCTATAGCTTATAACTTTATGGAGAAAAGATGACAGTTTAACCCACAGTTTTCAGATGCTCACAGGCATACACCTCCTTCAGCTTGACTTCTGTTAAGAACCTCCTGGCAGCTGGCATCTCAGTGGGGTGAGCATTTTTAAGAGGAAATGATCACACTTGCAAGTCAGGAAATCAGAGAGGATTCAGGGTCAGGTTTCTACACTTGGAGTGCTGCTCTCTTTATCTAGCTCTGGCATACTAATGGTCACTGTCTTCTCTCAGACTGTAGTCCTGATAACCAGCACACTCTCTAGACCCACACTGTAAGGGACCCACTGTAGCCACATGGGGACAAAAACTGTATCTAGACCATAGCATGTGGGAGTGCTATTGTTTGCTTTTGGGGGTTCCCACATGGTTTTTACAGCAGCTGTGTAACATAGTCTCCTACCCATTATATACAGCAAAGGTTTCGGTTTCTTTACATCCTTGATAATACTCTTCTGAGTCAGGATTTCCCAGTTTAACTCAGATTGTGGCCACAAACTTTTGATCCTCCTGCCTCAGCATTCTGAGTCCAGGTGGGATTGCAGTTATGTGCCATCAAGCCCAGTAATACTTATTTTCTGAATTTTAAATGTTTTGTCTTCTTGGTAGCGCTCTCTCTCTCTCTCTCTCTCTCTCTCTCTCTCTCTCTCTCTCTCTCTCTCTCTCTCTCTCGTGGGATTTGAATTTGGGCTTTCTTAATAGTGATGTGAAACATATTTTGTGTTAGTTGTGTATGTGGCACATTCATGGCCATGTGCCATTTTGATAGCATTCTTGAGATAAGGGATCACTGTGTAGCTCTGTCTACTCTGTAGACTAGGCTAGCCTTGAACTCAAACAGGTCCACATACACCTGCCTCTCAAGTGCTGGGATTTAAAGGCTTGTGTCACCATGGCTCAGCTAGTATTAGATTTTCTTTTAATGTATACCTCATGTGGACTGGGTGTAACATTTCATAGGATTCCAGTTTTTGGGAGGGCAGAGACAGTATTGGCATAAGTTTAGGGTCAGCCTGTGCTACTTAGTGAGACTGTTTCAAGTAAACAGTTATTATGTGTGCAAGTTCTGAGAATAATGTTGAATATAATTAAAAGTAGTGATTTCGAATATTGTTAATATTTTTTCCTGCCTGGATCAACCAAAACACCACTGAACAGGAAAAAAGGAAATCTTTCTGAGTTCAGCATAGAAAATTAATTTGTAAAATTGGAGTTCTGTATGCTGAGAACTTAAAACTATAGAATGCATGTTTGGGTAACATAAGGTCACATTACACAATTAGCCAGTGTTAGGCCTTGGGAGAAGAAATACTCTTATTTGTTTGACTGGTCTCTTGGAAATAAGTCCTGTTTGTTTAACCAACACACTGTTGACCTCAGAAGTCTGTCACTTCAACTGAGAAATGCTCATAGTTGGTAAAGTGTCTAAAATAAAAACTTAGTATTAACTATGGTTCAGTATGATGTGTTTCACCATAGCATCAGAGGGTATTGTGTGAAATGTGAGACTCCGGAGTAATATGACATTGTGCTGAAAACTGGTCAAGATTAGAGCAATAACTGAGTGGAGTGACATGCTCGCCACTAAATACTGAATGTTGACAAAGGGTAGCTTACACTCTGGCTGGTGTATTAACAGAGTTATTAATTTCTAAAGTTTATTTGGAATATGGGAGATGAAGCAAGACAATTTGAAAGCATATTAAATTCTTGATCTTTGGTACATTATAATATTTAGTATAGCATAAACCTAGTGTCTATTCAAAAATACATAGAGTACTGGGAAAAATTGAGGACTTAGCTGTGTAGTTTTCTGTGCATGGTGTTAAGCATGCCATTTATAATTAGAAAAGGATTGATTTAAAAGCAGTGTCATACAATGATTATTGGTTGTTCAGTTGGAAATAGAAACTTTCTGAAAGTACATAATCAAATATTTATGTACTGTGTACATGCTTGTGTATTTTTCTGATTGCATGTGTGTTTAGATACTTGCAGAAGTTTGCTCCTTCTCCCACAGTGTGGGCCCAGTGACTGAACTTAGTCACCAAGCTTGGTGGTGAGGACCTTGTACCTACTGAGACATCTTGCTGGCCCTGATCAGCATTTTGAATGTAAAATATTAATAAAATACTATTGTAAAACATCTTAGTCTTTTTTTGTTTTGTTTTGTTTATTTTTTTCAGGACAGGGTTTCTCTGTATAGCCGAACCCGTCCTGGCACTAACTTGTGTAGACCAGGCTGGCCTCGAACTCACATAGATCCACTTGCCTCTGCCTCCTGAGTGCTGGGATTAAAGGTGTGCACCGCCACCGCCCAGCTCTTAATTTTAGTCTTAACATAGATACTAAAGTTAAAAGCTAAAAAGAGAACAACGATTCATAAAATAAGGTTCTATATTACAGCCTATTTTTGTAAGCCTTATCAGAGACAAACTGCTTATCAGTAATTTTCTTCCCTCAGAACTATTTGGCCTTTTTATTTGTTTCAGCATTAAATTTTAACATTTTTTGCCAAAGCAATTTAGCCACTAAAGTTAAAACTGCTTTACTTTTGACTTTTCAGTTCTTTGTGAAGATACATGTAAAAGTGAGAATTTTTAAATTTTCATATGCAATATGAAAAGTCTTCTGCATTTTTAAGGTTTATTTTTATTTTATATGTGTGGGTGTTTTGCCTGTATGTATGTAAGTATGTATGTCTATCATGTGCATGTAGTGCTCACATAGTCCAAGAGAGGATGCCAGGTCCCATGGAACTGGAGGTAGAGATGGTTGTGAGCTGCCATGTGGGCTCTGGGAATCAAAACTTGACCCTCTGGAAGAGCAACTCGTGCTTAACTGCTGCTTAGCTCCCCCTCCAGCTTTTATTTGGAGACAGGGCCTCACTATATATAGACCTATATGGTGTGGAACTTGGTATTTAGAACAGGCTGACCTTGAACTCACTACCTTCCAAGGGATTAAAGGTATGCATTACTATGCCTGGCAAAAGTTCCCTTTTTAAAATTAGGAAAATCTGTAAGAAATTCCAATACATATCCAAAATGTCTTTTTTAGTTTGTTTGTTTGATATACAGTCTGTCTGTGTAGTCTGGCAGTTCTGTCTCAGCATGTCTAGTTTGGGATTACAGGTGTGAGCCACCATGTCTGCCCCCAAATGCACAAAAATCTTCATTCAAGTATTACTATTGTATATATGTGCACGTCCATGATGTGTTTTGGGAGCATGCATACCATAGTGCACATTTGGAGTCAGAGGAAACTTTTGGGAATCATTCCTCTCCTTACACATTTATGTGGGTTCTGAGGATGGAGCTCAGGTTACCAGGCCCATTTAGCAAGTTCCTCGCAGTTCCAAAATACACTTTCCAGTGAGGAAAATAACACTTATACAATAACACTTATACAATAACACTTATACAATAATTATGGCTGACAGGAATATTTTCTTAGATTATTTCCACCACTTAAATTACTTTTATCTATTTATTTTTGGTTTTTCAAGGCAGGGTTTCTCTGTGTAAAAACCCTGGCTGTCCTGGAACTTACTCTTTAGACCAGGCTGGCCTCAAACTCAGACATCTGCTTGCCTCTTCCTGGGAGGAAGTGCTGGAGTTAAAGGTCTATGTCCCCACTTTTGGTCAGTTTCAGGCATGTTCCCTGGTTGTCTGTTTAGTCTCTGAGAGCCCCTGTGAGCCTAGGTTAGTTAATTGTGTGTGCCTTCCTGTGATGTTCTTGATTCCTCTGACTTCCACACACTTAAATTTGTATCAATAGACCAAGATCCATACCAACGCAAAGTATTAATCTCTATATCATATCTGCTTTATTTTTTTTAGAAATTGACTATGACCATTAATCAGTTATAATCAACCCCTTTAAATGAAAACAAACATTTATAAACAATTATTTTGGGAATTTGGGTGTAGTTTTCTCCAAAATGCTTCTTGCTGTTTGGGTGAAATATTTTTTTTAGGTTCAGAGACCTTTGTGGGGGGGTCTTGTTCCATCAAACCACATTAGCCTGGAAGGAACTCACTGGAACTTCCATGGAAACAAAATCAGAACCTCTTTTCGAAAGCAACATATACTTACACTCAAATTTTGAAGTCACGATACCTTTATATTACTTTTACTGTCTCTTTAAAGACTTTATTTCTTTTTCCTACGTACATTTTTTTTTTGAGACAGGGTTTCCCTGTAGTTTCTAGAGCCTGTCCTGGAACTAGCTCTTGTAGACCAGGCTGGCCTCGAACTCAGAGATCCGCCTGCCTCTGCCTCCCGAGTGCTGGGATTAAAGGCGTGCGCCACCACCGCCCGGCCTTCCTACATACATTTTTAAACACACTTGTGACCAGTTCAGAGGCTTATTTCTGTCTGAATCTATCTTTATTGTGTATCTGTAATCATTTTCTGACCAGGAGCACTTTTAATGCTAAGTGGCGTGGTTAGGACTAAGGCTGCTTTGCCTTTTTGCTCTGCCCAGTCCAACATGATGTAGGTTTGTTCATCGCCAGCTCTGTGAGCCATGCTCACCACCCTAGTTCCAGGGACACGACAGGTCTATGTTACCATTAAGCTATTTGTAACATGCTGCTCATAAACCCCATTTAACTGAACGAAAGAGCCAGAGTTCATGCTGCCAGCCCAAACTAGGAAGCCACCATTTTTTAAAGAAGTCATACACAGTTTTTTTATGCTAATGCTGAGTCAGGAAGCCTTTTCTTAGAGGAGCCATACCCGCTCACTGCCAGCAAATAGAGCCTATCTTAAAAAAATGTGGCTACCAAGAAGCTATGCTTAACTCTGTTCTTTTGCATCTTGAATTCCTTCCCAAGCTCTCTCAGTTTTTATGTGATAGTTGCTCCACACTGGCGGAGGCTGCTCGTTCATTTCCCGACCATCCTGACCCAATTTAATTTCACCATTGCTTGGTTAATGACTCTAGTGTATCCCTAGCTAGCTTTTACATCTTAAATTAACCCATTTCTATTAATCTGTATTGCCACGAGGTGTTGGCCTACCAGGAAGGTTCCAGGACATCTGTCGCCTTCGGCAGCTACGTGGCATCTTCTTGATTCTGCCTATCTCTATATAGATCTCTGTTTGAACTTCCTGCCTGGCTTTACTCTGCTAAGCCATTGACCCAAACAGCTAAATAAAAGGAACACACATACAGAAGGACATCCCACATCAAGATATAGCAGTGATAACTATTGTTCAGTAGGCTGATCTACCAGATGAGTGATTCTCTGTAATAGGGAGCCCCACCTGGAAAGGTCATGGAGTTATTGTCTGCTCCTGTGTAATTTTTCTCATAAATCTCTTCATCTCTTCTCTAAAACTTCTTCTCTTCCCTAAGAATAGCTTTGGGTGTTTTTCCACTGCTTATGTGTTTATCTCATTAAAATATTCCATCTACAGGACACATATACCTGGGTGGTCAACAAGATTGACTTTTTATATATGAAGAGTCATATATAAAGTGTACACACACACACACACACACACACACACACACACACACAGTTTTGATATATACCGGGACATGCTTTCTAACTGGATCTATTTATCCCACAAGGACTGTAGGCACATAAAAACCTGCTCTGTTCCTTTTTATTCACACTAATATAAAAAATCAATTTCTCCTCAATCTAACACAGACTGCACACAATTAGCTCATTTTTTCCTCAGAGCAAGTTCAAACTAGACTAAAGGCTTTATGTAAATAGATCATAAGTTTGAAACTTTACAGCTATGTACAAGGTCAGAGCTGCAGATGTCCAACCAAGGTTACTAAGAAAAACATATCAATTCATTGCTTGCCAGTCTACTAACAATATACCCGTGTCTAAAAGTTGTCATTGGGCACTGTGCTTTCTCCCTATCCCACCCGCTGTCTGGTTGTGGTATTGCTTCTATCGCCTTGGGTCCTTATGTTGCTGTGGCAATGGCTCAGCTCCTTAATTGCTTACCCTATGAATGTGATTTTCACCAATGAGAAGGTAACTCTTGTCATTTCCTTGTAGCTTCCAGGCTCCTAAAGGAGAAGAGTTTATAGAATAGACGTAGTTAGAAGAAGAAGCTAGGAAAAGTTAGATGTAGGACAGGAGAATTAGGATAGGGGCAGAACAGTAAAGAAACTGGCATGAAAAAGTAATGAGCGAGAGATTAATTTTTTGCCCTCAGATCCCAAGGCCTTCATTTGCTGTAGCATTCTCTCTGAACCCTGAGAGTGAATTAAGGCTGATACTTAATAGCCCTCCTTAATACTCATAGGAGCTGTGTCCTTTCCTGAATGGATATGAAAGAGGAGAGGATTGGGGCGGGGGGGTAGGAGGAGGATACAGCAGGCTTGTAAAATAAATAGATGAATTTTTTAAAAAAGGAAAAATAGGTACAAATGCAATATTGATACTTGAAGATTATATGATGTTATGGTTCTTTATTATTGATCAATCTAACTTGAAATATTTTATTTTGTTTAGTCAGGTCAATTCAGTGAAGATATGATACCCACAGTGGGCTTCAACATGAGGAAAGTAACTAAAGGTAACGTCACAATAAAGGTATGTTGGCTTCTCATATTCTATGCATGTGTGTATTTATGGATGCATGCATTCATGTATTACCCTGTCTCTCTCTTTATACTTGATTTAATTGAAGAATTTTCTGTTCCTCTGGTTTTACCTTCTGTTTATAATTCCCAAGTAATGGTTGGATTGTTGCAAAGACTGTAAATCAGTTATTTATGTTTTCTGATAGCTTAAAGTGTTTAAGAGTTGAAATGTAGTTAAGTGTCCAGAAAAGTCAACTTACCATGTGGGTTAGTAGAAGTAACATTTGATATCTTGAGAATTCCAGAAATTAACAGCCCTATCTGAGCAGTGTTGTATATTGAAAGGTGGTACTTAGTGGTAGCAAATATCGTAATTGGCCTTTTTCTTCATTATTAAGTCTAAAGTTTAAATAGGAAAAGTGTAACTCATTTTTAGCATAATTTCCTATTAGCTCCTGGACTGCAGGAATGTTGGGGGATTTATTTTTTTCTTGTCATTCTGCAATTCCTGCAAGTTTAGGCCTCTAGCCCCAAACCATGTGAACATTTTACCCAGTTGTTGACAGATCTGCTCTGTGGCTTTTCTGATGACACTCCTCATTTTGTTGCCTGTGTGTCTCTATGTATTTTACCAGCGTCAGTGCTTAAGTTGAAAACTACTTTAAAGAAAGCCACAGCTTAGGAGAGTCATATGTCGTACAGTGCTGAATAAAGCAGGCAAAACAGTGAAATTATTATGGAGAACTTCAAGTGAAGGAGTGTTGTTGAGTCTGTTGCTTACAGAATAATTTAAAAAGGCACACTTAAAGTTTAGGAGATCCTGAGCTGTTTTTTGTCTTGGCATCCCAGTCTGGATGTTGCATGCTTTTGTAGATGTTAAAGTTGTTGTTATCTTAAAGATATATATATATATATATATATATATATATATATATATATATATATATATATATATATCCATGATTAGAAATGTATTGAGTAATAGTTACTATCACATTGTCATATTTAACCAAGTCATTGCTCAAGCAGAATTTAGATCTAGAGTTACATATTTAGAATTCCAAGTTGAGAAGAGGCTGCCACATTTTACAGATTTGAGTTTTGGGTTTCAGGTTTTGGGAGTACTTTGCTTCTGTGACATTTGATATGTCTTTGTGATTGTACTCCATTTCCAGTAGTACCTTCATCAAATGTGCTTATTAAAAATTGTCTTGTTTTGATTAAAGATCTGGGACATAGGAGGACAACCTCGGTTCCGGAGCATGTGGGAACGGTATTGCAGAGGAGTCAATGCTATTGTGTAAGTTGGCATGGGGTTTTTATTTTTTTGTCTGATTAGTCTCTGAATAATGTAGTTATGTATGCTAAATGTAGGACTTAATTTCTTTTGATTAGAAGTTTCAATATTGTAAATATTAAGAAAATTAAAAATCTATAAGTAGTTCATTGAGATTCATAGATGGCATGTTGAGATGGTTTTGTTTTTAAGTTACATGATAGATGCTGCAGATCGTGAAAAGATAGAAGCCTCTCGAAATGAACTCCATAATCTTCTAGATAAACCACAGCTACAAGGAATTCCGGTAAGTTTGAGGAGTCTGATATTTTATATTTGCAATTATATATTTAACATTGAACCAATCTCGGTATTCCTAGAGAGTGGTTTTAGGATTCCCACTTCCCACAAGTATGGAGATCTGAAAATTTATGCTATTTTTCTTTCCTTTCCTTTCCTTTTTTTTTTTTTTTTTGAGATCATGCTTTATGATATAACCTGGGATTTGTGATCCTGTTGCCTCAGCCTCCCAAGTGTTGGAATAATAGGAGTCTGCCACCATACTGGCTTCTCACGTCGTTTGTGGAAAATGGCATAGTGTTTACATGCAAACAACATACATTCTTCCATGTACTTTGAATTATATTTAGATTACTAATGATACTTAATACAACAGACGTGTTTTGTAATAGTTTCTGACTACACTCTTTAGGGAATGATGGCAAAAGAAAGTCTGTACATTCACAGTGAAGTTACAGGTCCCCCTTCCCATATTTTTGCTTAGTTTTATATTTGCTTTTTGAGATAGATCTCACTGTATAGACCAGGCTGGCCTGCATCTTACTCCATACATAGCCCAGGCTGGCTTCCCACTGGACATTTTTTTTTTGCCTCAGTTTCCAAGTACGAGAATTAAAATTAAAATTCTAAGTCTCTTGCCTGGCTTCCCATGTGTTTTTGATGTGTAGTTGGTTGGGTATGGAGCCTGTCAGTCTAGAGAACTGTTAATTTTATTTGAAATTAGTAAAATGTCATTTTTTTAATGGTAAGAATACATTAGCTATAACATTATGAAATTGAGAAGTTGAATTTATCTTCCTGATCTTTCTCTGCTACTTAGATATTTTCTCATTGAATGAATTATTTGAAATACTTTTGAAGACTCATATGTCTCACCTGGTTGTGGTTGCTTGTGCCTATAGTTCTGTGCTTGCAAGCCTGAGGTTGGGAGGATTGTTGTGAGTTCCAGGCCACCTGGAAAAGTCCTCTGTTGATTTAAAGATCTGCTGTATTGGAGTGTAGTCCCAGTTCTGGAGTATGTTCTTACAAACTTGAGTCACCTTTGCTCTGTGACTGCTGGATCCTGGATTTTGGACTGTCTATAGCTGCTTTAACCAGATAGCCACCAAAGTATGTAGTGAGAGCGGTGTTCAGTGCTGGGGATATAGTGATGGGCAGAAGTTGGGTAAGAATACTGCATGCTGGGGGGAAAACATATGGGGGATACATATGGGAAAAAACATTTAGTAGTACAGCTCTGGTAAACAATGTTAAGACAGGTGCAGAAGTCCTTAAGAATTGCAAAGATTTATGCCACTCAAGGTGAAGGAAGAAGGATCTCTGAGTCCGTGAAGTATGAATGGAAGTCTGAAGGATGTGTGGGAATGTGAAAGGAATGTGGGAATGGTTAGTAGGGAAGAGTTCAGGCCCTTTGGTAGTAGGAAGCCATCTCCAGAAAACAGAGCCTTGGGAATGACTGGGTTGAGTGACATGCTGAGCTGTAGCTGGGACATTAGAGGCCACACTTACAAGATAGTCTTGTGGATCGTCTTTCACATGTTTTAAAGGAAGGGAAGTGCTCTCTGTCACAGCTACTATTTTTTTGTTTGTTTGCTATATTTCTATCTTTTGAGATAGAATTTCATTGTGTGTGTGGGTGTGTGTGTGTGTCTTTTTGGAAAAGATCTCACTATGTATATACTAGCCTGGCCTCAGAGTGAGTGATCTGTCTGTCTCTGCCTCCAGAGTGCTGGTATTAAAAGCATGGGCTATCATACCTGGCCCTCATACAGTGTATTGTTGTTTTTTACTTTTGTGCTCTTTTGGGGGCCTGCCACCCAACTCCCAATAAATACATGGCATTTTACTCTTTCTTAAGCCAGGCAGCCTTAACTTGGCTTGCTTATAGCTAGCTTTTCTTAAATTATCCTATCTACCTTTTGCCTCTGGGCATTTATTTATTTATTTATTTATTTATTTGTTTGTTTGTTTATTTATTCGTTTATTCATTCGTTTATTCATTTATTTATTTATTTATATTTCTGTATACCTTTCTTTACTTCTTACTCTGTGACTTGCTGTGTAGCTGCATGGCTGGCCTCTGATGGCCTCCTCTTCCTTTTTTGTACCTAGACCTCTTCCCAGATTTCTCCTCTTTATTCTCCTTGCCTGCCAGCCCTGCCTTATCCTTTCTCCTGCCTTCCTTTTGGTGGGTCAGATCTTTATTAGCCCAAACAGGTGTTTGAGACAGGCAAAGTAACACAGTTTCACAGAGTTAAACAAATGTAACATAAAAGAAGGCAATACACCTTTGCACCATTAAACAAATGTTTCACAGCATAATCAAATATAACATATCTTCAAATAATATTCCACAGCCACAATGTATTTTATTCTTTTCCCATTCACTCCTTCCCAGTCTATTCTCACCCAGCTTTGTACCCCCTTTAAAAAAGATTTTTTATGGTCTACTGAGTCCAGTTTATGTTGGTGTATTCTCATGGGTGTGGAACCATCCATTGGAGTATGGTCAGAGAGGCCACACTTTTAAGGACAACTGATTTCCTCCTCTAGAAGCCATTAACTCTACTAGCTCCTGAAAACCTGGGGGAAAATCTGTTGTCTCCTTTTTTACATTTGAATGACACAGATAAACCCTTAGCTGTGAAGTGTTTTTTTTTTTTTTTTGTTTTTTTTTAAAGTAGCTCTGAGTAGAACTAAATATATAGATGAGACCAGCCTCAAACTTAGAGATCCACCAACCTTAGCCTCACCTGCAGCAGTGAAGATATTTAGATTTTGGTTATGACTCTCTAGGAAATCTCAGAATGTACATCATAGCCTTAGAATTATTTAGTGCTGAGAAGTAAGCCATTGGACATGCGTATGTGTCATGACTTGTGTTCGGAGGTCAGAGGACCACAACTACCAGCTATGTGAGTGAGTCCTAGGGATTGAACTCAAGTCATCAACCTTTCCTTGCTGAGCCATCTTTCAGCTCCTAGAGTATCTTAGAATGTTTTAAATGCAAGTTGGCCACAGACTGAATTGAGGCTGCCTTTATGGTAGGTAGGTTATGTAATACCAGGATAAACTCATAAATGTGTTTTTATTTATATTTCTCAAGTGTGCTTCATAATTAAGGTGCATGTTAACATGAAAGTAGTTTTGGAATATTTAGATACTACATTGTGCCTGTGGTCTTTTTGTACATAAGATTCACCCATAATATCTTTTCTTTTTAAAGGTACTAGTACTTGGAAACAAGAGAGATCTCCCAAATGCCTTGGATGAGAAACAGCTAATTGAAAAAATGTAAGTTGTAAGAAGAGTAATGTTGAGAAGCTTGTTGGTAAATTATAGACTGTCCTCTGTTTATTCAGTAATGATTATACCTTGTTCTTAGATGGATAAACTGGGCCAACGAGAAATAGATCTCTAAACTTTGGTTAGTGGGGAATATTCTTTTCATAGTAATGGAAATAAGTGAAACTGTAAAGAGTGCTGAGTACGACAGCTGCGCCTGTTTACCAGTCCCGTCTCTTACAGGAATCTGTCTGCTATTCAGGATAGAGAGATTTGCTGCTATTCAATTTCTTGCAAAGAAAAGGATAATATAGGTAAGAAATGGCTGCTGGGTTTTGGAAAAAAAGAGTACTATGGAAAAATACTTCGTGTTGTGGGGACTCACTCTTTTTTTTTCCAATACTTTTTAAAGGCAGGGTTTCTCTGTAGGTTTGGAGCCTGTCCTGGAATTAGCTCTTGTAGACCAGGCTGGTCTTGAACTCACAGAAATCCACTCTACTAGCTCCTGAAAACCTGTCTCTGCCTCCTGAGGCTGGGATTAAAGGTGTGTGTCACCATTGCCCAGCTATACTTCACATTTTTAACTGAGGGATTACCACCTTAGGAAACATGTGGCAATATATGGAGATATTTTCTTTTGGTTCTCATAACTGGAAGAGGGTAGAGACACAGATGTTTCTAAACATCTCTTAGTCCCCACAGCAAGAATTAGCATTGAATGTCAGCAGAAGCAGGGCTGCTCTTCACTGTAGTTTTTAGGATGTAGTGTGGTTCTTTAAACTCATTACTTCTTTAAATACTCAGTAGAATTTCAGTAGAAATGTGAAACTTTAGGACGAAAAAAATAATCTTTTATTACTGTCAAGAACTAGCCAGATAATTTTCTAAAGGAACAACAGCAACAACAAAACTAACTGGGCATGATGGTGGATACCTGTTGTCCTGGCTCTTGGGAAGCTAAGGCAGGAGGATTGCTGTGAGTTTGTGGTCTACCTGGGCTATACGGTGACTGCTAGTGTACCTATGACTTGGTAGCAGGATCCTGTCTCAAAAAGAGGGGTGGGGATGGGGAGATAAGAGAAAGTCAGTCTTGTATTCATTAATTCAAGGCTACAAGGGATTCAGCAGTGGTGGTGAGAATTGATTGGTGTTTGAAGTTGATCATGGCTCACTGGGGTACACTAATAGTCATTTCAGGGCTTTGTTTGTAGTGTTACTGAGGCTAAGGAAACCACTGTCCTTTCACTAGACTCAAACTGAGCATTAATCAATGAATTGCTTCAAAAAGTATTTGAGTGCACATGGTTTCCTGTGTTTTACTGTCCCCTTCATGTGGCACAGGAAGTGTTTTGATCTCAGGACGGTGTCCTGGAACCACACGAGGAGAGTGTTTACTCCTGTGACACTGACTCCAGAGACTCTTCTCTGCCTTATGCATTTTTGTTTAGTCTGTGGACTCGCTTATCTTTGGGATCTTAGCCTCTGTCCATTGGTTGTGGAATATAGGAAGGCTTTTCTTTTCTTTCAGTTTCTTAAATATGAAAATGTAGTCATTTTATTTAAAGCTTACTTTCCTCCTGATTTCACACTATTGTGTATATGGAGACTGTTTGCTCATTTCCCGACTACTCAGACTTGAAAGATCACACAGAAACTATATTAATTATAACACTGTTTGGCCAACAACTCAAGTGTATTTCAAGCTAGCTCTTATATCTTTATATAACCCATTTCTCTTATTTTATATTTTTCCACGATGCTTGTCATTTGCTACCTCTTGCTCCTTGGGCAGCTACATGGTATCGCCCTGACTCCACCTACTCTGACTA
This sequence comes from Arvicola amphibius, assembly GCF_903992535.2. Taxonomy (NCBI): domain Eukaryota; kingdom Metazoa; phylum Chordata; class Mammalia; order Rodentia; family Cricetidae; genus Arvicola; species Arvicola amphibius. Next base: position 39,263,834 of record NC_052048.2, on the reverse strand, counting down.
TATCTCTGTTCGAATTTCCCACCTGGCTTTGCTCTGCTAAGCCATTGGCCAAAACAGTTTTATTCATAAATCAATAAAGCAACACATATACAGAAGGACATCCCACATCACTGGTTGATAAAAGTTGTAGAAGACTTGTGTCAGCAGTTATTAAATCATTGTTTTCCCAACTGTGAATAGTCACTTTTGTTTAGCTCCTGGCCCTAGTCTGTACTTGGTATGTGTGGTCTACAGCTTCTCTAATGTGTTTTAGTTGGGAAAATGGAAGACTGAATTTACAATTATCTTTCAAGCCTAGAGAATAAGAGTGCTACATAGAATAATAGATTCTCACATAGCTTTCAGATCATTAGTACATTTTAAAGAACTCAGGATGACAGTTCATTGCTATGACTTAGCTGCCTTCTCAGTCTGAACTTTTTCTGGCTCTCCTGAATGGCTGTAGTTTTGACTGTCTTGTTGATTCCATGTTAGTTGCTTCTCTTCTTCAGATCTTTAGAACTGAAATCCTGTCAGATCCTCTGGATGTGAATCACTTGGGAAGTAAACCAGTTGTGTCTGGCCATGGTGGTGCATGTCTTTAGTCCTGGTGCTTAGGAGGCAGAGGCAGAGGTCTCTGAATTTGAGGCTAGCCAGGCCAGAGATTGTTTCTTCCCTACTCCCTGCATTCACACATGAGATCCTGCCAGTTGTGCATCTTCCCGCTTCTCTATATACTGTGTTTGGATTGATTCAGGTTTCCATTCTGTCCTGTCCTGTCAGTTGAATGGAGTCAGTCTGCATATTGCAGACCTCTAAGTTGTTCTGTTGTACTTGTTGGCTTGCTGAAATAAGCTAATATAGCTTCCCCATTTCAAAATTTCCATTAATTTCCTGTTGACTTGAGAATAAAGTCCTAACTTGTTAGCACCACTTTATTTACTGAGCATAACTCAAATGCTTGTACTCCCTTAGACATTGTTTTAAAATTAATTTTTAATACAAAAGCAATGGGTTTCATTATGATAGTTGCATGCATGAAAGTCATACTTTGCTCACATTCCTTTCTCTCTTTTGATCCCTTCCCTATTCCTGCTGGGCTTACACTTCCCCCAGATAGTTCCCTTATCTTTGCTTTTATGGTTTTTGTTTTTGTTTTTGTGTATGTGTGAGAGAGAGAGAGACAGAGAATGTCCAGATGCCTTAATTTTGTCCTTTATGGGTGAATAAAACTCCCTAGAGACATTTTGGTTGTCATGGTGGGGCTGGCACATAGTTGTTAAGGCCATGGATGCTCTAAACCATTCTCTGAGGCACGGGAAAGGTTCACCTCATGAAATGATTAGTCAGCTCCAGATGCAACAAGGACCAGGCAATAAAGCAGTGGCCTAGGTGTCAGAGTTTGTGGGAACCCTATTTTCCATGTGCCTGAGCCACATCTTAGCAGCCCCCCATGTTCTGCAGTAGGGCATGCATTCTGAGACTGCCAGTCTTTGCGTGACATCAAAGCCCAGGTAATTTTATCTTTATTATTATAGTTAGAAGTATTTTGAGGTCAGAGATCATGCATATCTTTGCCTTCTTGGCTGTTTTGTTTAGATCCTGATTGGTACCAAGTTCATGTTCAGTATCTGATAGTTTCTCACATTGCCCTCTTGAAGCCCTGGTGATGAAGTTCAGATGCAGAAGAGACTTAGCACCTTGGACATTTTAAGTATTGTCTGTGTGTTTAGTTTTGTAATGCTGATTTCTTAACTCTCACTTTCCCTGCCTTTAGATATCACACTTCAGTGGCTTATTCAACACTCAAAATCCCGAAGAAGCTGAGACATCCTCTGACGTCTTCCAGTCCTTCTTGGCTATAATCAATCCTAGAACTACTGTCCGTTCCTCTGAAGTACTTCCCAGAACATGGTCCTTCCTAAACCCAAGAAATTGCCTTTCTCAGAGTTTCTTTCTCATGTGCACTGCTGAAGATGTCTATTCCTATTCTTCATAACAAATCGGCTCGAGTTGTCATGATAAAGTCAGCACACACTAAAAGGCCTCACACACTTGTCTGGTGTGGAGAGGCCCTCTTTCCTTTCTTTTTTAAAAAAACACCCACATTTTTGACCATCATAAAGTAAGAAAATTGCATATTGCCCTTCTGGTCTTTCTGGGCCAGATTTTTGTATTGGTTTTCAGTAAATGTCTACCTATTTCATTACAGAGTCCAGTAGCTTATACTGGTACTGACTTGATGCAGCATGGAATTCCTAGTGCCACACACAGTATTTAGAAAAACTTCAAGCCTGACTCATGTGGGATATAAACATGTTTATCTCATCCCACACATGCATGTGAAATGTAGAGTTACACTGTAGGAATAATTGGTCTGCCAAGAGTTAGCAGAGGTACCAGGTCAGCACAGTGGGTTCCTTACACTGGAAGACTTCCTACCTGGTAAATTTTAAACATTCTGCTTTCTGGGACTCCTTTGTCACCAGATAGCATTTGGGGAGATGGGAAGAGTTACAACATGCTCTTTTGTATCCAGATCATTAGTTTTCTTCCCCCTTTTAACACACTTTTTTAAAGGGATGGGAATTGAAGATTTTTTCAAAAGCTTTCATGAATTTAGAGCATTCCAGCTCGCGTAATAAACCCGTTAAGCGTGTCTGACTTTGTGTGAACACATGTCTGTTCTTTGTCTCCAGACATCCGCCCTGTGCTACTGCATGACACCTGTAACTCCTGACTCTTTATATCTAGTCATGAAGTTGACTTTCAGCACAAAGGATACTTAGAAACAAATTCTTATTTTTTCTTACCAATGTAAGGCTTGGCACTCTTTTCACTGGTGCCACTAGACTTCTTGATTGTGACAACTCTAGACCTGCCTGCTTAATCTAATCATGCGCAATGTCTACAGGTTGTTTAATGATTGGCCACGCAGAGAACTGAGGAACCAGTGCTGTTTATTGTTTGCTTCTATGATACAGAGCTGTACAAAAACTTACACTGAACATATTTTGTAGCTTAGCGATCTCCACTTACATAAAGGGACATATTAATACTGGTTCATTTGTAAGTTGTTACTCATGCTGATGTAGTGATAAAACCCTGTGGTTACACCTGCTTCTATGTTGTCTCACACTGTGTGTGACTTGTCTCTTCTGTTAAGCAGCACTATGTCGGCAGTACATACTCAGATATGTTGAGCACTCCAAGTGTAGTCAACAGTAAGTTCTTTTAATGAATACCGTTTTAATTTATAGACTGCCACGGCCTTAAAAATATTCTGTACAAATAACTGCACTGTGTTGCACAGACACTACTTGTTTTCTTCATTCATATTTTTATTGAGTAGAATCTGGGCTTTACAGTTCTCGTTTTATTCATGGAAGCATGTTGCACTCTTCCCAGAGGATGGGATGGGTGGTTTGAAGGAAGGGATGTTTAAACTAGCTCATGTAGCCCAACAATGGTCACTGTGAACCATTTCAAAGAATGTGGCGACTTGCTTGTGCCTAAGAGGAGGGATTGGAATCAGAATGTGTAACTAAATGGGACTGCATAGGTTTTTGTTAATTGACCTATAGCTAAACCTTAAAATGTTTGTATGTTTTTTCATTGCTTTCCAGCATTTCAGGACATCTAAAAGCTACTACCAACATTTTCCTGTGCATAACCTCTGCATGTGAAAACCTAACAGTTACTGAACTTTGTAAATACGTAAATTTTTTTATTTAGGCGTGGATGCATTTTTCGTCTGTTTACTGCTCTTCTCAGCTTTATTCAATAAACTTGCATTTTGAGGGTTGCATTGACAGTTTTACCTTAAAATGTGCATCCTGATGAAAGGTGCAGCTCTTGGGAATGGAGTGGAAAGAGAATTACTTGTGAAGGGCTCCACAGACCACGTGCTGGAAAGAAGCTGTCGTCTCAGTTGTCAAAGGATCTGGTTCGTGGGACGAACTAGGAATAAACTTTTACAGTATCTACGGAATTGGTACTATGATCCCCTCCCTTGTTGAAAGAGGATTCTATTACTAATAAACAGTAGTGGCATTTGGTGGGTGAGCACTGAGGATTGAGCCTCATCAGTGCTAGGTAAGCACTCTGATACCACCAAGCCAATACCCTTTCTCTTCTACCCACAAATTTAAGACTTTTCGGTGGTAGGGGCTAGTAAAGAATTTTATTATTCGGTTTATCTAAAAAACGTACGCTGCCAGGAATTGAACCTAGGCTTTTGCGTATTCTAGGAATGCCCTCAACCACAGAGCTACATCCCAGCTTTACAATAAACAAACAAACAAACAAACAAACAAGCAAACAAATAAAATAAAAATTGAAGATCTAATTAAGAAACTGAAATTCCAAGACACATCTACTTCAGATTGCAAATATTTTCATTCTCATGGGATGGCTTAATGGGTGAAGCACTTACCTCCTAAACTGGAACTGGGATCCCTGGCAGTAGATGTTAGGCCTTTGTGGTAGCCTAACTGTATCCTAGGACTGGAGAGGAGAAGAGTGTCCATGTGTCCCTCTAGATTAGTGGTAACAGTGAGATCTGGGTCTGTCTGAGAGACACTGCCTCAATATAGAAGGTAGAACACTCTGGGCTCCAAGTGTGCATACACTCCCGCACAATATACATATATGTATGGCATACAAGCCATACGTACACATGAAAAAATGAAAATGCTGGTTTTTCTACAAGCCCTATTTTTAGAGTAAGGTATTTGGCCCATGTTGCTAACATGTTATCTGAACTGTAAAATATATTGATTTTTTTTTTCTTTAAAATGAGAGTTATTGTAGAAATGGTAAGTTAGGCTGTCATTACTGTATTACTAATTGGGTGCATGATTTGGCATATCTACCACAAGATTTTACTATTTTATGAAATTGATGTAACAAGGAATGCGAGTCTGGATGGGACTGGGGAAGACATTCAAAGTACACATTTAGCTTAGTTCAGAAATGGAGAGTTTATTATTTTAAAATGTTTTGTTTTGAGACAAGGCTTTGCTTTGTAAACCAGGCTGGACTCAAACTCACCATCCTCCTTCCTTAAATCCTGAGTGCTGTAATGATGGTATGTGGCTAAAATCACAGACTCCTATGATATGTAAATTGGATGCTTTGGACGATGGCTGTTTTAGTGTGCTTTATTTTTGACTGAGAAAGTGATTTCCTTTGGCATCTATAGTTGAATCAGGTTGATTTGGTAATTACAGCCTCTCAGAAAGTCTAGAGGGTGGAAACTTAAATGAGATACAGAAGGTACCAATCTGTAACATCCTGTTGGCCAAGTGCTTTACTCTGAAAATGTGCCACTAAGGGGAAACTATCATGTTTGTTGTCTAAAATATTTACATTTTATCGAAACCTGAATGTCCTTCCTCCAACAGTGTACATTTGAGTCAGGAGACTTGGGAAGAAAAATAGTTGTGCAAATAGTCACCTAATAGTTTGCTGTTCTACAGTTCGACAGCCCACAGCAGGTATTTCCTGTTGGTAAAAAAAACCTCCACAGATTTCTGTTTAAAATTGAGCTATTAATAAAAGTGGTGTCCTTGTCATTGATGCTTCTTGGGTGTTCTTAGGGAAACAAGTTCCTGACATTCTAGACAATGCAGTGAGCAATGTCAGAAATCATCCGTTACACCATTTCATTAATAATATCTCTCGTGATAATTCCATTTTAAAACAAAATTACCATACTTAGGTAGTGTAGCTCTCCCAGTAGGAATCAGGAGGGAAGAAAGATACCCCAGCCTCATTTTGCTGGGCCTCACAGTCATGTGTTGGTGATAGGAAGGAATGTGGGGAAGAGGTCTTGGTTTAACATGCTGATGAAGCCTGATTATGCAAAGAGTGTCAGAGTGGCCCTTGGGAGAATGCTTCCTCTTTTTTCCGTTTTCTTTTTTTGGTCATTAACAGGTGGTATCCCTGCTGAGTTCCTGAAGTCCCAGCTTTCCAGTCCATCGAATGAGAACTATCTCTCCCTCCCTCTCCCCCTCCCTCCCCCCTGCTCCGCCCCTCTCTCTCCCTCCCTCCCTCCCTCTCTCACTCCCTCTCTCCCTCCCTCCAGTTTCTCTGTAGCTTTTGGAGCCTGTCCTGGAACTAGCTCTTGTAGATCAGGATGGCTTTGAACTCACAGAGATCCGCCTACCCCTAAGTTGCGAGTGCTAGGATTTAAGGCATGCACCACCAGGGTTTTTTTTTGTTTGTTTGTTTGTTTTTGCTTTTTTGGATGAGAATTTCTAACCCAGCTTCTTACAGTGATTCTGGCAGTTTAGAGGTCTGGATAGTACCTAGAGCAGACATACACAACCCCCACCTGGCTAGTGATTGTGTTAGTGTTTTATGTGCCCTCTACTTGAAAATAGAGATGTGTTTACTTCCTTCCCCCACTTTGTTTTAATGTAGTGAAGTGCTAGTCATCACAGTTTACAGAATTATGCAACCACTTGGATTTGAAGGAAGTGCTGTTAAAATATACAGACTTACATTTGGGAAGGCGTTTATAGTTGCAGGTGTTTTTACTTTATCCATTGAAGAAACACATATGCCTACTAAGAATTTTGGACTAAGCTGTTTAGAACTAATGTATAATAACACTTTGTAGCTGCTGTAGGCTCAGCAAGAATTTATTTCAGCTTTTGACAAACCCAGAACACTTAGAAAATACTTCCTTTCAAACTACGTGAGGGGTTGGGCACTGAGCAGACCTCTACCTTTTCTTTTGACACATGGGACAGAGAATGTCAGTGGTATTGTCTCCCTCCCCTTGTCGTTGAATTGCTTTTGGCTGTCATACCATTTGCCACGGTTCATAGAAAGACTGAACATTAAGATGATTTCTCTTTGTGGCAGGATAAGTAATAAAGAGCTGGGGATGAACCGAAGGAAGTTCACTACCTTTGTTTATTTTGGGGACAGTGGACTCACTGTGATACTCAGGTTAGTCTTAGACTTTTGGTCTCAAAGGATTCTTCCTGCTGTAACATCCTGAGAAGGCCTTTAGGCATGTGCTGTTGTGCCCAGTTATCCCTCCTCCATCCCTATTACATTTTTTTAATTAGTTAACTTTTTTTTTTCCTTGAGAATGTCTCACTATGTAGCCCCGACTTCCTGATATAAAGACCAGGCTGCCTGGAACTCACAAGAATCTGCCTACCTCTGACTCTCAAGTGCTGGAATTCAAAGTGTGAGGCTCCATAGCTGGCTGAATAAATTAGCTTTTTATAGATAGTCACTTGTTTCCACGAGACATTATCTTGGTCCCACCCACATAAGGGTAACCACTGCCAGGTGACATACCAGTCTTATTTTCTTCTTACAAAATACAGTTTCATTAACAGGGTCAGCTGTGGATATAGTACTGTTTTAAGTGTTTTATGTGAGTGTATTAGAGTTTGTGGTAGGTACTTATCTTAAAATGGGGATTTCTTTCTTTTTTTTTTTTCTTTTGCAGCTGAGGAAACAGGTGCAGAAACTAGCTTAGCAAGGTTACTCAGGCAAGATTCTGACTGGATTCTCAGCTGTCTCTTGGGAGCTGCACTGTTCTTAAAGTGAAAGGGACTGCATTTTCATACCAGTCCCATGATGCTCTTGTAAAATGGATTTGGAAAAATCTGCCAAACTTTTTCCTGAATAATTGTTTTATTAGCTAGGTATGATGGTTCAAACTTACAGTATCAGCATTTGGAAGCTGAGGGTGGAGGATCACAACTTGGAGTCACACTGGGGCTACAGAGTCAGATCCTGTCTCAGAAGTGTCCGTCTCCTCCCACCTCATCCCCCCACCCTGCCCCACACACGCCGAGACAACAGGGTTTCTCTGTAGCTTTGGAGCCTGACCTAGGACTAGCTCTTGTAGATCAGTCTGGCCTCAAACTCAAGAGATCCACCTGCCTCTGCCTCCTGAGGCTGGGATTAAAGGTGTGCACCCTGCCTGTCTCAGATTTCTTTTGTTTTGTTTTTTGAGACAGGCTTCAGAATTGTTTTGAAGGATAGATTTTCTGACTAGATACAGATGTTTCAGTTTCATCAGCTACATTCAGTCTGAGAAGTCCTAAAGGGCCGGTAACATAATTCCACTTTTGGAAGTTTCTATGAAGATACAAGTGGAAATATGTGATAGTGTCCCCAAAACCTACTGGCACCTGTTGTCAGTTGTCCCATGAAAAGCATCTTCATCTGCTGTTGGCTGGTTTTCTCTAGTTTTTAGATTGATTTTTTAAAGATTGATTTTTTTTTAAAGTTAGTGCTTTTCTGTAATGTGAGAACAGGCTCTGTCATCAGTGTGGCTGACAGCTGACTAGACTGCAGCATAAATTTAAGCTAAAATATGCACAAAATAGCAGGGAAACAAAGCATATCTTAATGTTCACATTCAGTTTGTCTCCAGGGAGGCAGACTAATAGACCAGGGTCAAGAGCTGTAGTTGGACTTCCGGAAGCCTCCCCAAGCACCCCCTCCCTTTTTGGTTTACTGCTTGGGCCTTTTTCTCTCCCAAAATAAGCTCTAACAACCCGAAGAACTTGACTGTTCGCTGGCTGCTGTGTTGTACCCTATCGCGCGTCGCAGGAACTCCTTTGGAATAAGAACATCACACAACTTACCCAAATCCTCCCCATTACTTCCTTGATGATTGATGACATACATTACTGACTTAGTTGCTTCCCCTACTTTTTAAGTTTGATAGATATGCGGTGTAAACTTAGGGAAGGGAAAATTGATAGGTGCTCCAAGTTTTGAATCCTTACACGAAAGTCACAGCCCTCAAGAGATAAAAATCCGTAACCTGCTTAATTATAGGAATTAGGACTTACAGGGATTATACCCAAAATCTGTCCTACATTTCTGAGGTCGCCGCTGCCTTGCACTGTGGGAGGAACTGGAAAGGATGTTTAAATAGTTCTGATGAAAATGATTTGGTGTTAGTCCCACCTCCCGCCCTGAGGGATAGGGTGGGGTCTCGGAGTATTTTACAAGTATCAAGGCGTTCCAATAAAACAAACAGAATGGGGTATTGCATAGTCTGAGCCAGGCATAGGAAGTCCCACTCCCACCCAAGTTAAAAACCTGTCCTGGATATGCGCTGGTACCTCCTTTGCCTAACCGCCCAGGCCCTTAACTTTCTCACCTCTTCTATCCCAGACCTGGAGGGGCTTTCTCCCTACCAACTTCAAATCAACAAACATTCCACCCAGGGGTATCATTTTCCCGAAAAAGGGCGGGTCAGGGGCCGCTTCTGTGACCTCGCCTGGAGCTCCTGTGCTGCGCTCTCATTGGTTGGAAGTTCTCTCCCCAAAAGCTTGCGCGACCTAGGCTCGCCACGCCAGCCCGACCTGAAGCGGGTCCGCCCTGGGGGCGTGGTCCAGGCGGCGGGCGGAGCCTGGTGGCCCCGGCGGCCTATAGAGCGGGAGGGAGTCCCCGACCGCGCCCCTCGAGGCCGGGCCCGTGCGAGGCCAATCCCGGGCGTCCGGTGGGCGGACGTGGGGGCCTGGCGGGCCGGGCCGGGCCGCGGGGCGGGGGACAATGGGCCAGTTCCTGATGCGTCACGGGGGAGTTCCTTAAAGGGGAAGTGAGCGGGATCCGGGCGGACGCGCGGGGCGGCGGTCGTCTAGAGACGCTCTCGGCGCTTCAAAATAATGCCCGCGGCGGTCGCGCGACAATGCAATGGCGAGCGCTCGTCCTGGGGCTGGTGCTGCTACGCCTCGGCCTCCACGCGGTGCTCTGGCTGGTCTTCGGGCTGGGCCCCAGCATGGGCTTCTACCAGCGCTTTCCGCTCCCCTTCGGCTTCCAGCGTTTGAAGGACCCCGACGGCTCGGAGCCGGTGGGTCCGCCGGAAGGCCCGGCCTGGCTGCATCGGCCAAAGCGCGGGCCGGAGGGGCGGCTCGAGACCCCGCGGGAGCCGGGGCCGGGCATGTGCGGCCAGGCGCACTGGGGCTACGCTCTGGGCGGCCGTGGCTGCGGCCCGGACGAGTACGAGCGGCGCTACAGCAGCGCCTTCCCGCCGCAGCTGCGTGCCCAGATGCGCGACCTGGCACGGGGCATGTTCGTCTTCGGCTACGACAACTACATGGCGCACGCCTTTCCGCAGGACGAGCTCAACCCCATCTACTGCCGCGGCCGGGGGCCGGACCGCGGGGACCCGTGAGTAGCCTGCCGGATGCCCCGCGCGCCGTCTTCCGCCCCTCCGTGTCCCTGAAGGGGTACCAGGGTCTTTAAGGTCCGCCGAAGTCCGAGGTTCCCTCTATCCGCCGCGAGGTGGACCGCCATCCTCTTGATTCTCCTGGACCCTCCAAACTTCGGGACTTCTGTCCCTGTCATTCTCTGTTGCAGATGGGGAAACTGAGGGCTAGAGACCAGAAGGGACAGTCACAGTGGCAAGGCATGCCGCTGCTCCAGATGGACATACTATCTAAGTGCCAGCTATAGGCTTCCTTTGGAAAACGCAGCTTCAGAACGAACCCTCCCCACTCCCGATCAGAACGCCACACCCAAGGCTTTTTAATATAAAGATTGAGGCACGGGTTCCGAGAAAGGGGCCGTCCTGTGAATTGGACACAGGGGATGGGGTGGGGATGGGGTTAGTATTTCTCCTTCCCAGGGCCGCTGCCTAGGCTAGGAGAGCTAGTTGGGAGGGATGGGTATTGGCCGGCCCAGCTTTGCGATCTGTATCCCCTAAGGATGGTTCCTTAGGCGCCGAATTGACTGATACTGTCATTGCTTGGTATCATCGTAAACACTAGTGGGGTGATAGTGCTGTCAAAAGGTCAGGCAGCCCTCCCAGCCTCCGAGTCATGGGAAGGTGAAGTTCCAGGGTTACTCTGGTGGACTTCAAAGTCCAAGAGAACGGAGCACCCAGCCAAGATCCTCCTCCCTAAAGGGTGTGCACTGCCACCGACCCAGTCAGGCCGGTTGGTGACTGTGGCTGTTCCCTCCCCTTAGATGGAAGTGGAGTGGAGTTGTTCGTTGTTTTGGCACTACACATGGGCATCCTTGGACACCTGGCATGTGTATTTTCCTTCTGGTGGGAAGCAGTGGCGGATTCTTAGGTTCTAAAAGAAAAGCTAAGGGCTGATGAGATGGCTCAGCCAGTAAAGACGCTTGACACTACTTAAGTTTGACCCTCTAGGACCTACTTGGAGGGAGGAGAAAGAGAACTGAGGAGACTCCAGTTGTCCTCTGACCTCTACATGCCTCTGTGACTCACATGCACAGCTGTCCCCAAAACATTTAAAAAAATTTTTTTTAAAGGAAAGCTAACTCTAAAAGGGCATAGAAAGGGCTATGCAAGTGGGTTGGTGAGGTGCCAATATGTGTCTTCATTTGCAACCTAATAGCTGATAGATGGGTAATAGCAAGGGAACATCCCACACAGAGGCACTGGGCCTTGCACAGTTCTGTTGGGTTGACAAACTATTTGTCTTGCTTCGCTGGATCACCCCGTCCCTCTCTTTCTTGTTTTTTTTGGGAGTGCAGGGAATTGAACCCATGGCTCTATGCACTTGAGCTACATTGTAGCTCTTCTTTCTTTCTCAGAAATGTATTTTTTCTCAGTTTCTTTGGGGGAAAACTATACATTTTCTTGAAGTAACACTACTCCTTTTTAGGTTATAAGGAGTCCGAGAGTTGTCTTCACTCATAAAGAGACGCTGGGGAGGACTTCCTGTCTGTGGTTTAGCTTGGCTTCAATTCCAGCTTTGCGCCACTGCTCTCTTCCCCTTCAGCCCCCTTCCCCCTCTACTCCCTTCCCTACCCCCTCCTTAACTTGTAAGAAAAAAAAAAAATCTTTACATCTAGGAGGGGAAACTGAAAAATCCCTCTAGTTATTTTCAGTAGCTCTTTTCTGCCAGTTCCTGACCATATGGCAACACATTTTATTTATTTATTTATTTATTTATTTACTTACTTACTTAACTTATTTTTACATAGTTACAACTTAAGTATGTGCCTATTTTAGATTTTTTTTTTTAATTTTACAAAGACACTATTTTATTTTTGTTCCAGTAAGGTTGACAATAGGCGTCTTGACACAAGAACCGGTTTGAAAAGCTATAGATGACCCCTGTTGGGGTCAGCCTCCCTAGAACATTTTGCAGAGCATTCCTGATACACTTCCAACAGAATCTTTAGTATGTCGTGTGTCCAGGTAGCAGAATTATGCTTCCCTTCCGTTAGGCCTCTTTGTCTCACTGTCTTTCTCTGTCTTCTCCTTCGGAGTAGAAACTGCTGTACTGATGATGTGGGGCTTCCTCCGAAAGTGGCTCTTCCTTAACGCGCTTCCTTTTACCCTTCTTTTGTTCCTCTTTTTCTCTTCTGTCTGTTGGTCTGTCAGTCTGTCTGTCTTTCGTGCTGAGGCTGAACGATTCAGTAAAAAGCTCTGGCTCCAACTGTCTTAATGAGCGAGGCTTGGTCACTCATCCCCAAGGTGCCAATTAAAGAGACAATTACTGGCACAGAGCAGAGAAAAGAGAATTAACATCCTGGGAAGTGGAACAAATAAAGGGGTCCAGCTGTCCCTGAGTTGGGCTTCAGGATCCTGCCAGGAGCCTTAAGTCGAGTGGGTGGGAGGATTGGGGCAGAGAGGGTGTGAGATATCTGTGTAGTGCAGGTCATGCTGTGGTGTTGGCCTTTACAGTATGAGATCAGGTTCTTGTAAGGGGACGTGCTTAGAGTCCAGCCTCCCCATCATGGATAATTGTTCTCATCTAAGGCAACCTTCCGTCTTAGAGGAATGAGAGGGGGTGTGAATCACTGTTCTTACACAGGCGCTCCTGGAGTGATTAACATGCCCGTGTGTAGAGAAACTCAGGATGAACCAAAGGAAAGGAGACATATGCAAGAGGAAGATGGGCATGGCAGGCTTTCACCCTCTTTTTAGTCATTCTGTGGGCTTGAGAAGTGGGAGCTTCTGAGCAGACGCAGCTTCTGAATGCCTGTTGTACTAGGACCTTGTGCCTGCTAGGCAAGTCGTCTTCATTGAGCTACACACACCCAGCTCCTTTTTCACTTTCTATTTTGAGACAGCCTTTTTGAGTTGAACGGCTGGCTTTCAGCTTGTCCCACAGCTGAGGCAGGCCTTGAATTTATGATCTTGAATTCAGACTCCTGAGTAGCTGGAGTACAGGCCCTACCTTACCAGGTCCACCTTTATTGTTTTATTTTATTGTTTTGTAATGAGCTGTAGGAGCTTTCGGGAGCATTTCGGAGTGGTGGTGAGAGCTCTTCAGCAAAGTGAGGTGGCAGTGGTTGGTTGAAATTGTGGGTCCCAGTGGCATCTTGGGGTGCGTAGGCCTTTTTAGAAGTCTATGGTAAGTGTGGTTTGCTTTGGTTCTGCAGTGGCAACTTGTATAAATTGAAGTCAAGTCTCTGATTGGGATGATGGCCTTAGTAATTAACATTGGGGAAAGCTGTCTTCTGACTTAAGGTTGGCAGCCTTTGTGTCTCTGACACTTGTGAAGAGCCCTGGGATTTTGTGTCTTTGAGCAGAGACCCCCACACTGGCCAATTCAAGGAATAGAAAGCGTAGGGTTCTTTATTCGTTTGTCTGTTTTTACTGGCTCTCACCTTAGTATATATAGTTCCTCTTATTATTTGATACAGGAGACTTTCAAGCCTGTGCTTTCTCATTCTGATTCTGAACAAGTAGGAAGTGCTTACATTTCCCAAATAAACTGTAATAAAGAGGGTTACATTTTTTCCCCCTAATACTGAGAATTGAAACCAGGGCTCACATATTCCAGATAAGTGATCTGCTACTAAGCTACACTCCTGGCCCCTTTAAAAATTAGACTTTGAGGGGCTGGAGAGGTGGCTCAGTAGTGAAAAGTGCTCGCTACCCTTACAGAGGACTGAGTTTTTTCTCAACATTCAAAACCACCTGTAACTCTTGGGAGTTCCAGGTGATCTGGTCTACATGTAGACACAAACACACACATACAAAGTAAGATTTTATTTTGAGATCTGGGGATATATTTCAATGGTAGAGTACTTGCCTAAAATGTAGGAGGCCCTTAATTTAATATTTGTTCTACAAAAAGCAAAGTAGCAAAAAATTGCTTTGAGACACAGTCTACCACACTGTACTCAACCTTAGGATTCTTCTGCCTCAGCCTGGAATTACTACAAAGTGTGCCATCACCATGCCCAGAAAATATCTTTCTGATTTCAAAATTCAAGTATGTTCATTATCATTTTCTAATATTACTTTAAAAAGAATGAACTTGATATTAGAAAATTACCTAAAACAGTACAAAAACAAAATGTGGGTGTTCTCTCCTTTCTTCATGTTGCCCAGGTTGGTCTTCAGCTAAAGAGGTAGCAGAGGCTGGTGTCAGCCCTGATCCATCTGCCTTCGGTCTCCCAGGTGCTGTGATTTCAGGCACAGGCACCGTAGCTGGCTGTGTCATTTCTTGTTAGTCATCCTCTTGCTGCATATCTTGATAGACGTGGGCCCTGTGTTAACATGAAGTAAACAAATCTTGAGCCCTATGAAAACAGCCGGTCTCTGTCTAGCTCCTGACTGCTGTTGCGTTGTAGAATCCCAATTCAAACCTTTGAGGAAATTTAGATAGTTCTCTACTCCTGTGGATGGCAGCTATAAATTCAGGGTTTGGGCCTGTGAACAGTGCTTGATTCCATCCCCCCCCCCCCCCCCCCCCCCCCGAAACCATAAAACAAAAGGAAATCCCACTGAACAGATCCAGTATTGGTTCCTCACCTAGTTCGTTCCTAGACACCCTAGCTTACGATGGCCAATTCCCGGGCTGAGGAGATGACTCAGTGGGGTAGGAGTGTTTGCTGGGTAAGTAGGAAGACTTGGGTTTGAATCCCTAGCAAGCATGTAAAAAGCTGGGTGTGGTCACTCCTGAGCCTGTAACCCAAACACTGTGGGGTGGAGACTGAGAGGATTTCTGGGACCTGCTGGCTGCCTGGTGAGTTCCAGGTTCTGTGAGAAACCCTGTCTAAGATGGAGAGACAGCTGGACAGGAGAAGTCTTCCTGAGGCCTCTTACCATTCATGAGTGCCTGTGCCTTCACACACATGCAGATGTGTACACACACACACACACGGCCTCTTTCACAATTCCTTTTTCAAAATTCTTCCAGATTCAGGCACAAGTCTTGAGCTATAGAAGGTGATTCTTCTTAGTTTGCTCATCTTGGGTTTGATTGCTTCCCTTTGAGCCATCATTCCCCATTTTAACCGTGTTTGAGAATTGAGTCCCGTCCCTTTTGCTTCCTGGATTACAAAGTCCTTGAATGCACCGGACTGTTTGTCAGGTTATCTCTGCCCACACAGAAAAGATAAGGGTTCCAAACAGCTGTTGCAGGTTGAGTATATGCAGCGTGGTTTCTTGTCTGGTTTTCTAAAATGTCTGCTTGATTTTATTAGCTATGTAAGCAAGGATTTTCTAGCAGAGGCTTTGATCTTCATCTTCTTTATCTCCTTCCTTCTCTGCTTTCTTTCTTCTTTGCTTTTGTTTAGAAGTAGTAAGAGCTGCAGAGTGTCGCAGGGGAATGATTGCCATGAATGTTCATGCATGTGTGATAAATTAGGAGGGAGTTGTGTTGTGATTGATCAGCTGCTTACATGGGCACTTGTACTCTGATTTTGCCTTGTCTGAAAGATTGACTTCCTCAAGTGCTGCTAGGTCAGACAGGGCTACAGTAAGCATGTCCAAAGAGCAGAGCTGTGTCATTATCTGCAGGACGGGCTGACCAAAGGAAGCTGGAAAATGTCTTGCCGTAGGGCTAGGTCCAGTTGTTTTATGGAATCTGATTTTTCCTTCATTCTCTACCCTCTTTTCCCTACTTTGATAATTTGTATTATTAATTTTGTGGTTTTTTTTCCTGAGCCATGATCTTGCTGTGTAAGCAAGGAACTCTACTCCTGCCCCAGCCTCCTAAGTGCTGGGATTATTTGGTTGAAAAGAATTCAGACTGTTCTAGTGAACATTCTAGATCTTTAAGTGGGTTTTCTGACTAGAGTAGAACTCTCACAGTTATTACAACTACATTAAAAGAGTCAACTCTGGTAAGAGTTACCAGTTGTCACTGACTCTTTGGCCAGTGTTACTGAGGATTTGTTGTTTAGGGAGGGTCAGTGCTGAGGTTTACACCCAGCATCTCAACATGCAAGGCAAGCATTCTGCGGGTAGCTGTGTACCCAGCTCTTAAACAGTGGAACACTATGTCCCTTTGATGTGTGCACTAACAGAAAAAGCACAGCAAACACGGAAAGGTGCTGAAAATTACATGTGCCTTCTGTGGCTTCGGGGCAGCTAGGGAGGTGACACCTGCCATAGATTAGGATGATGTAGGGTTCTTGTTCATTTCCTTCAGTTGGAACGCTAAATGATATGGCTGCCATTTTCTGATGGGGTGGGTGTTTGGAACTCACTCTGTTTCTGAGCAGCATAACCCTGTAGTTAAATATTTAAATCCAGCCAAGTGTTCCTGAGGACACTCTTGAATGTGAGGATGTCTGCTTTGACCCTCCTCCAACCCTTGGCAATTCCGTCTCGATTGCCTTTGAGAGAGCTGTTTGAATCCATAGCTTTCATCCTGAGAGCATCTTTTCTAAGTTTCTTTAGAGGATCACACAGAAGGTTTGTGGTTAGTGCAGTTTTACAGTGATGCTGTTGGTTGCTTTTTCCTATGTAACTCCCTCTGGGAACTTTTTTTTTTGGTTTTTTTTTCTTTCTTTCTTTTTTTTTTTTTTTTTTTTTTTTTCCGAGACAGGGTTTCTCTGTAGCTCTGGAGCCTGCCCTGGCTCTTAGGCTGGCTTCGAACTCACAGAGATCTGCCTGCCTCCCTGATAGCTGGGATTAAAGGCCTGTGCCACCACTGCTCCACTGGGAACTTGTGGGTTTTTTGTTTGTTTGTGTGTTTTGTTTTTTTTTTTGCTGTAGATTCTTTGTCCTCTGTTAAATGCCCAACGCACACAAAATAGAGCCACTAGAAGGTTCAGATAAGGTCAGATGTGGAAGCTGGCTATGCCTTCTTCTTCATGTAAACCCCATTTCACTCTGAATGAAGCCGAAAAGGCATTTTCTTTTATTTTTATGCGTGTGTGTGTGTGTGTGTGTGTGTATGTGGGTGTGTGGGTGTAGGTGTAGATATAGTGTGTGCCATGGTGCGTATGTGAAGGATAACTTGTGGGAGGTGGTGTTCTCCTTCTGCCATGTGAGTCCTGGGGGTTGAACTTAGGTTCTGAGGGTTAGCATCAAGCACCTTTTCCTACTGACTCATCTTAGCAGTCCCCACAGGTCTTTAGAGAGACCACAGGTCAAGGCATCCAGAGTGCTGCTCTTAAAACTTCTTTCACAGGAAGGAGGCTGCACTGGGAGCCTTTAGGATGACGTAAGGGCAGGTGGCATGCAGAGAAGCGGATGGAGGACCCCAGATGTGAGTGCACCCGTGGCTGGAAATGGAAGTGGGGCTCTCTCATTCTGACTCTGGTAGATGAGATCTGGAAGCAGTTGTCCCATTTCTTCTTTTACTATCATTTTCTTTTCCTTTCCAGACTCTGCAGTTATTTTCTGGCCTTGTGGTAATGGGACAGAGGAGTCAGTGACGTCTGTGACTGACTTTCTTCAGTCATGCCAGGCCATTTTCACTGTTTGTCTAGCCTTCCCGGATGTATTCGTTCTCATTGTGTGTCGTAGTTTGAGCAGTGAAGAAATACCAGGTCGTATGACAGGATCCCTCCTTCAGTCCCTAGTGCTTGTGAAATTGAGAGGGTTTTGAAGCTAGACAGGATTAAAGATCCTTGATGGTGAGAGTGTGTCTCAGAGCACCAGCGAGCGACCTGCCCATCTCTGGACTTCCCCATGAGTTCTCTCACTACCGCCTTATACCCGTGTATAGTGAGAGGTAGTTCCTCAACCTGTAGACACACAGACCCTGCTGCTCCTGAGACAGAAGACCCCTTCCCCACTGCTGCCCACAGTCTGTTTCTGGATCATGAGCATGGCCAGCGGTTTTAGTTTCTGATGGCTGTTTAGTTTTTTGTCCCTCCCCCTTCACCTTAAATGTAAAGTACCTTTGTTTTAATTTTAATTCTTTCTTTTCCAGTTCAAATCTGAACATCAATGATGTCCTGGGAAATTACTCCCTGACTCTTGTTGATGCCTTGGATACACTTGCAGTAAGTGTTCAGCTTTTTCTTCTTTAATTAAGATAAAGTATTTGGGGGTTTATTGTATTTCCTCGTTTCTCCCAGAAATGGAAGGAAATGCTATACTCAGAGGCTTTGATGAGTGTTAATTATTTTAATGACCTTCATGGGAAGGCAATTAGAAAACATTCATACATGTATGTATATGTGTATGTGTGTGTGTGTTTCTTTCTTTTTTTTGTTTTTTTTTTTTTTTTTTTTTTTTTTTTTAGCCACCCTGTCCTACCAGAGTCTGGAGAATCTTGTTACTACTTAGTCCCTGTAATCTGTTAGATTGCAGACTGTATTGGTTGCTTTTCACACCAGGGCCAAAAGCAAGTTAAGGGAAGGAGTTTGTTTTGGTTTAGTGGACACCCTCCAGAGGGAAGTCCAGGTGGGAAAGGCATGGCATGGCAGCAGGGTCAGGAAACTGGATGTTCACATTTTCATCCACTTATGGTGAGACTCCTAAAAATTCTATAAGGTCCCCAAATAGCACCAACAGCTGGGCACCAAATGTTCCAATACATGAGCCTATTGGGGGTGGGGGGACGGGACTTCTCATTCAGACCACTACGAGGACCTTTTAGCCTTTATGTCTCTCTCCCAGAAAGCAGGCCACACCTCCGTGCTGCTAATTGTCTAAGGCGGAGCTAATGAAAAGAAAAGGAAACTGTGCCATGGCATCTCAGCCCCTGCTCCTTTCCCTGTGCAAGATAAATTTATGGTCCTACTGAGTGCCTGCCTCTGTGTCCTTTGATACATGTAGCAGACCTAACTATATCATGAGCTATGAAACTTCTCCATAACGTGAAACCTCTGAGTCAGAAGCTCTGGTTGTTCTCTGGAACTGAGTGGGCTGTGTCCCCTTTTAGGATCCCCACCCTACCTCACACATCAATCTCTCCTAATGGCTCTCAGACCTTAGCATCATGGCTGTGACCGTGAGGCTCTCTTCCCCTTCTCTTCTCTTCTGAAGGCTAATTTTGTGTGGGTTCCCTATTACAAATCCACCCTTCTTCTTCTTAGCTTATAGCACAGTACTTGAGGAGTAAAAGCCAGAAGATCCCAAGGTCAGAAGGTACTCCCAAATGCTTCTAGCTACTGACTTCCAAGGAGTGTCTGTGCCCAGTGCCTGCCTGTGCATGAGGCCCTCTCTGTGGACACCCCTGTTGTTTCTTGCTTCCTTGTTTTGGCTACTGTTCACTCTGTATGTGTCTTGCCAACTTGCATACTGCCTTTACTCTCTCATTCCTTGGCAGCCCCATTGACCGTGGGGAGCTGGAGGCCTTTCAGCAGAAACACAAGAACCCTCCTGAAGGTGATAGGCCATACTCGACATGCTGTCAGGCTGTGTCTGTGTGCTTCATGGCCTAGCACCATAGAGTATGGCTTCCAAGGGACGTTTCCAGTGATTCACAATCTCCTTAGGAAAGTAATTTTACAAACTCTTCCTGTTTTCCTTGTCCAAGACAATCTTTACTATTAGAAAGCTGTTGAATCTGTCGAGTACTTTATTTAATAATGTATCTGGTTCCTTTAAACATCCCTAGGAAATGTTTAAAGCTGTCAGTTAGGAGTTGGAATTGGGTAAGGGAGCAAAGTTTACACCATGATTGTCTCGTGGTTTGCCAGTAGTGAAACTGCAGGATTTGGAAAGAGGTGGAGATAATGTTCTGTACCTTCACTGTACAGACTGCAGAAACAGGACTGGGCCCTGCTTCTAGCAGGGCTGCTGGGTTTCCTTCTAGGCTCTAGTTGCAGGGCACTTCCGGTCTCCCAGTATTTCCTTCTGAAGTGATTGCTGCTTTGTTAGGTCATCCACCATCACTTCTCAGAATGTGCCCAGACAAGTAAGTGCAGCGCAATTAGCGCTAACCAGTGAAGCTGCTGGACGCTGACTCAGGCCGGGTGTGGAAGCAGGGTTAGAAGGTGCGGGTGCAGCTTGAGAAGCGCACCCTCTTCGCCCTCCAGTTAGTTCCCAGGATGTCTTGGCTCCTGCTTGCTGAGTACAGAAATGCTGTCATTATTATTTGCTGTACTCTCCTCCTCCCCTGACAGTAATTAGTACATAGTAGGACTCCAGAGTGTTTGTTATTTGACTGCTTACTAATCCAGTTTTGTCCAACATGTATTCTTGGCATAGTATTGTTCTCAGACATACCGGAGAACTTCTGACTGTTGGAGAGCCACAGCATACAAGAGCATTTTATTTAAAATTATCTAATAGAAAAGTTTTAAAAACATTTAGTGTGTGTGTATATGTGTGTGTGCACATGTCATTGCATGTAGGGCATATGGGTGGAGCAGGAGACAGTTTGCTCCTACTGTTTGGGTTCCAGGGATTGAACTCAAGTGGTCTACTTTTTAGCAAGTACTCTTATCTCCTGAGCCACCTTACTGGCCCTATTTATTTAATTTTTGAGACAGGGTCTTAAAAAATAAGGTTTAGGCTGACCTTAAGCTTGTAGTAGTCTTCTTGCCTCAGCAAGTGATGTGATTGCAGGCATGTATGTATGCATGCATGTATGTATGTATGTATGCATGTATGTATGTATGTATGCATGTATGTATGTATTGGGTGGACTTGGAGATTGATCCTGGGATTTCGCATACGGGAGGCTTGTGTCTTCCCCTGAGCTATATTCCTTGCCATTTGTTTTGTTTTGGTCTTTAAGTCAGAGGCTCTAATCAGTGACCTTCATATCTCAGTCGGCTGAGTCTTGAAATTACAGGGGTGAACTGTGTATCAGCATTTTCAAAATTCTGAGAGGCCCCTCCTCCGTCCAGTCCTTCTTCAGGCCTGGGTGATTCTGCACCCTGGTTACTTTGTGCTCACTGGCTAGCAAATGTGACAATATACGGGGTGTGACTGTAGTGCACCTGGATGTCATCACCTTCCCCAGCTCCATCTGAGATTATATCAACCCTGCAGCTGCACCAGATACTGTTCTTGGTGCACATCTGTGAGGAAACAGACCCATTTCTGTGGTTTTCCATTGTAGACGGTCTTGACTGTGGTAGCGCGTTCTCAGGAGTTCTTTTGTTAGCATTTTCAGCAGATGTTTGCAGATGTGCTGTGAGAGCCCTTGGGGAACACAGTCCCCTGATTATTGCTTGTGACCTGAACAAGATTGCATGTTCCTTTAAGAAGGAAGAACTGTAAACAGAAAGCCTGCTTCTGCTTCTGATTTGAGAAACACGCAGCAGACCAGTACACTAAGAAATAAGGCACACCTCCAATAATGAGTGTCTGAAGAATCATTTCTTCTTGATTTAGTTATCTAGTAATTGGTGGATGTTTGTGTCCTTATGAAAAATGGTTATAAAATTTGAGTGAAATCAAATCGTTTCCATATAGGTTAACGTATATCATTTTATGACAGATTTGCCTTTTTGAAGGGACTAGCATGTTATGGCATTGTTTCTGCACACCTCAGATAGGAACTTTAATTGTTACATTGGACATAGAACTGATAATTGGTATGTTTTGTTTTTAGTTTTTAAACATTTTTTGTACAAGTATGTACTTGTTTGTGTGTGAGGGTTAACATGTGCCACAGCATTCGTGTGGCGACCAGAGGACAAACTGCCTGACTTTTTACCAGGGTTCAGGGGTCATCACTCAGGTCATCAGTCAGGCTTGCACGGCAGGTGCTTTGACCCACTGAGCCATTTTCCAAACGCCACTTGGTCTTAGATGTTGCTTGTTCCTGCTGTATTGTTAGTCCTATTTCTCAAAACCTTTACACCTATGGACAGCAACAAGGCAGTTAGTTTTCCAGCTATCTTGGATTTGAAAAGCAGAGATATCTTGAAAAACAGAGCTAGGATCATATTTTTGTTAGCTAATTTTCTGATTTATCTTTTCCTGCTCCACAACTGTTTAGAAACTGTTCTGCCTTGCAAATAAAGGTCAGCTCAGTGCTTAGGGAAGAAGGGACCGGAAGGACATGGCCACGGCCAGGACGGTTCTGTTGGGTGTTCATGCACCTTGTGCCACTTGGAGACAGGATCCATGAGTGAGTGGTAGGAGGCAGGCTCGCTGTCTGTCCTGGATCTGACAGGAGTGTGAGGAGTCACTGCCACCTCCCTTTTGTGTTCCTCCCCCACTGTGGCAAAGCCATGGGCAGTGCAGACGTGGTGGCTGACCAGCCGCTTCAGCGTCATTTCAAGCCGCTTGTAATGGTGTGTGTTCCTCTGTTTAAAGATAATGGGAAATTCATCCGAGTTCCAGAAAGCAGTCAAGTTAGTGATCAACACCGTTTCATTTGACAAAGATTCCACGGTCCAAGTCTTTGAAGCTACAATAAGGTAAAGTAGCATATGTCTTTTTTGGAAGTGGGGGTAAGGGACTTAATTCCCCTAAGGATATTTCAGCTAGAGTCCATGAGGGCAATATGGACTCCACGTAAATTATTCATGTCCATTTTAGTTTAGTATTTATGAAAACTTGTACTTTTGATACTTTTGAATATTGAATATCATCTCATTTTGGACTACACAGAAACATACATTTTAGCAAGTATATAAGAGAGTTGTCCCTCAAATGCAATTTCAATGATTCCATTCATATCTTTCCTTGATTCCTTGTTTACTGCCTTAGGAATCCTCTTCCATGGTTTTAAATGGAGCTTTGCATCTCTCCACCCACAAAAACCACTGCTTGCTCTTTTGATGTCTTTTCTTCTTGTATGGTTCTCATTTATCACCCACTCTTTGCTAAATAATGGTGGAATCATGGCCTATACCCAGTGTTGTGCCCAGATTTCTTTACTATGAAAAGTTGACTCTTTCCCTGTTTAAATATTTTGAAAATTGTATTGCTATACAACAGTCCAGATCTGGATCTGAGTTCTGAAATTGAAGTTATGAAATGGTTTATCCTAAAATAAGAAAACAATAAACATTTGTTTGAAAAATGTTGCAGTCCTTTTTCGACAATTGAGATGGACACTTAGGTATCTACAAAGCCATAAATCTAAGAGGGTAGCCTTCTGCTTTCCAGGATCTGATTTTATCATTTCCTTCTCCATGTTGTCTCAGTAGACACTGGGGCAGTTCCTCAGTCACCAGGCAGTCAGACCTGTAGAAGTTCCATGGTTCTGTTGTGCCTTGTTCTCTTTCTCATATGGCTAATGTTTCTTTACCAAGCAAGATAAATCAGTAGGAATTTATTGATGCTCATAGGAAATAATGTCCTTTGAGAATAGCAGTGGGCGCTTTCCTGGTTAGCATAGTTCCATAATGAATGTCCTAAGGGTAAGATGACCAAATTTGTTACTACGTTAGGTGGCATTCATCCTCAGTCGTCTCAAATGGATAATACCCATCTTGCTGTCAGCAATGCAGTGAACTGAGAATCAGTCCCTTAGAGCCCAAGGGGACAGTAGGAAGCTACTGAACCAGGTTCTTCTGCACCAGGCAGTTTGGAACCTGAGAAGAAGTAGAGACATCTTTCATCTTTGTAAACTGGATCCTGTGCACTTGTAACAATATGCTTTTATTATAATTTTTCCTTCCTGTTGTCAGGGTTCTGGGAAGCCTCCTTTCTGCTCACAGAATAATAACTGACTCCAGGCAGCCCTTTGGTGACATGACAATTGAGGATTATGATAACGAGTTATTGTACATGGCCCATGACCTGGCCGTGCGGCTCCTACCCGCTTTTGAAAACACCAAGACAGGGATCCCCTATCCTCGGGTAAGTGACTGCTTTGTTCACTCTTTTGCTATTTTTGAGACATGGTATTGTGCCATATAGCTCAGGCTGGCCTTGAACTTGTGATTTTCGGGCATCAACCTCCCAAATGATAGCATTGCAAGTGTGAGTTACCATACACACAACTTCACAGTTTTTCTGAATTTTCACAATTCACAATTTTCCTGAATTCAAACTTTCATAAAAGGGATGGGGCCTGGCTATGAGAAGAGAGTGATGTCCTTGGTCCAAAACATAATGCCAGTTGTTAAAACTTCAGCATTTCCTGAGTGCCTTCTGTGTTCCAGGCACACAGTTTCCCGAGGACCCTCACTTGTGGGCAGGAATTCAGTGAATGCTCATTTGAATGCTTCACATGCCTGCAAGTGAAGCCTGCAGGACCAGCCAATTAGATGCTGATTTAGATACAAGATCTGGAGTGAGATTGTGTATTTGTGACATCTGATTTAGCAAGCCAAATGACTCTTCTGGGAATTGTGTCAGCCTTTGCTGTAATCCGGAGAAATGCCAGACCACAGCACCTCCTTGATGAAATCGGCTGTCAGGCTGTGGCTGAACCTCTGCTTCCCTCCCAGTCCAGCAGAGTAGGAGTGAGTCTTTAGAAACTAGGCTAGAATCCATTTACAGCTTGTGTTTGTCTCTGACCCTGTAGGAGTTACTTTTCTGTTGCTGTGCTGAAATGCCAAGACCTAAAGTCACTTTTAACAGAAGAATTTGTTTTAGCTTATGGCCCGAGAGGGAGAGTCCAGAATGTTAGGGAAGGCATGGAGCAGCAGGAAGCTGTCTGACCACATCTTATACAGGAAGCAGAGAAAGTGAACAGGAACCCCCAAAGCCCACCCCAGTGATGTACTTCCTCCTGCAAGGCTTAAAGGTTAAGATTCCATAGCCTTAGCAAACAGCCCGCTGTCTGAGCACAAACACATGTGCCTTTATGGGGCACCACAGACCCCAGAGCCTGGTGCTTCTGTAGTCGGGAAGGGCACTTGGCAGAAAGTGGTGAATTAAGGAATGAGGATAGGACTCTATGTTCTTACTGTTTACTGGTGTCTTCATCTTGAGTGTCACATGACAGACAAGTGGTGAGCTGTATTGTTTGGTCCATTAGCTGAGTCTCGATGGGACTTTTCAGCACTGAATTCTTAAGCTTTGCTATAAAACTTCTTTTTTGGAAGTGAGATCTTGCTTATGAGCTGAGGCTGCTTGAACTTGCTCTGTAGCCAGACTGGCCTCCACATGACCCTTCTGCCTTGGCTTCCGACTGCTGGGGTACAATTGCTCACCACAACTTTTGATTCTTCCTACCCCAGGTGAATCTGAAGACGGGTGTTCCCCCTGACAGCAATAATGAAACCTGCACAGCGGGCGCTGGTTCTCTCCTGGTGGAATTTGGTATTCTGAGCCGACTGCTGGGGGATTCCACTTTTGAGTGGGTTGCCAGACGAGCTGTGAAAGCCCTCTGGAACCTTCGGAGCAACAATACAGGATTGCTCGGTAGGGTTCACCACGTGCCATCAGTTGGTCTGTGTAACCTTTGGTCCCCTTTCCCTCTTTCTCTGTACTCTGCTCTTTACTTCATCTTCCTAGTACAAATGGACCTGGAAATTAATAACTAGAACACAGCCGTTGGTGCTGCATGGGTCCGGTTTCTTCACATGACCTTTTGCTTAGTGTGAAGTTTTAGGGTTTGATGGAAGATTAATAATGGTTCAGCTGTTTTCAACTTTTAGAGCCCTTGGTTTGGATCCCTTGGTATAGACCATTGGTAATTATTGTTAATAGAAATGCCATAAAAGGAACAGTCTCAGAGGCAAACTTTATTGCTTCAATATAAGGTTCTAAAAATACAGGAACTTAGCATTTCCAATAGAGAGACTTTCTTCTTTAAAGAAAACGGGTTGGGGTGGAATCTGGGTGAAAGCCTAGTTGAAATGTATTAGATTTTCCCACCCTTGAGGATATTTAGTCAAAATATTTAAAAATTATTATGGAAAGGTTTAAGCTTTAGTAATAGACATAATAACCAATAATATCCCTTATATATTTATCATGACATTTGTCTTTAGTAACTATCTACATTTTGCTAACCCCCCAGTGTTGTTTTAAAATGGGTTTTTAACATCATAAAATTGTCTTACTGGGAGATAATTTCTTTTTGACATCTGAAAATAAGTTGGTTGTTTTGGAACTATATTGGATCATTTATAAAAAAATTTAAGTAAATTTTGTCTTCTGAGGTTTATGTGCAAACTTTATACATTGAATAGCAACAGTAGAAATAAAGTCTCTCAGGCTGGAAGTGGTGATGTGCACCTGTAAATACAGCACTCTGGAGGCTAAGGCAGCAGTTTCGGTGAGTTTGAGGCCAGCCGGGGCTGCATAGTGAGGCCTTGTCTCAACACGGATGGCCGCTTAGCTTTCCATGGGTCTTGTTAGTCCCCATGTCTAACTTCTGTGACTTTGCAGTTATAACACAGAACTAAGAGAAACAAAGTTTTTATGCTGTGTGCGGTTGGTAGATCTTTCTGATGTTTCCAAATTGTTGCCTTATAGTTACCAGTTTTCAAAACTATACTTTATTTTGTTTGCTTGGTTTTTTTTTTTTTTCCTTTTTTGATAAAACTTTTGCTGCTTAGCACCTACTGGCTTCCACTTTCTGTGCAGCCGAAGAGGACCTCAAACTCCTCATCCTTTACATTCTGCACTTCCATACCTGGCTGGTTTTTTATGGTGTTAGAACTCAGGTCCTTGTATGTATTAGGCAACTGCTCCACCACTGATATATATCCCCAGCTCTGACCTTTTGTTTTTATAAGTGTTATTTTCAGGACAGATTCCAAGGAATGAGAATATGGGGTAAAAGGCTGTGAATGCTCCTTTGGGTTCTAAAATACATTACCACTCTGGGAAAGCAAAATGTCAAGCCTATTTTTTTCCCATTAAATGTTTATTCCCATTTTTTATCTGTGACTGAATGTTATATGCGTGCATATATGCACATACACGTGAGTGCTATAGAATGATCTCTCTGTTTTCCAAGTTACTGATAGGACTAATCAAAAAAAATTTAGATTCAACTGTCCGTTCCTCTTACCTGCCTGGGATAAGGCTGCTGAGAAACGGTGGGACAGGAGGAGGAACCCGCCGTGGTTGAGACCTGAAGCGCCTTGTGTGTTTGTTTCCACAGGCAATGTTGTGAACATCCAGACAGGCCACTGGGTTGGCAAGCAGAGTGGCTTGGGTGCTGGGCTGGATTCCTTCTATGAATACCTCTTGAAGTCTTACATCCTTTTTGGAGAGAAGGAAGACCTGGAGATGTTTAATGCTGCATATCAGAGCATCCAGAGCCACCTGCGAAGAGGGTGTGTGTCCCTGATGGCACTTCTATTGCCATACAGTGTGTTGGATTCCTGCCCAGCTCTGCTTTATTTGTTTGTTTTATTTTTACTGTGTATTTTATTGTTTTTGGAGGGGGTATGTGTGCCATGGCGCACACATGGAGGCCTGAGGGACGACTGGCAGGTACCGTGGTGGCGCAGGAATGGAATCTGGCTGTTCAGGCTCAATGACAAACATCTTCATCCCTCAGACCTTCTCACTGTCTCCTTCAGTATTTTAAATTTTGGGGGTGGAGTGTCACCGGGTAGCCCTGGCTAACCTGGTATCATTTGGACTCGGGCCTGCAGCAGCCCTCTTGAGTCTCCTTCCTGAGCGTGGGAGTCACAGGTGTATTCCACCATACACAGCAAGGGGCTGTTCCCACTCTTCAGTTGGCATGGCCTGCAGTTGACGTAGCACCTCTTGCAACAGCCTCCTGTGTGCTGGGATTATAGTTGTCACTCCCCTACCAGCTCCATTTCTCTTAATATAAACTTTCAGGGTCTATTTGTGTTCTCCCTTAACTGATTGTTAGTCCTTTGGGAGTTGGTCATTGTGTAGCATAGTATCCAAACCTGGTGGCTTAAAATATCTCACAGTTCCTAAGGGGATCTGGGAACTGGTGAGTCATTGATTTTGGGCCAGGATCTCAGATGAAGTGCTCTTAACCCCTGAACTGTTTCTAACGATGGATAGTTAGCCCAACCCCTGCTCAAAGTCTGCTTAAAGTACTGTTTGCTTTTTCCTTTTCTGTACATTCAGAATGTCCATAGAGACTGTGTCCCTGGAACTGTGCAAAGTAGCTGGCCCAGCCCCCAGCTCCCCTCCCCCAGGCCTTTCTCTATACGTGTTTGTAGTAAGTGGCTAATGCAAGTAATAGCTGCCGAGCTTCTGCTTTCATGAGCTTTTGACTCATTTCTATATCAGCCGTTGTAGGGACCTTTTTTGTGGGAACTTTTGGGGGCTGGAGAGATGGCCCAGAGGCTAAGAACATGTCACTTTTGCTGAGGACCCAAGTATGATTCCCCAAACCCATAGCTTCAGGGCATTGGGCGCCCACATGCACATGCTTGAACACACATGCAGACACTCACGGGCGCACAAACAAAACCGAAACTCTTGCAAAAAAATACCTAACACTTCTGGAGTTGTCATTTTTGCCTTTGTTTCCTTTTTCTAGTGTGGGTGCTGAGTGTGGCTGTCACTGCAGCTCTTTTGGTTGTTTTAGCAGACAACCCTTAAACTGTGGATGTGAACCGCAGCATGGTTTGAATGTCATCGTTAGAGAGATTATGCTAATTTTGTTTGCTACAATTTTACCGTTTTTGCTACCGTTTACTCTTCTTTGCCCACCGAGACTCACCACCCTCCTGCCTCAGCTTCTGTATTCACTACCGTGCCAGTTCATTTTGACTTTACAAAATACTGAACGAAATTGAGTAGACAGCTCTTCGGGTCCTGCCTTGATGCATCCCCTACAGGTCTTTTTTTTTTTTCTTTTTTCAACAGGACTGTGTTCTTTCTGTACCAGAAAAGAGACTCTGAGGACAGTAAAACATGCTTCCTCGCTTGGGTCGAGGCCAAACAGACCAATTCTGTTACATGTCAGTGTTCTGAAACTCGGATGTGAAAGTGCTTTTTGTAAATGTAATGAAGTCTTGATAGTTCACAAAGGCTACATTTAGAATTGCTACCTATTTCTGTCTGTAGGTTCTTGTGTAGACACCTACAGGCAGTCTTACTGTGAAAGGTTTGAGGAAGGCGTTGGGAAGAAGTTAACATTGGTTTTGCTTCAGTGAAACCCCAGGAGGTAAACTGACAGAGGAATAGAGCTGCAAGCTTCCTTTTCATCTTGGCTTGTACTCTTTGGACCCACAGCCGGGAAGCCTGCAATGAAGGAGAAGGGGACCCACCACTCTATGTCAACGTGAACATGTTCAATGGGCAGCTCATGAACACCTGGATTGACTCTCTGCAGGCTTTCTTCCCTGGGCTGCAGGTATTTGCATTCATTTGTGGCTCAGTGGGGAAGAGTGCTTGCCGCCTGAGCCTGTAGATCCTCCTGAGCCTGTAGATCCCGGTCTGAGTCTTCAGCACTCACCTGAAAAGGCAGTGGTAGCAGCAAGCATCTGTAATCCTGGCGCTGGGGGTGAGGGGGACAGCACACAGATGAGAGGCTCACTGGGTGCTTGCTGGTTGCTAGCTTAGCTCCAGGGAATAGGATGGAGAGTGAGGGAGCAGATGTCCTACTTTGGCCTTCAAGTGTATCGCATGAGCGAGTGTACGTATGTGCATACAGTGTAGATGCATGCATGTGTGCACACAATCCCAGCTTATTAAGAATAAGCCTTTATTGGGAAAGCACCCTCCCTCCTTTTATCCTGTGCATTCTCTGACTGCTTTGGATTTGGAAAATAGCACATCTTGATCTCTCTGAAATCAGTCCCTAGACTTGAAAATCTGCCTGTGATTTTAGATAATTTGCCTGTGTTGTCTCCATAGGTTCTAATAGGGGATGTGGAAGATGCCATCTGCCTCCATGCCTTCTACTATGCCATATGGAAACGATACGGGGCCCTTCCAGAGCGCTACAACTGGCAGCTCCAGGCCCCTGATGTTCTCTTCTACCCACTGAGACCAGAGTTAGTGGAGTCCACCTATCTTCTCTACCAGGTAATGGGCTTGCAGAGCAGTGCTTTGCCCTTGGCATCGTGACTTGATAGACTTGCTACCTATTTCTGTCTTGCTAGACTTCTCTTGATTCTCTAGGATGGAGAAAGTATCTGCAGCCAAATACACTTTTAACCTCACATTTAATATTCAAGAGAAGACTTCATCTCACAGTTTCCAGATTTCTTTGGCCAAAGAACCCTTAGGGGGATGTGATTTTTTTTTTCCAGCTCTCTGGTTACATAAAAGTATTAACCCAAAAGGGTTTTTTTGTATGTATGTTTCTAAAAGAGGGATTTATTTTTGCATGATTACTGTAGTAACAGAGGAAATGTTACTCTGAAATGTCTCCTTGACAGCTGAACTTGGCACACAAACTTTTTCACATGTTCTACATGCATCCACATAGTCACAGACCCATCAACGTAAGCTTTTAACTTCCCAAGAAGCTGGCTCTAGTGAGCTTAGTAGATATGAAAGAGGCAGCTACAGTGTGCAAGGACCCTCATTCTTAGAGATCCTGATGATAGGATTTGTTCTGTGCTTTAGATTTAGATTTATTTAAAAAAAAAAAAAAACTGAACTAGAAGTCACTGCTTCTAGGTTGAAAAACATGTGCGTGTGTGTGGTGGGGAGACTCCAGTGTGTGTGTGTGTGGGGGGGGGGGGGGAAGACTCCAGTGAGACTGGCTTAGAAAAGGGAAGAGGTGATCTTGGACCTGATTTCTCTGAGCTTAGTGTGAGGTGATGCTTGGCATGCTCTGAGGACTTCGTCCCCGCTGCTGAGTGGCTTGTCAGTGGTTTAGCCCTGTGCCTGTCTAACGCCTCCTTCTTATCTGCAAGCCACCCTTGTCCACCATGCACTTAGAATCCAGAGGAATCTTCCCCTCACAGGTTTCTCCTTTAAGCCTGTCCCAGGCTCTTAGTCTGGAGGCGGCCAACATGCTCTGTCTCCTCTTGTTGCTGTAGGTTGGCAGCAGTCTGAGTTAGAAGTTTGGGGTAAAAGTCTTACTTTCCCAGAGAATCCCCATAACCAGAGAGCATGTGACAGAGGAGCAAGGAGCTGAGCTCCGATTTCCTGGGTGATTAGAGGAGAGTGCTCAGGTTTCCTTTACAGTCTCGTCCTAGAGGACTGTCGTCCCCTTCACTGTGCCTCTGCAGTGACTGGGATGAGGTGAAGTCTTATTTCCTTGTGTTTGTATCTTAAGTTTCTAGGGACTTGTGAGGCAAGATGGAAACTGGATTTCTTCTCTGAAATAGTACCTCCAGGGGAGCATTGTTTCTGCTCTCACCGTGATAGTCAGCAGTAGAGCCAAAGTAGTGCTCTTCCCTTGCACACATTTCCTGAGTACAATTAAATACATCACAGGTATTTACAGTCTGAGTGCCTTAGTCAGATGGAGTGAGTCTCACCCTGTTTCTTCCTTTCCTCAGGGAATCCCTGCAGTCCCTATGATGTGTGTTGATGGGGTCTCTTCCATGCCCTTCCTGCATCACACTCTCTTGTGTTCTGTCTAGGCAACCAAGAATCCCTTCTACCTCCATGTAGGAATGGACATTCTGCAGAGTCTGGAAAAATACACAAAAGCCAAGTCAGTGCTCTAAATTCCTTTTTATTGTTTGGATGCTTAGATGCTTACTATTGACTGAGAGTTGTTCTGGACAAATGATAATTTAGTTATGTATATTTATATTTGAAATTTTTATTTAAATTTTATGTGTATAGATGCTTTATCTGTTTATATGTCTGAACCATGTGTGTCCCTAGTGTCCTTGGAGGCCAGATAGGGCATCGGGTCTCCTGTGACTGGGTTTCAGATGCTTGTGGGTTGCCATGGGAGTGCTGGGAATTGAACTTGGGTCTTCTGGAAGAACAGCTAGTGCTCTTAACCCCCAAGCCTTTTCTTTATCTCCCCCTCCCCCAAGGTTTTTGTTTGTTTGTTTTTAAATATGTTAATTATGTCAGAGTGTGTCTGTGTGAAGAATTAAAGTTGGTTGTGAGCTGCCCATTGTGGGTACTGGGAACCAAACTGAGTTCCTCAGCAAGAGCACTGCAAACTCTTAACCACTGAGCCATCTCTAGTCCCTTAGTTATTTTTTTAAATTATGTTTACTTATTGTGTGTGCGCACTTGTGCACGCATATGTGCATGTGTGTATGTAGGAAAAGGGTTGCCACATACATGCCACAGTGTATTAGTGGAGGTCAGAGGACAACCTGCAGGAATCTTTTCTATCCCTACACGGTGTGGGTCCTGGGGTCTGAACTCAGGTTGTCAAGGTTGATGGCCAGGAAGTCATCTCTCTAGCCAGGAAATATTATTATTTGCATTTCAAATGTGTAGTACAGATGTACAGATATTAGTGTTAGTTTGATAGAGAAATGTTTTATCTTTTAATACAGTTGAATTTCTCATTATAGTGGAAATTGTATTTTTATGCTCCCCCAATATTGTGTAAGATTTTAGCAAACTGTGTTCTTTTTGAGAAGTTTATTTTTATGCCAGTAATTCGTTAAAGTACTTAAGCAGCACAAAAGATTAAGAATGTAAGATTCTTGCAATCTGTACTTATGGGTCACCATGGTAAATACTGAAGTACCCATGCATAGTATCTTTTCAATTTATTTGTTATATTTATGCATATGTTGTATGTATATATATGCATACACACACATATATAAACATACTTGTATTTTGTAGCCTGCGTTTTTTGTATATTACCCAGAAGTATATGATAGAAAATGCTGTTTTAGGATATGCCAATAATAGTTCATTTCCACAAATACTGGGATGAACAGTTTAAATCAGTCCTTCTAAGTTTATTCTCATTTTCGTGATGCCATGTTTGACTTTTGGTAAACACCCTCTACTGTCCTCTGTTTCCAGTTTGACACTAACCTGATAAGAAGCAATCTAAGCATGCTTTAAAGTAAATTTGCAAATAATTAATGCTTAAAAAAAAGAAAAGGAAAAGAACAGCCCTTCAGCCTAGCATAGTTATTTTTTATATGGTGTTGGAGAAATAGGTTGATTGTCTTGATAATAGAGTATTTTAGCAGGTAATGAGCACAAGGGAAAGAGTCTGAAGCAGGCTAACTGGACCCTTATTTTGTAGATGTGGATATGCCACGCTGCATCACGTCATAGACAAGTCTAAAGAGGACCGGATGGAGAGCTTCTTTCTCAGTGAGACCTGTAAATACTTGTATCTGGTACGTGTGTTGTAAGATTAACCAGAGGTATTTAGTACTGCAGAGAACAAACATTTGTGCAGTCTTCTTTCTCTTGGACAAATATTTACTAGTCACTGATGTGTGCTGGGTATTGTACGTTCCCAGAGTTACAAAAGGATATTGCTGTCTTCCTTCATGGTTGTCAGCCTCCTGGAGACGTTATTTGTCCTGCAAACAGAAATGAGCTCATGGCTAGGAACTGTGGGAACTGTGGTAAGGACTGATAGAAAATCAGCTTTATGGTGGCGTTCTGGAGACTTCTGTGAGGAAGAAAGCAGTGCTTTTCTTTTTTTCTTTTTCCCCTGGGATATTGGACATTGAACTCAGAGCCTTGTGCAAGCCAACCAGCCAGGTGTTTTACGACTGAGCTACACTCATGTGGCATTGGCTCAGACCTGCAGCCGGGCTGCCTGCTGGTCCCCATGCACATCTTCAGGCATGCCTTTGTGTATGTGGGGAGGGGAGAGTTTCTGGACCTGCTAGAGACCTTGGGATTGTTTAGTTCCTCCTCATCCTACTCCTTTGGGAACTACAACTTGCACTGAGAGGTCATCTAACTTGATTGAGGTCTTGGGGTGAGCACATAGCTGAATGAGGCTTGCGCCATGTCCTGTACTCTTTCAGCTTCTGCATTCTGTCACAGACATGTGTAGTGCCTATATGCTTATGTGTGTAGCCTTTTTTCTGTCATGGCTACATACAAAGGACACTTGAAAAGCCCAGAGTGTTTGGAGATTGAAGCAGCAGCAGTAACAATAGATTGTGTCCTGTAGTTCACTGGTCCTCAGACCTGGGGCAAACTAGCTAGCTAGGACTGAACCTGGAGCCTTGTTAAGACTTCCTTCACATTGAGTCTGAGTCTTTGAGAAAAATGGGCTTGAGAATTTAATTTTGACAAAAGCCTGCACTGATAATATGCAAAGCCATGTTATGGATAAGGTGATGGGTGTAATCCATGTTCTTCGTCTCTGATATCCCCGTTTACAACCTGGGGTATATGAGGCAGAGGGTAGTTAGTTCTAGGATTCAGGTGTGAAAATTATGTGGCAAGCCTTTATAGAAGCCTGGGCCTGGGTCCTGGCCCTGGAGTTTCTGATTCTCTGGTTCTTGACGGGGAGTGAGGACTGGGGCACTTCCAGGTTTCCAAGTTTAAACAAAGTAAATCCTGCATTGCAGCCCTGGGCTGGGAATCGAGCTGTCAGCTGATGCCTTTTCATCCAGGTTTGTTCCCCAGAAGCTCAGAATCCTTTGCTGTGAGTTAGTTAGAAAAGTTCTCCAGTTACCAGTTGTAGGTTTGTTCTTAGATTTGGGGCTGGGTGTGCTTTGTAAGGACTTAGAGCTGTATCCTGGCTCCAGTTCTCTCCAGTTCTTTCCCTTCCCCTTTTCTCTTCCCCTTCCCTCTCCCCTCCTTTTCTCCCCTCCCCTCTCCTCTCTCTTTCCCCCTTTTCTCCCCCCACCTTCCCTTCTCCCTCCTCCCCACCCCCTTTCTGCCATGGCTAGCCTGGAACTCACTGTGTAGACCAGGTTGGCCTCACACTCATAGAAATCTACCTACCTTTGCCTTCCTAGTGCTGAGATTAAATTTATAAACCACTATGCCCAACCAATCCCAGTTTTCTTCTTGCTTCTTTTTCTCTTTGTCTAGCTGTTTGACGAAGAGAATCCAGTACACAAATCTGGAACCAGATACATGTTTACAACAGAGGGCCACATCATATCTGTTGACAAGCATCTTCGGGAATTGCCTTGGAAGGAGTTCTTTGAAGATGGAGAGCGGGACCAAGAGGAAAAGTTTGTGCACAGGCCTAAGTCTCAGGAGTTCAGAATCATTAACTCCAGTTCTAACGTGAGTTGCTTTTTCCACTGCATGTGGGAGAAGAAAATATTAACTCCTTTGGCATTCAGAATTCTGACACGAAATAGATGACACATTCAGATTGTGTAATTTGACAAGAGTTCCTAAAGGAATCACTTACATCGGTGGCACTAGGCTGTAGGGAAACCGCGACCAGCAGTAGGGGCATCAGTCCTGGCTGCAGGGGGAGGTAGAGAGTGGTATAGCATTCTGGAGAGGTAATCATGAGAGGAGAGGCCACTGGCAGGTTCCACTGCTTATATTTAGCTTCAGTGATATTCAGGAAGGAAGGCAGCTGCATCAACAGCAGATCCCTCCCCCATCTCTTCACCTGATGTCTCGAGTCGGGTATTGTAATTGTTTTGATGCAAGGTCTCGGTTATTAATGGAGCACAAGCTGGCTTTGGACTGTGTGATGGAGGCTGGCCTTGAAGTCTCCAGCCACTAACTCCCAGAGCCAGAACTACAGATGCCTGTCACTGTGCCTGACTCCTCCTGATCTCCTACTGGTGCTCCTCTGTGGCTGCTTCCACCCAAGCCGGAGGGCAAGAAGGAGTGTTGCTTTCACGCATGAAAGCACATTCCTCTGGGTAAGGAGAGGGTCCCCAAGGAATACTTCAGGAAGCCGGCCTACCACCCTCCAGGAGGACAGGGAAAGCAGTCACTCTTTTTAAAATCGTCTTTTTATTATTGTTTTGTGTTTTGAGACAGGATCTCATGTAGCTTTGTCTGGCTTCAAACTTT
This sequence comes from Arvicola amphibius, assembly GCF_903992535.2. NCBI lineage: Eukaryota > Metazoa > Chordata > Mammalia > Rodentia > Cricetidae > Arvicola > Arvicola amphibius. The sequence continues at coordinate 39,228,079 of NC_052048.2, read as the reverse complement.
CTGTGTAGTTGAGTCAGGTTGCTAGTTCAGGGACATTGGCAGTTTCTGGAGTCGTTTTTGGTACAACTGGAGGCTGGAAGTTGTTGCTGGCCCCTTAGGTGGGGAAGTCCAGGGGTGCTGTTCTGTTCACTCCCCTCTGATGCACCGAGCAGCTTCCCATAACAAAGAAGATTCTGTCTCAGAATGTCACTTGCCGTGGGTTCGTGTTTCTTGGGGTTCAAATCCGAATCTACTTTTGTTTTCCCAGTGCAACCGTGTTCCTGATGAGAGGAGATACTCCCTGCCCTTGAAGAGCATCTACATGCGCCAGATTGACCAGATGGTTGGCTTGATTTGACCTGCTCACCTTAGTGTGGCCAGACCTTAAACCAAATCCAAGCATACCAAAACCTCCTCTAAGATGGAAGGGTTGGAGTCTGTTGTCTGTGACGCTGTAGAAGTTTCTGTCCAGCTCTTACCTCTGGTTGATTCTTGCACATAGTGTTTCCCTTCTCTTTAATAAAACACCCTATTTTTCTGGAGGATACAATTAGAAATGGGAAGCTATGTGGGAGCTTCTTGTGATACGCTGATGTTCTTAAGCACAATGGATGCACCTCTTTGGATTGTTCTTCCCACCTTCACACGTAGAATGCCCGTCTCGTCTCGTCGCTTTGTCTCCACTTGCTGTGCTGAAGTATTGCTACCTCTCTGTTAGAGGGTCAGGGATGAAAGCCCTGTGCAGAGGTCCCGAGGTTTACTTGGCATCACTACTTACAGCAATGCAAGTCTCGTCCCTTCTCTCTCTTATGTGCTCATCATGCTGTTCCCAAATAGCCAGCCATGATTTTGGATCACCTGGTCTATTTATGTCTTAAAGTAATTTATACAGTGTTATTTGTTTTAGTGTAATGGTCTAGCCAGAAATCCTCCAGGTAGCCTCTAAAGTTAGATTGGAATCTACAAGATAACAGATCTTTTGAGCTAAAAAGCATTTATTTTCAACATCAACTTACCTGAAGAACTCATGGTTCCAGAACCAGGTGCCTTCTAGGGAGAGGAAAACCTTAGGATTGTGTGAGCTTCCATCTCTTGTATTTCATAACCAAGGATGCTCGATGCTGACCATCTTTGGGTTAGAATTCTGTTCTTTTTGGCTTATGTGTAGTGCCAATTAGATAATCAGGGACAAAGAAATGATCAGATGACTTTCTGACATCCTTGAGCCATTTCTCTATGTGATACAGGCTTTAGATTAGTGCCTTATGGGTTTTGTTTGGGCCATTGGCTGTTGCAGCCACTGAAGTGACTATTGACAGCTGGTTTTGTATTGCCATATGATAGAACCAGTTAAGAGCAGGGTGGGCATGAGGAAGATTCCTGGAAACAAATTTGTCAGTCTTTGCCTTTTTAACCTGTGATTTTAGCCAGGCATAAAGGAGGAAATTAAGAGGAAATACTTGTTATTCTTTCTTTAGCAAATAAAAAGCTCTCTGAATTTACACTGACTGTTCCTAAGAAACAGAGCTGTGTCTGACCCTGAGCCTGACCTCCTTGCTTTGTGACATGTCCAAAGGCATCCTAGGCAAAGGGCAGGGCATCTATGAGAAAGCCAATCCAGCCTCACGTGTCTTGTGTCTTTCCTGTACTGTTTATACACTTAAAATTAGTTCATTTCAGTGTTCTGTAGCCAGGAAAAAAGCCTCTGAACCATTTGATTTTAGTCAAAAGAGAGAAATTGTATTCTTTCTTCAAAATGTGTTACTGTTTTGAAAAGAGATATGTCATTCAGTTCCTTGGCATTCTTAGAATGGGGATTTCAGTAGTGAATGCATCACCTTTTAAAAACTTACTATGCAAATGGTTCTATTTATTTGTTACAAATATTAAATGCTTCTGTTTTCTTTTGATTTCACAAGTATTGTTCTATATGTATCAACAGTGTCTCATCTTCTGTACAGAAAACTTTGAGAAAATTATCTATTTTATGTTTTTGTTAATTTAGTAAAAGTGTTAAACATGTGCATGTGCAGGCGTGTGTGTGCGCCCCAGGCAAATTCACGTGTGACTATGAACAATCCACTAGGGACAGTTGAAGACCTTCCAGGGAAGAAAGTGCTATCTTCATGCTTCTCTCCTCTACTGTCTTCCCATTTCTGTGGTTCTGTGGCAGCAGTGGTGTATGTCAGCACCCGGCAGTCTTCTCTCCTGGCCTTCACCCATCACTCTGGAGCAGGTTTGGGTTATTTCTCTTCCTGTGCTCCTTGAATAGTGATCTGTGTCTGGAAGGAAGTATCACGGTGCCTTGAGTACTCTCGGTGGCTCTCAGGGGTACAGGCAGACATGCAGTGCATTTTATTGAGTCTCAAACCCTCTTGACTTTTGGGTACTGGACTTCTCACCTGCTGAGAAGGCTGGGGGTAAGTAAGACAATGTCTATAAGTCATAGTTATTGAGCTTCTAGATTGTTCGGTGATTGTGGGGCCAGATGAAGAACACTGCCTGGTACCAGTCGTATAAAAAGCATTTAAGTCAGGTTCGAAGCTGACTTGCTTGCTTTCTGAACAGTCAGAATGTCATCAGCTGCGATGTATATCTTGCAGTATGTTTGCTGTTCCTTCTAGTCTGTGTGCTGAAATATGGATACGAATTCTCTAGTTCATTCGTTTGTTCCAAGAATACCCGGAATGTAAACAGATAGCCTCACAGACATCTGTAGAGTGGACCATGCTTATGTTCCCAGGAGTAGCCAGTGTCTGGTGTCCAGTTCAGCCAGCGTGTTTGAAGTGTAGCAAGCTGCCTTATGGTTAGGTGTGGTAGAGCCTAGTTCTCCTGTAACCAATAGGCTTGCCTTAGCTGCTCTAAACACTGTGACAGAGAAACTCCATTCTCCTAGAAGAGGGGACACAAAGAAATGCTTGGTGGCTCTCTGATTGCTTTGGCCATTATGAAAAACAGGTTCGTTTCCCAAAGCTTCCCTTTAGTTTCTTCCTGATCTGCCAGAGCTGGCTTTTTATAACTGAATGGCTAGGACTTTTCTTGTCTTGGATTGTGGCCTCTGCACATGATATTCAAATCGTTTTCTGTGTGCTGAAGGGAAAGCACATGAGAGCAGTGCCTGCGCAGGTGAGTGTCAGGGACTCCATATTTTTCCGGGGTGATTAAGTGCAGTTGTCTCCATGCCATCTCTCCTCTCACCCCTGTGGAATAAAATATTCCTCTTAGCCATCTCCTGAGCTCAGTTGGTGGATGGGTGCCCGCTGTAGCTCTTCACTTTGGGTCTTGTAGACTCTACATCAGACAACCTTCCCTTCAGGGCTCTGAGGTCTTGCTCTCTTGACAGGTACACATTTAGTGCTGGTCAGAGGCCAGGCCTGAGTGGTCACCGCAGTCACAGAGTGGCTGAACAGGGACTCGAGAAGAAGGTGCTGATCTTTGCTTTTCCGTTCCAGCTGTCCAGCACCTACTCTAGTGCCTCTTCCCTGCGGGGCAGGGACTCCTTGTGACTTGGAGAAGGCTATGTGTGGGGGCCATGTGGCCCCGATTAAGCAGGGCTCAGGGTCATGGTCTTTCTTGAATTTGGATGTGAATCTCCTAAAGATGTCGAGTACCTGTGAAACCGTACTTCACTACCTTCCTCTTTATGAGAGGTTTTCAGGTCTTTTGTTTTAGGGTTAAATAGCAAGCTACAAAGCTATGTTTTTATTTATTACACACACGGAACATAAATCTGTTTTTACAAAACAAAACAAAAATCTAGAGTTGGAAACTCTGGGATAATTTACCGAGATGCACAAATGCTTCTCTCTCTGTGTGATGTGCAATATGCTTGGCGACCATAGATATTTTATGTTTAATCTGTAAATAAGAAATGTATTTAAATTAAATGGGAGATTTTTGTAAAAGGACCAAATGTTCTTTTATAAATGTACTAAGGAATATCTTGCTCTTTGAAATTTATTAGGATTTTTATGAATAATTTTTATTAAAAGATTCTTTTTTTGAGTTGTCACTGTGTTTCTCCTTTGAATACTTGGATATATTCATTTTTGTGCAGGAGAAGGGGAAAGTCCTTTAGAGAAATGATCGGCTTTGATGACTAAACTCTTTAGATTTTGTTTTGTAGTTTCCCTCAACAGCTAAGCTTTGAGACATTTCTCTCCAGTCGTCTGTCACAGCTTTGTGTTTGAATAATGTCCTTCACTGTGGACTCTGTGGACTTTCACACGTCCCATTGCTACCCCCTTACTACGTTCCCCTCCAGTGGTTCCTTCTCCGACTTGTTACCTGTTCTCTATTGTCCTTAGCAAGGCTTAGTGGTGCTGGGCAGTGATGGCGCACGCCTGTATTCCTCACTGTTCAGAGACTTGAGGCTAGCCTGGGTTACCTATCCGTAAAAAGAAACCAGGGTCCCTTGGCTGGTGATATAGGGAACATTGTCCTTAGGAAGCTTGAAGAGCTTATAGAGGTCTGCTCGCCCTTCCTGCACTGCTTTCTCAGGTTTCTGGTGATAAAGTTAGCAGATCCTTTTTGTGGTATTTCAGTGTCCCCATCTTTGAGCCATAGGCAGTTCTGAAAAAAACGAGGACCAAGCAGTGCCAGGAGGCTCAGGAGAGAGCCCTAAGATGAGAAATATTTGCTTTTTTGAAAGAGCTCTACTTTTACCAGAGAGGGGGCTCAGCAAGTAAGAGCACTTCCAGGGGACTGGGGTTAGAATCATAGTACCATATCAGGTGGCTCACAACCTCTTCTATCTTCAGTTCTAGAGGATGCCCTTCTCTGACCTCCTTGGGCACCCACACAAAAGTGCACATGAACACATTCATGCACACACTCGCTCATGTACACACAATCTTTTTTTTAAAGTGCTATACCATTCTAAGTTGTTCTGGCGGTGTTTGTGAAGTGCCATGGGTTTGTACCATCCTCATAAAACCACACTGCTCCAAGTTCATGGACACAACAAACGAAAATCACATAGATACTGTCTCTGGTGTCTATTCAGTTTTCCCAAGGTTCTTCGCCTCAATGATTGTGAGCGGACATCCTTGACCGGCCAGTATTGAGTGGTATGGAGCAGTCGTTTGTGAAGACAGAGTTTCCCGGTTGAGAGCCAGGGACTGTGGGTCCTAGCTTTACACTGTCACTAGCAAGTTAAAATTATTTTTATTATTTTTAATTATGGGTCTATGTGTGGATCTGTGCATGTGAGTGCAGGTGCCCGTGGAGACCAGAGGCTTCAGATTCTCCCTGTAGCTGGAGTTTAATGTAGTTGTAAGTAGCCCAGTGTGGGTGCTTTATTATGTTGCTCAGGCTGGTCTTGAACTTGATCAGATCCTTTGCTACCTCCCCTTTGCTAGGATTAGGGAAAGCCTCGCATCACCATGCCTGGTTGTGACACAGTTTGACACACAGTTTTTGACCAATTATCCCCATATCTCCTTTATCCCATTATCCCCTTAACCTTTTTTAACCTTTCCATTAAACTCTTCTTCCCAAGCCCTGCTCCTACTTTGGGGTATGTGGGTGTGTGTTAATGAATTTCTTTAGGGTTGTTTTCATGAGCATGGGTGAGGAATGGTAGAGGGGCAGCTTAGAAGCGGCTATATCATTGAGAAATAAGGCTTCCTTCCTGCAACCAACACCATTAGCTGCCTGTAGCTCCTTGGGGAGGGATGTGGTGATGGGACCCGTCTTACACAGGTGTTCGCTTTGCCGTGAGTTCATGTGTGCAGAGCTATATTGTATCAAGCAGAGGATAGCTCACAGCGCTCCCTCCCATCCCCTCTCCCAGTTCCCATAGCCTTTCTTTGGAGGGCGGATATAGGAATATTGAGGCTCATTTAGGACGGAACAGTCTAATAGCTTCAATATTGCTGTCATGTGGAATAGGGCATGACCGTGTGGTGGTGAGGACTGGGACAGATTCCCATGTGTGAAGCACAGCTCCTGGTATGTGTCAGGTACCTGTGTTTCCTACAACAAAGGTCAAGGTGTATTTGTTTCCCAGAATAGGCCTTTGTGTATATTTTATTTATTTTTAAATGTTGTGTTGATGTGTGTGTTAGGGATAGGGTTGCATGGGTGGAAGTCAGGGGACAACTTGTGGGAGTTGTTCTTTGGGATTGGCTTGGTGGCAAGTGCCTTTGCCCACGGAGCCATCGGATAGAACCCTAGGATATATTTAAAGCGTGTATGTGGCCCTGGGGTAGCCCAGGGCTTTAAGTAGGTATCCTGTCACTGAGCCATCCTACGTTTCTTTTTATGTTTTTATTTTTGCCATCTTCCTGCCTCAGTTTCCCAAGTACTTGAGACTGCAGGTGTGCACCATCATACCTGACTTCAACAGGCCTGTAGGAGGTGTGGGCTAGCCTCACATAAGCCTGCTTGGAAGCTTTGTTTTGTCCCTTCTGAATGTGTGACTTGGTTTCAGTTGTTACCCTCATGTCGTTTCTTGGTCATACCACCTGGACTCCCATGATTCTCAGGAGGGCAGAGTATACTACAACCCCATTGTGTCAGAACGTGTTAATGGCAGCATCTTAAATCTTTACCTGTGTTACCTCTACCACACTCTTCTCTCTTAGCACATGAGGCCCAAGTGGCGACTGGTGATAACTGTGTCCTCATGTCGCCAGTCTTTGTGGGACCCACCTGTCATATGTAACTTGCACATAGGTTAGCAGCCTTACACACACACCTTAGTGATGGAGGCAAGTTCTGTTTCTCTGTGTCTACCTGTGAATGCACTGGGGAAATAATCTTCCCTATAGTCAGCACTGGACCAGTCTGGACCTCTGACCTCCAGGTCTTTGGGGAACCAGTGTTAATTGTGGGGAGAAGTGAGATGAATGTTCCCAGAGGACACAGTGCAACATGTCTCATCCCTGGGACACCTTCCCAGAGAGAGAGGTTGGGTTGGGTGGGCAGACCTGTAGGCAGAGGCTGCTTGTTTGTTCCCGGCCACCCAGACCTGAAATAATCACCCAGAAACTATATTAATTAAAACACTGCTTGGCCTATTAGCTCAGGCTTCTTATTAACTAACTCTTACATCTTAAATTAACCCATTCTTATTTTGTGTTTTACCATGAGGCTTGTGATTTACTAGTAAGGTTCCAGGGCATATGTCTCCTTCAGCAGCTACATGGCAGTCTCTCTGACTCTGCCTTCTTTTCCTCCTCTATCTCTGCTTAGAATTCTTGCCTTGCTCTATTCTGCCCTGCCATAAGCCCAAAGCAGCTTCTTTATTAACCAATGGTAACGAAACACATTCACAGCATACAAAGGGGAATTTCACATCACAGACCTTCAAAGTACTGGGTGCTGGGGCCCTCAATGCTTCAGGCAATAAAGACCTTTTTACCTCAACTTGGAGTGTTCTGTGTGACTTTGTGGGTGTGGGAAGAGATTACTTTGGGGGGGGGGGGTGTCTGCACTGGTTTACCACACAAAAAAGCCCACTTCGAAGAGATTCCTCAAACACCATCTTGACAAGTTGGACTTTCTTTGGCTGAGATATTTTGAAGCTCAGCCCTGCAGAAACTTGGTCTGGCTGTGGTAAGCAATTATTTCCTTACAGAACATGGCCTGACAACCTGAAAGCCTGCTTATGAAAGTTGTTTGTTTTTGTTTTTAGGACCAGCTTCTGTTCAAAAAGCTATCTGGACAATACTTTTTTTTTTTTTTTAACAAATGTTGACTTTAAATTTTTTTAAGATTAAAATTGTTCTGTGTGTTTATTGGCTTGAAATTGTTTTCATAAACATATTTTGATCATCTCCCTTCTCCAGCTCCTCCTAGATTCTCCCCACCTTCACACCCACCCTACTTCATGATTTATATTTAATTTTTGATTACCTATGTATGTGACTTTGTGTAGGGTGTGTACAAGTGTGCCACGTGCCTGCTGAAAGCTGAAGAGGGTGTCAGACCCATTGGAGCTGGAGTTAAGTTGTGAGTCACACTATGTGAGTGCTAGGCACTGAACTGAAACTCCTGAAAGAGCAATATTCATTCAACCACCGAGCCGCCTTTCTAGCCCCCAAACCATGGCATTAAAAGTTAACAACTGTAGAGGGTTTTTGTTTGTTTTTAGATTTTGATGCTAGGAGTAGAACCCACGACCTTGTGTGTGGTAAGCAAGCATTCTACTAGCATACTGCTATCTCGTAAGTTACTTATTCAAATATTATCTATTGAAATCTTAAAATCATTACAATTGATTGTATATCCTCAATTATTAAAGCATGTGTTTCCATAAATTATTGGGAATTTTTAGATCGCCTCTTTTTTCTATTTGCATTGGGTATGTCCATTCCTCTCTCACCCCAGGATTTCAGTGTCTTGATTTAGAATAATCCTTTGAAGTCTTACAATGTACACTGCAAGTGTGTACGGTTTGGCAAGTACTCTACATGGTGGTTTGTTGACTTTCCTAAAATTGTAAGTTCTACATATTAAAAACATCAGGGTTTAGCTAACATTGTAATTAATATAAAACAGTATGTATATATAATTATTTAAGTGTTTATAAATTAAGCTAGGTGGTGGTAGCACAAGATTTTAATCCAGGCACTCAGGAGGCAGAGGCAGGTGGATCTCTAAGTTGAGGACAGCCTTGTCTACAGCAGCGATTCTCAACCTTCCTAACGCTGTGAAACTTTAATACACTTCCTCATGTTGTGGTGAACCCCATCCATAATTTTTTGTGGGGTTGGAGAGATGGCTCATAGATAAAGAGCACTGACTGCTCTTCCAGAGGTCCTGAGTTCAATTCCCAGCAGCACATGGTGGCTCACAACCATCTATAGTGGGACTTGATGCCCTAATTTAACATAAGGTCGTACATGCAGATAGAGCCCTCATATACATAAATAAATCTTTAAAAATTATTTTTTATTTTAATTATTTATATATTTATATTAATTATTTTATTTAAGTATTTAATTTTTATTTTTAATTTAATTTTTCCATTGTTAAGAATTGTAATGTAAATATTTTTGGAGATAGAGGTTTCCCAAAGGGGTCAAGACCCACAGGTTGAGAACTGCTGGTCTTATAGAGTGCTATCCAGGACAGTCGGGGCTACACACAGAGAAACCTTGTGTCAAAAAACCAAAACATAGCCGGGCGGTGGTGGCACACGCCTTTAATCCCAGCACTTGGGAGGCAGAGGCAGGCGGATCTCTGAGTTCGAGGCCAGCCTGGTCTACAAGAGCTAGTTCCAGGACAGGCACTAGAAACTACAGGGAAACCCTGTCTCGAAAAAAACAAACAAACAAAAAAAACAAAAAACAAAAAAAAACCATAAAAAACAAAAAAACTAAAAAATATTTCAGTATTGTTTTTATGTGTATGGGTGTTTTGCCTGAATGCTTGTCTGTGAACCACATGCAGTGCCCATGGAAGACAGAAAAGGGCAAGATCTTCTGTAACCGGAGTTACAGATGCTATGTGGGTACTTGGGATCATACCCAGGTTCTCTGCACGGGCAGCCAGTGCTCTTAACTGCTGAGTCATGTATCCTGACCCTGTGTGATTATTTTTGAAATTAAGATTTTATTGAGAAAGTTTCTTTCTTTTAGAAGTCAAGCCCCTCCAAGTGAATTCTATATTTGTGTATATATGCTTATACATTGCTAGTGGGAAGTTAAACACAAACCGTTTTGGAGGGGCGATCAGCATTATCTTGCAGAGTTGAATGCCCGAGTGCCCTCTGACCAGGCAGCTTGGTTGTTCAGCTACCAAGAGGGTCACTGGCAGTTCCATGTTTAAACAGCCATGCTCGACAGCTGCAGTGCATAGGACCTTTTTTTTGTCATTGTGATTAGGGTTTTTTTTTTAAAATTTCATTTTATGTGCTTTTATGTGCATAGAAGTTTTGTGTGTATGTATACCACATTCCTGGTGCCCTTGGAGGTCAGAAGAGGTTGAGGGATCCTCTATAGCTGTTACAGATGGTTGTGAGTAGCCAGTGTTTTAACTACGGTGCTATCGAGACCCAATATTTTTGTTAATGTTTTTGATACACAATTAATAAAAACTCAGAGAAAGATATTGGGGTTCAACCTGAAGACGAGAAAAACAAAGCAGCCAGCCACTGTCCGAAAATGGTGATTTTGTCCCCAGGAAACCTCAGAATGAGACTGTGACTGAGAGCTGTCTCCTGTTTTATAATCCTCTCTAGTTCTGGGATTCAAAGCAAAGCATGCACCACTACCGCCTGGTTCCTATGGCAAGCTAGTGTGGATACTGGGATTAAAGGTGTGTGTCATTGCTGCCTGGTCTGTAAGGTTGACCTGTGTGGCTGTTTTCCTTTTTTGATCTTCAGGCAAGCTTTTTTTTAATTGAAATACAAATGAAAGGCCACTACAGGTTTTATTGGAGCACAGTCTTGCTATTTCACTCACAAATAGCCAATGACTGCTTCTGTCGTACAAAGGCCTTATGGATTCCAAGCGTCCACATATGCACTCTCTGGCCCTATACAAAAAATATTACCCACTTTTTGTCCTTTGGATATAAGGAATCGATTGATGACAGGGCTATTCAAAGAAGAATTGTTTGTCAAAATAAAACAAAAACAAAAACAGCCCAAACCAAAACAACAGAAACATTACAAAACAAACAAACAAAGAAAATTACCACACCGCACATCAAAAGTCAACAATCTACGCTGAAATGTTACGGAATAAAGAGCAAGGAACAATCAATTTATTCATTGTTCACAGCTCACCCAAACTAAATCCATTGCTTAGAGATACAAACAGTTGTAGAAAATTATATAAAACGGGTAAGTGACATAATTTTGCTAAAACAGCATAAAGATGTTGTAAATTCCTATAATTTTATATCACTTTGACTTTTTTGAAAAAAAAAACATTTACTCACTTATTTCATTTTCAGAATCTGTCAGGTATACTTTGGGGGATCTCAGGAAAGAAGGCAAACAAACGGACATCCTGGTCTGACTAGCAAGATGTTTTTGATGGTGGATAGCAGAAAACAACCTAGAGATGAGCAAGTGGGTTAATGAAACAGGTTATAATGCCAGCACTCAGGAGGGTGCAAAGTCCAACGTCAACCTCAACTGCCTAGCAGGATTGTAAGAGCCAGTTTTAGCGCCCGTCTTTCCCGAAACAGTATTTGTCAGGCATGACAGGGCTGCCTTCCGTATGAATTCATATTAGCTGTGACTACATGTGCAAGACCTTTGCAAGAACGTGTCAGCCCAAACCCAGCATGCTTGCGGCGAGGGTTCAGGAAGCCCTACCTGTAGTTGAGCTTTTGGTGGCTGATAGCAGATAGAGAAAGCCTTCGGGCATGAGTTCCGAGAGAGGCTGTTCACGCTCCGCCAGGTAGTCCTGCTCCCACGCACAAGCTGGTAGCACTGAGTGACTTGGTGTTAAAAACAAAGGACATGAAACAGAGGAGCAAACAGCGGAGGACTAGGGAAGGATTCGAAGGGAGGAGCTTGTTGGGAGCAGTGAGACCCCAGATCCTGAATTTCTTGTAATCCCCTGATCTGAGGGCCTACAGCTGCTCTGATCACGAGACCCTTCGGGAGTTCCTGATGGCAGGGGAGTGGTTTCTGGTGGGTTTGGCTCTCTCTATATAATCTGCTCCTGAACACAATAAAGGGGGCATTCTTGGGGAATTCAAGGATGACCCATGTCGCTGTCTTTCTGTCTGTATGTGTCTGTGTATTTTAACCTCCTGCCCCTTGCCGGAAGCTCTGGAACTGGGTTCAAGTGCACTGAACGCAGACACGGGGGTGCGGTGCACGGCCGGAGCTGGCGTGGATTTGATCAAAACACATTCTATGCATGTATGAAATTCTCAAACAGTTAAAAAAACTGAAGGAAAAAAATGAAGCATGATAAAGAGAAAGGTGGAGGACAGAGTTTCTCAGATGCGTTGCCTAGGGTTGGCAGCCCTGAGGAGGTTGTGTTCTTTGTGGTTATGACTGAGAGATTGCTCTCAGGTTCGTGCCCACGACACACTTCATTTCAAAGCCAGGCCCTGCTGCCTCGTTCTCAGACTTCGAATCTCTGACTTCTTGCTTTCCGTGTGGAAGACATGAGAACAGGCAGCTGCTGGTTACTCTCTGGTACAATCAGCAGCCGGAACCTGATTTACTCTGAGTGTAAGTGCCAATAAAGCCTATCTCTTTGTCATATTTAAACAAGTAAGTGACTACCAGCTGCCAGCACAGCAGGAGGCTCATGCTGGTTATTCATCTGTGGCACTAAATAATGACAACTGAAAATATATCATATCAGGAACACCAACTACAATGAGTTTATCGGTCTCACCAGAGGCCCATAAAAGTCCCCTCCTCTGGAACTATCGAAGCATTACCCCAAGACTGAGTGCGCAGGCCTGATAACTAGTTTCTCAGTCACTTGTCATGAGTCTCATCTCCCTGGAATCCAGTTCAAGCCCAGTTTTCCTGACCGGGACTCTCAGTCCACTCAAAACTGACCTTCTAAATGCCCTGCCCCCAGCCTGGCATCTGGCATCTCTGCCCGAACAGCTCCGTGCCTGCAGTTTAGACGATGTCTCGTCTGGTCCCCTACAGACATCTCTGCGCCTGTGTCACCTTGCTGCTGCTGACTTCAGGATGCCGTCTCTGAACTTTGCATCCTCTTTGAAGCCTTTCTTAGTTGTCCAATGATGTGTCTCTCATGTATGTTACCCTGGGAATTGGATATGTGATCTGAAAATTAATGCCAATAATTCACATTGGAATTATTATTACAGGAAAGGACCTCTATGTGCCAATGGCCAGCCATCAAGTGAAATTAGGATTTTTTTGACAAATTGTCAAATTAGATGAAACTAACATAGCTTGTGAATTTATTGCTATTTAATAAATTGACATGATAGAAGGATCTGGATATTTCTGACATAATAAGCTCATAACATATCTTCCCATATCACAAGCAAGTGGACTGTCATTCTGGTCCACTTTCAGTTCTGTCTGATATGCACATGTCCCATGTTGGTGATCAATTTCTGGCAAAAGATCAAGCCAGTCAACATTTGACCATGTGAGGGGGAGGGACTCATGAGCCCCCACTCCTAGCTGAGGAGCTATTGACAGTCCACTGCTTCTCTAAAGGTGTGGCTCCTGATAGGTTGTTCATGCTCTAGTGGCTGTCCCCACAACCATAATTATATGGTCAGTACACACGGGAGTTTGTTGGTTTTTTTGTTTTTTTTTTAAGAAAAACTAAGTACATAAAGTTGGGAGAGTGTGGCAAGCTGGGTTGAACTTGGAAGGAGTTAGGGGAGGAGTGAGAGAGGAATATGATCAAAATGCATGTATGAAATTCTCAAAAATGAATGAAACTATTATATTTTTATTTTTTGAGAATTTCACACAGCATATATTTGTCATAGTCTTTCTCCCACCTCTCAACTCCTCCCAACCCACCTAATTTTATGTTTTTTTCTTTCAAAAACAAAAACAAAGGAAAAGTTACAGAATAACACCAAGTCTGATTTGTGTTGGTTAACTACTCTTATGCATAGGGCCTGGCCTGGAGTAGGGGTGACACCCAGTGTCACTCATTCAAAGAAAATAGATTTTCCTTTTCCAGAAACTATCATCTGTGAATAGCTCATTGGCTAGGGGTGGGACTTTGTGCACAATACCCTTCCTTTGTTTTAAGATTTGATCTGGTGTAAGGCTGTGCAGGTCTAGCGCATGCTGACACAATCTCTGAGTTCATATGTGCATCTGCCATGTTTTGTCTGGAAAACGCTGTTTTGTGAAAATAACTCAGCCCCTCTGGCTCTGCCTTCACCTTCTGCTGCTGTGAAAAGACACCATGCTCAAGGCAGCTCTTAAAAAAAGAAAGCATTTAGTGGGGGCTTGCTTGCAGTTTCAGAGGCTTAATCTATTATAATCATGGCAGGGGGCATGGCAGCATACAGGCAATCATACTGCTGGAGAAGGAGCTGAGAGCTTTATATCCTGACACTCTGGCAGCTCACAGAGCAGGAGAGGCAAAGGGAGAGAGAGCCTGAGCCTGTGTAGGGTTTTGAAACCACAAAGCCTATGCCCAGTGACACACCTCCTCCAATAAGGCCACACATATGCCAGCAAGGCCACACTTCCTAATCATTCCTAGAAGTTTGTGTTGGTTAATTTTATGTCAACTTGACACAAGCCATCAGGGAAGAGAGAGCCTCAAGTGAGAAAATAGCTCCATAATATTGGGCTGGAGGCAAGCCTGTAGGGCTTTTTCTTAATTAGTGATTGATGGATGAGGGCCCAGAACATTGTTGGTGGTGCCATCCCTGGGCTGGTGTTCCTGACTTCTATAAGAAAGCAGACTGAACAATCCATGAGGAGCAAACCAGTAAGTAGTGCCTCTCTATGGCCTCTGCATCAGCTCCTGCCTCCAGGTTTCTGCCCTCAGTGCTTCTGATGATGAACTCTTATATGGAACAGTGAATAAGATAAAACGTTTTATTTTCAAGTTGCTTTTGATCATTTTATCACAGCAATGGTAACCCTAACTAAGCTCATCAACTGGAGACTCTGCAAATGTATGTACCTATGGAGTGTTGCCTGAGGTTTGCTGTTCTGCCCAGTCTCTCAGCCAGTCAGCTCCAAAGAAACACACAGAGGTCTATATTAATTATAAACTGGTTGGCCCATTAGCTCAGGCTTCTTAACCCAGAATGAATCCACAGCCTTTCATTTCCTGTGGAAACAAAAGCAAAACTTCTTCTCCAAAGTAACATATATTTTGACTTAAATTTTGGAGTTAAGGCATCTTCAAAATACATATGTTGAATTAATCCTGCAACGTTTATAATTAAATGTCTTTTAGCAGCTGTTGCTTCTTCCTCAGCCATCAAACAATTCAAAGACAACACAATAACATACTGTATCCAGATTCTCTGTGTATTTTCCATCTTTACGTGGCTTTACTTTAAACTCTATTTCTTTTATTTTTATTTTTAATTTTGTTTTTTTGAGAACAGGGTCTCTCTGAGTATCTTTATGTGTGTCCTATAACTCACTCTGTAGACCAGGCTGTCCTTGAACTCACAGAGCTCTGCCTGCTTCTGCTTCCCAACTGCTGGGATTAAAGGTGTGTGCCACCATACCCAACTACTTTTCTCTTTCTTTTTTATTTTAAGGACTTTATCCTGTTTCTTTTCTCTCCTAAGCCTACATACATTTTTGAACACACTGTAAACAATTTAGAGGTTTTCTTCATCTGAATCTATCTTTATTATATCTCTCTTTTTCTGACCACATGAGTCTTTAATTTGCTAAGTGATATGGCTAGGATTAAAGCCGTGGCTTTGACAGCTGGATCCACCCCATTTCTTAGCTTTCTGAGAGTCTAGCCTCATGGAAAAGGTATAAGACCATTGTCCCACAGCAATGGAGGTGGGAAATCTCATCCAAACCACCACAGACTCAATTTTTTTCTGCCTTATACCAGAGCCTTGAAGGGAGGGTTGTGATAAAGACAACCCATTCAGGGCTGAGCACTCCAAAGTCTTTCACTCTCTGCATATCTAGTTAGTTAGTTGGTGTTAATTACCATTTGCAAGAAGACATTTCTCTGCTGAGGTTTGAATGGGGCACTGATCTTGGGGATAGCAATATGTCATCAGGAGTCATTATATTGCTGTGTTCATTTGCTAGAATGATAATTGATGGTTTCCCATTCCCTTTGGACCCATCTTTCTAGATCATTAGCCAAAGGCTCCAAATAACCCTCCCACCAACACTACAGACTGTTGCCAGTACTATTGGTTATTCTTCACAATTGGCAGTAAGACCTTATTATTGAAGACATCACATACTTATGGCATAGAACATGTAAAAATCTAGCTGGTATTCTCCTGGAAGCTCTGTCCCTACTGGCTAGCATTTACAGTGCTAGTATAAGGTACTATGCCTGCTATAAGAGGAGAATTATTATTATTCTCATCCAGTTATAAACTCTGAGAGCTATAACCATTACCTGTCCTCAAAAAAGATACCCACAGTTGCAATAGTAGCAACAATTTTATGGTAGTAACTGTCCTAGTAGGGCCTTCTCTTGTGATAAAACACCATGACCAAAAAAACCTTAGGAGGAAAGGATTTCTTTCAGCTTACTACTCTCAGGTCACAGTCCATCTCTGACAGAAGTCATGGCAGGAACTCAAGGCAGGAACCTGGAGACAGGAACTTGTAGTGATGAGGTGAGCAGGCCTGTTTTCATCCTGCTCGGCTTGTGCATGGCTAGCTTAGCCCCGGAAATAATAACACAGAAACTGTATTCATTTAAAACACTGCCTGGCCCATTATCTCTAGCCTCTTCTTAGCTAACTCTCACATCTTAATTAACCCATTTCTAATAAATCTGTGTATCACCATATGACTGTGGCTTACCAGCAAGATTTTAACCTACGTCCATCTTGGAGAGGAGAGTCATGGCATCTGCCTGATTCTGCTTTCTAAGCTGCTGTCCTATCAAAAGGCCAAGGCAGTTTCTTTATTAACCAATGAAAGTAACACATTGACAGATGACCCTCCTACACCAGGAACTGAAAGAGAGGCCATGGAGGAATGTTGCTAGTTGGATTGCTTCTCGTGGCTTACCCAGGACCATCTGCTCAGGGATGGAATCTCCCACAGTGTCTGACCCCACCCCCACCAACCATTAATTAAAAATGCCCTACAGACTTGCCTTACAGGTAAATGTTATGGAGGCATTTTCTCGATTGAGAGTCTCTTCCCAAATGTCTTTAGTTACTGTCAAGTTTACTTAAAAAAACACCACACAGTAACCAACCAATTTGGATTAAGGGCCTGTGTCATGAAACAGAACCCATACCTGGTTCTCTTGGTTTTTGAGACAGAGTTTATCTGTAGTTTTGGAGCCTGTTCTGGTATACCTGGTACTCTTAATGAGGCCTTGAACCTGAAAATATTATATTTCAGCGAAAATAATGAAGATAATGCAGAAGCAGCTCTAAGCCTAGCATAGTGAGGGGCTCCCACTTCCCCTTCAGGAATTCTTCTTTTGATCTGTCTTTGCTAAGCAAGCTAGGAGCCTGGTGCTGTCCAGCTGTCCAGCTGCTTGCTGTGTAACCACATCCACACTTCCTCTCTGTTAGCTCAGCTTCCTTATTTTCTCACCTCATGATGGAGGAGGGTCATCTGTCTATGTGTTACTTTCATTGGTTAATAAAGAAACTGCCTTGGTCCTTTAATAGGACAGAAAATTAGGTAGGCAGAGTAGACAGAACAGAATTGTGGGAGAAAGAAAGCAGAGTCAGGCAGATGCCTCAGACAGATGCCATAGGCAGTCACCATGCTTCTCCTCTCTGAGACAGATGCAGGTTAAGATTTTCCCAATAAGCCACACCGCCTCGTGGTGCTACATACATTATTAGAAATGGGTTAGTCAAGATGTAAGAGTTAGCCAATAAGAGGCTACAGATAATGCGCCAGGCAGTGTTTAAAAGAATATAGTTTCCGTGTAATTATTTCGGGTGTAAAGCTAGCCAGGTGGCGGGAAGCAGCCTGCCAATCCTACTACAACCTCACACTCAAAGAGTTCCAGGACAGCCAGGACTACACAGAGGAAACCTGTCTCAAGAACTGAATATGCATGAAGCCCTCCTTTCCCAGAACCTCTAAGTAAAACTTACCTGTGTATGTCCTGAGTGGTAGTATATTAAATTTGTACTCATCATCTGAAGACCCAGGGGATGACCTGGCCCAGCATTCTCTCTTAGGATCTAACAGCTCCAGAGCAATACTTTGGACTCAGACCATTGACTGGTGCCAGGGGAAGCAACAGCCCCTGTAAGGGCCATGGTTTATAGACACCTGAAAGTCAACCAGTCATTAAGATCATCTTGTGAGACCTCTATCCAGCTTCCATTCACTCAGCTTCCAATGGATGGCTGCCAGCTTTGATATTGAACCTGTAACCCCCGCTTGGCGGGTCAGCTATTCAGGGTCCTCTGAAGGGGCGCTAACTTGCAAGACATGGGCTGAAGAAGAGGAAGGAGACCAAGCAAGATTCTATTGTCAAGGTCTGTAACAAGGGTAGAGAGACAGAATGCATGGTCCTCTCCCTGCAGTGCTTTGCCTTGCACCCCTTTTGCTGGTGTGCATGCCTATCGTGGGCAGGCACACATATCTCTGGGTTTTATGTGGCAAAATCTAAAATTTTTAACATATGCATTAAACCCAAACATTTTACAGGGTGTGTCAAGCTTTTCCCAACATCTATAAGCCATTACAAATATCATTAGGTCAATTGCAGTAAGAGTACAATGACAGACATAGTTATATCAAAACACCATCAGTTCCAGTCTCTGAGCAACAGTTAAAATCCCGCTCTTTCCCCTTCTTAAGAGAAGAGGTGTTAAGATTTTAATCAAAATGAGTTTTGTGTCCCAAAGATTAAAACAGTCAGATGTTTAGTCTGCATCTTAGCTCCAAAGCAAACAGAATTCAAACTGTAGAAAATTGTAGTCACCAATGGTCAGGTCATCTCAGCAGGGCATCTGTGTCTGTGTCTCAGGTCTGGAAGCAGCTCAGCATTTGTGCTTCAGGGCAGGTGGGATTTCTGGGTGGGGTGAACTGGATTCAGCTACCTGAAGCACACCTTGGCAATTATCTCAGCTGAATCTCTGGAGGCAGGATGTGTAGAGTGGCATAGCAGGTCCTGCTATCAGGCACTTCTCTCCGTGGGGGCAGGGAAGACTGGACCAAGGACTCTCCTCCAACTCTCTCTCCTCGAACTCCTCCATGGAGTGTCTGCAGCTATGACATCATCAGGTCCAGCTTTATTTTCTTTCTGTGAAACAAGGCACAAACATATCCTCGACCCCAAATATATATAGGTCAGGTTTTTCTTATAATGCATTGAAAGGGCTTTTTTACCTTGCGTTAGTAAAGATCAGCTTGATGTTATCATTTTAGATCTGTTCGCATCAGGATCTGTTTGCAACTTTTTAAGTTGCTTTCAAGGAGCCTTGGTATCATAAATACATGCATGGCCTTTTCCCCAAATAAGCACAGGGTCAGGGCCAGCCCAGACTCTCAACAGGGGGTTCTTCCATAGGGCTTGTGCATAAGTAGATTGGGTAGAAGGGTGCCACAATCTGTCCGCAGCGGACTGCCCTTGATTGTCCAAAGTTAGGAAATTGAGCACAAAGAGAGCATGAGCCAATATTGTCTTGGCATTGCCTTTTATGGGGTAAAGGGTCTCTTGTGCCATTAATTTAGAGATGGTATGCTTAAGAGTCTGATTGGCACGTTCAACAATGCCCTGGCCTTGTGGATTGTAGGAAATACCAGTACAATGTTTTATATTTAACTGGGCACAGAATTATTTAAATTTTTGGCTAGTATAGCCAGGTCTATTGTAAGAAATAAGTGAGCAATGACCTGTTTAGTTGCTTCCCCCGTCTGAGCAGATGCATACAGGAAGCCACTATAAGTATCAATAGTAACATAAACATATTTAAGTTTACCAAAGGAGGGAACATGAGTAACATCCATTTGCCATAGTTCTTCTGGGATCAGGCCCCAAGGGTTGACTCCAAGATGAAGTTCAAGTAAAAAGGGCACACAATTCTTGCAATTTTTAACAATTTGTCTGGCTTGTTCTCTAGTTATACCAAATCTAAGACGCAAGGTTGAGGCATTAAGATGATGGAGTAAGTGAGCAGCCTGAGCCTCCTGTACAGGATCCTGTACAGAGACCGAGGCAACTAAACGAGTGCTCTTGTCCGCCAATTCATTTCCTCGTGTCAAAGGTCCAGGCAAACCAGAATGTGCTCGAATATGGCCCACAAAAAATAAATATGAGCGGTCACTAATTAATCTTTGAATTTTGGAGAACAATTGAAACGTAGGTGTTGTAGGCTGAATGGTAGGAACCATTTCGAGGATCCGAAGAGCCCTCACAACATATTGACTATCAGAGAACAAATTAAATTCTTGGTGGCGGATCAATTGGAATATGGTGAAAGCTGCATACAATTCTACCATCTGGGCAGATCTGTATGGGGTATCAATAGAGTAGGCCTTATCATTAATAACATATGAGGCTTTCCCTACCTTGTCCCATGTCTAGGGGTGAATTCCTGGGCTGGTTAAAATTAACCAGGGGCATTTTTCATCTATAAAACAAAAGAATTCAGCTAAATCTCTCTTTTTAACTCTTACTCCTCTCTCCCTAAGTGACTGTTGAAATTCCTTTATGAATTTCTCTTCCTTTGGAAGTGATTGTCCCATGTCTTATAGACGACAACGAACCTGCGCCTACCTCCATCCTGCAGACCTGTCCGAGTATCACGGCTGATCAGGACCTTATTTTCCTCTGTCCCGGGACTGTGCTTCGTCGTCCTGTGAGCCGTACTTCAGGGTCCCTGTTCAGGCGCCACTGTAACCCTGCTTGGCGGGTCAGCTATTCAGGGTACCCTGAAGGGGCACTAACCTGCAAGACATGGGCTAAAGAAGAGGAAGGAGACCAAGCAAGATTCTATTGTCAAGGTCTCCGTTTATTGGGGTGAAAGTTACAGCTTATATAGCCCTTGAATGGGGTGGAGGTAGGGGTAGGCAGGAACTCTGCCAGGGTAACTGAAGGTCATCAGTCAGCACCTGGTGTAAGCTGAAGCATGTGATCCATTAACATTGGAGTAAGGGGCGGGTTCCATTAACAGATGTGATCCATTAGCATTGGAGTAAGGGGCCGGTTCCGTTAACAGATAGTTCTCAAGATAGTTGGGATGAGGGGTGGAATCTCCGTAAACATCCTTAGGGCAATGACCTCTACTGTTCCTGTAAGGACGATGGTCCCTGACAGAACCCCAGTTTATCTAGAGGTTCTTAAAACAAGGGGTCTATTTTGGAGCAGATGTGATCATGGAGTGTCCCTTAGGGGCCTTCTAAGGCAAGTACTAGTGAAATTTTTGCATAGCCTGAGTAGCAGTTATGTGAGTGGTCACTGTTTTTTCTTTACAACTTGTACACATCTCTCAGTGTGTGCCACGGGCTGAAGGCTGCACCTTTTTTCTTCCCATTCACACATTGAAACGCAGCCCTCAGTATGGCATTAGGATGTGGGTCTTTGGGGTTGATTAAATTGATGAAGGCAGAGCCCTCATGATGGGGTTGGTGTCTTTATAAGGAAGAGGCACCAACCACTGCCCTTCCTATAACTGCTGCTTTGTGAGTTAAAAATGGGAAACCGTCAAACTGCAAAGGCGAGTACACTCCCCAGAACTGGATGGTGCTGGCATACTAGTCCCAGACTTAACAGTTTCTCAGGTTCCATCCAGAACCATGAGAAACTAAAGTTTATTGTGTAAGCCACTCAGCTTGACAATTTGTGGTATTCAGGTCAACTGGAATTGACTAAGAGTGTATATACTAAATTTTGTAAGTGAATTCTAAAATTTTAATGATATTAACTTCTCAAGTTGTAAAATATAAGCCATAGGTTTAGTTTGTTCTGGTCCAGTTTAAACAATGGCAAAAATATCCATCATTGGAAGCAGTGAACATCATTCCTTAGAGAAATTCACCAAGTATTTTGTGTTCCCTATAAACCTGTTAGTTCTTTTGTACCCTTGTTCTTTGCCTTCCAGGGACACAAGCAAATAAGAGCAGTTGTCAGTGGGTTGCTAGTGCACTTCTGAGTGGGTCTCTGGATAGAAAGAGTTTAATTATTGCAGTTCCCCTATGACAACAGCTTTTTTTTTTTCTCATGGTTTATTTTTTTTTTATATTTAAAAATTTCCATCTCCTTCCCTCCTCCTCCCCCCTCCCTCCCCTCCTCCTCCCCCTTCCCTCCCCTCTTTCTCCCGCTTCCCTCCCCTCCCCTCCACCCATACCTCCCCTCCCTCCCTCTCAAGGCCAAGGAGCCATCAGGGTTCCCCACTCTATGCTAAGACCAAGGTCCTCCCAACTCCCCCCAGGACCAGGAAGGTGATCGACCAAGCTGAGAAGGCTCGTCCGTGAAGAACAATCAGAGCCCAGCGCCATTGTCCTTTGCTTCTCAGTCAGCCTCCGCTGTTGGCCACAGTCAGAGAGCCGGGTTTGGTCGCATGATCCATCAGTCCCATTCCAACTGGAGTTGGTGATCTCCCATTAGTTCTGTCCCACCGTTTCCATGAGTGAACGCACCCCTCTCGTTCCTGACTTTCTCCCTCATGTTCTCGCTCCTTCTGCTCCTCATCGGGACCTTGGGAGCTCAGTCCAGTGCTCCAATGTGGGGCTCAGTCACCTTCCCCATCTGTCGCCAGCTGGAGGTTCCCTCACGGTCCTGACTTTCTTTCTCATGTTCTCTCTCCTTCTGCTCCTCATCAGGACCTTGGGAGCTCAGTCCGGTGCTCCAAGGTGGGGCTCTGTCATTTTCTTCGTCTATCGTCAGGTGAAGGTTCTATGGTGATATGCAAGAAATCCATCAGTATGGCTATAGGAACTGGCCTTTTCAGGCTCCCTCTCCTCAGCTGCCCAAGGAACTAACTGGGGGCGTCTCCCTGGAAACCTGGGAACCCCTCTAGGGTCAAGTCTCTTGACAACCCTCAGGTAGCTCCTTAAATTAAGATATATGCTTCCCTGCTCTCATATCCACCCTTCCTATATCCCAAGCACCCCATTCCTCCGAGCTCCCCCCGCTCTCCCCTTCACACTTTTCTCTCCCCATCTTCCCTTGGCCCAGTCTTGCCCAACCCTCTAGTTCCCAATTTTGCCTGGCGATCGTGTCTACTTCCAATATCCAGGAGGATTACTATATCTTTTTTTGGGAGTTCACCTTCTTATTATCTTCTCAAGGACCCCAAATTTATAGGCTCGATGTCCTTTAATTATGGCTAGAAACCGAATATGAGTGAGTACATCCCATGTTCATCTTTATGGGTCTGGGTTACCTCACTCAGAATAGTGTTTTCTATTTCCATCCATTTGCCTGCAAAATTCAAGATGTCATTGTTTTTTACCGCTGAGTAGTATTCTATCATGTATATATTCCACAGTTTCTTCATCCATTCTTCCACTGAAGGGCATCTAGGCTGTCTCCAGGATCTGGCTATTACAAATAATGCTGCTATGAACATAGATGAGCATATGCTTTTGTTGTATGATTGGGCATCTCTTGGGTAGATTCCCAATAGTGGAATTGCTGGGTCCTGGGGTAGGTTGATCCCGAATTTCCTGAGAAACCGCCACACTGCTTTCCAAAGTGGTTGCACAAGTTTGCATTCCCACCAGCAATGGATGAGTGTGCCCCTTACCCCACAACCTCTCCAGCAAAGGTTATTATTGGTGTTTTGGATTTTAGCCAATCTGACAGGTGTAAGATGATATCTCAAAGTTGTTTTGATTTGCATTTCCCTGATAGCTAGGGAGGTTGAGCATGACCTTAAGTGTCTTTTGGCCATTTGAACTTCTTCTGTTGAGAATTCTCTGTTCAGTTCAGCACCCCATTTTTTAATTGGGTTAATTGGCTTTTTACCGTCTAGTCTCTTGAGTTCCTTATATATTTTAGAGATCAGACCTTTGTCAGTTGCAGGGTTGGTGAAGATCTTTTCCCAGTCAGTAGGCTGCCTTTGTGTCTTAGTGACAGTGTCCTTTGCTTTACAGAAGCTGCTCAACTTCAGGAGGTCCCATTTATTCAATGTTGCCCTTAAAGTCTGTGCAGCTGGGGTTATGCATAGGAAACGGTTCCCTGTGCCCATTTGTTGTAGAGTACTTCCCACTTTCTCCTCTATCAAGCTCAATGTGTTCAAATTAATATTGAGGTCTTTAATCCATTTGGACTTGAGTTTTGTGCATGGTGATAGATATGGATCTACTTTCATTCTTCTACAGGTTGACATCCAGTTATGCCAGCACCATTTGTTGAAGATGCCCTCTTTCTTCCATTGTGTACTTTTGGCTCCTTTATCAAAAATCAGGTGTTCATAGGTTTGTGGTTTAAGATCCGGGTCTTCTATACGATTCCATTGGTCAACTTCTCTGTTCTTATGCCAATACCAAGCCGTTTTCAATACTGTAGCTTTGTAATAGAGTTTGAAGTCAGGGATGGTAATGCCTCCAGAAGAACCTTTATTGTATAAGATTTTTTTGGCTATCCTGGGTTTCTTGTTTTTCCATATAAAGTTGATTATTGTCCTCTCAATCTCTGTGAAGAATTTTAATGGGACCTTGATTGGGATTGCATTGAATCTATAGATTGCTTTTGGTAGAATTGCCATTTTTACTATGTTGATCCTCCCAATCCACGAGCAGGGGAGATCCTTCCATTTTCTGGTATCCTCTTCAATTTCTTTCTTCAAAGACTTAAAGTTCTTGTCAAATAAATCCTTCACTTCCTTGGTTAGCGATACTCCCAGATATCTTATGCTATTTGTGGCTATTGTGAAAGGTGATACTTCTCTGATTTCCCTCTCTGCTTCCTTATCCTTTGTGTATAGGAGGGCGACTGATTTTTTGGAGTTGATCTTGTATCCTGCCACGTTACTGAAGGAGT
The DNA here is from genome assembly GCF_903992535.2 of Arvicola amphibius. Classification (NCBI taxonomy): domain Eukaryota; kingdom Metazoa; phylum Chordata; class Mammalia; order Rodentia; family Cricetidae; genus Arvicola; species Arvicola amphibius. The sequence continues at coordinate 39,203,576 of NC_052048.2, read as the reverse complement.
TTATCAGCTGTAGGAGTTCTTTGGTGGAGTTTTTGGGGTCGCTTATGTATACTATCATATCATCTGCAAATAATGAAAGTTTAACTTCTTCCTTTCCAAATTGAATCCCCTTGATTCCCTTATGTTGTCTTATTGCTATTGCTAGAACTTCAAGCACTATATTGAAGAGATAAGGAGAGAGTGGACAGCCTTGTCGTGTTCCTGAATTTAGTGGGATAGCCTTGAGTTTCTCTCCGTTTAATTTGATGTTAGCTGTCGGCTTGCTGTAAATAGCTTTTATTATATTTAGGAATGACCCTTGTATCCCTAATCTCTCCAAGACCTTTATCATAAAAGGGTGCTGAATTTTGTCAAATGCTTTTTCAGCATCTAATGAGATGACCATATGGTTTTTTTCCTTCAGTTTGTTTATATGATGGATTACATTAATAGATTTTCGTATGTTGAACCAGCCCTGCATCTCTGGGATGAAGCCTACTTGATCGTAATGGATAATTTTTCTAATGTGTTCTTGGATTCGGTTTGCCAGTATTTTATTGAGAATTTTTGCGTCAATGTTCATGAGTGAGATTGGCCTGTAATTCTCTTTCTTGGTTGAGTCTTTGTGTGGTTTAGGTATCAGGGCAACTGTAGCTTCATAGAAGGAATTTGGCAGTGACTCTTGTGTTTCTATATTATGAAATACCTTAAGGAGTATAGGTATTAGGTCTTCTTGGAAGTTCTGGTAGAATTCCGCATTGAAACCATCTGGTCCTGGGCTCTTTTTGGTAGGGAGGTTTCTGATAACAGTTTCTAATTCTTCGCGACTAACAGGACGATTTAGAGCATTTACCTGGTCCTGGTTTAACTTTGGTATATGGTATTTATCTAAAAAACTGTCCATTTCTTTTACATTTTCCAATTTTGTGGCATACGGGCTTTTGTAGTAAGATCTAATGATTTTCTGAATTTCCTCTGTGTCTGTGGTTATGTCCCCCTTTTCATTTCTGATCTTGTTAATTTGCGTGTTCTCCCTCTGCCGTTTGATTAGTTTGGCTAAGGGTTTGTCAATCTTGTTGATTTTCTCCAAGAACCAGCTTCTTGTTTCATTGATTCTTTGGATTGTTTTCTGTGTTTCTATTTTGTTGATTTCTGCCCTCAATTTGATTATTTCCAGTCTTCTACTTCTCCTAGGTGAGTCTGCTTCTTTTTTTTCCAGAGCTTTCAGGTGTGCTGTTAAGTCACCAATGAGTGCTTTCTCCGTTTTCTTTAAGTGGGCACCTAGTGCTATGAACTTTCCTCTTAGCACTGCTTTCATTGTGTCCCATAGGTTTGAGTATGTTGTGTCTTTGTTTTCATTAAATTCAAGAAAGACTTTAATTTCTTTCTTTATTTCTTCCTTGACCCAGGTGTGGGTCAGTAGTTGACTGTTCAGATTCCATGAGTTTGTGGGTTTTCTGGGGGTAGCATTATTGTTGAATTCTAATTTTAATCCATGGTGATCCGATAAGACACAGGTGGTTACTAATATTTTTTTGTAACTGTGGAAGTTTGCTTTGTTACCAAGTATATGGTCAATTTTCGAAAAGGTTCCATGAGCCGCAGAGAAGAAGGTATATTTTTTCCTATTTGGGTGGAATGTTCTATAGATGTCTGTTAAGTCCATTTGGTTCATTACCTCCATTAAGTCTTTCAATTCTCTGTTAGGTTTCTGTCTGATTGACCTGTCCATTGGTGAGAGAGGAGTGTTGAAGTCTCCAACTATTAGTGTGTGTGGTTTGATGGCTGCCTTGAGTTCTAGAAGTGTTTCTTTTACATAAGTGGGAGCTTTTATATTAGGGGCATAGATATTCAGGATTGAGACTTCATTCTGATGGATTTTTCCTGTTATGAGTATAAAGTGTCCCTTTCCATCTCGTCTGATTGATTTTAGTTTGAAGTCAACTTTGTTGGAAATTAGTATGGCCACACCCGCTTGTTTCTTAGGGCCATTTGCTTGATAAACCTTTTCCCAACCCTTTACTCTGAGTAGATGTCTGTCTTTGTGGTTGAGGTGTGTTTCTTGTAAACAGCAAAATGTTGGATTCTGTTTTCGTATCCAGTCTCTTAGCCTGTGCCTTTTTATAGGTGAATTGAGTCCATTGATATTAAGTGATATTAATGACCAGTGGTTGTTAACTTCAGTCATCTTTAGTAGTAGAGTTTGTGTGTTTCCCTTCTTCTAGTTGTGCTGGTGAAGGGTCGCTAGATGCCTGAGTTATTGTCGGCGTTGTTGGACTCCTTGGTTTGTGATTTTCCTTCTATTACTTTCTGCAAGGCTGGATTTGTGGCTGCGTATTGTTTAAATCTGTTTTTGTCCTGGAATATCTTGTTTTCTCCATCAATGGTGAATGCAAGCTTTGCTGGGTATAATAGTCTAGGCTTGCATCCATGTTCCCTAAGTGTCTGTAGCACATCTATCCAAGCTCTTCTGGCTTTCATGGTTTCCATTGAGAAATCAGGTGTAATTCTGATAGGTTTCCCTTTATATGTTACTTGACCTTTTTCCTTTGCAGCTCTTAATATCTGTTCTTTATTCTGTATGTTTTGTGTTTTGATTATTATATGGCGTGGGGATGCTTTCTTTTGATCCAGTCTATTTGGTGTTCTGTAGGCTTCTTGTACCTTCATAGGAACATCCTTCTTTAGGTTGGGGAAGTTTTCTTCTATAATTTTGTTGAATATGTTTTCTGGGCCTTTGAGTTGTAATTCTTCTCCTTCTTCTACCCCAATTATTCTTAGGTTTGGTCTTTTCATGGTGTCCCAGATTTCCTGAATGTTTTGTGTTAAGAATTTGTTAGATTTGTTTAGTTCTTTAATCTGTGAGTTTATTTCCTCTATAGTATCTTCAGAGTCCGAGATTCTTTCTTCCATCTCTTGTATTCGGTTGGAAATACTTGTCTCTGAAGTTTCTGTTCGTTTACTCAGAGTTTCCATTTCCAGTCGTCCCTCAGATTGTGTTTTCTTCAATACCTCCATTTCATTTATCAGGTCTTGTACTGTTTCCCTTACCTGTTTGATTGCTTTTTCTTGTTTTTCTTGTTTTTCTTGGGTATCTTTGAGAGATTTATTTATTTTGTCTACCTTTTTGTTTGTCATCTCCATTTCTTTATGGCAGTTTTTTACCTCCTGTTTAAGGTCCTCTATTATTTTCATAAAGTACTGTTTAATGTCGGTTTCTTCTATATCTTCTGGGGTAGGGTGTTCAATTCTTGTTGTTTCGGGATGTCTGGCTTGTGGTGATGTCATGTTGCCTTTCATGTTGTTGGAGGAGCTCCTGCATTGGCGCCTGCCCATCTCTTCCTTCAAAAGGAGCGCGGAGGTGTTTGGTGTCCCCAAAGAATGATGGATCCTCCCCAAAGAATGATGGATCCTCCTGCAGACTGTCAGGTCCCCTTGCAGGCCAAGCAGCTCTCAGACAAAGGCCTACCTTGCTCCGGGCAGTCAAATGAAGGAGGGGACCTCCCACTGGCCTGGGTGCACTCAATTCCAGGTCCCCAGAGCCCAAACAGGCTGAGCTGTGGGATTTTGTGGCCCAAAAGACGGGAGGATGAGGAAAGGGGAGGGGGGGAGGATTCTGGGTGCAAGCTGGGAAGGGACAGGGAGAGAGAGGCGGTATCCGGGGAGAATAACCCCTGCAGGAAGAGCAGGAAGTGTGCTGGTGGCAGGGGGAGTTGTGGAGAGTCGGAGGTCCCTCTCCGGGCAGCTGCCGCGGTTCGGGCACTCACTCCTCACTCACCCCAAAGAATGATGGATCCTCCTGCCGACTGTCAGGTCCCCTTGCAGGCCAAGCAGCTCTCAGACAAAGGCCTACCTTGCCCCAGGCAGTCAAATGAAGGAGGGGACCTCCCACAGGCCTGGGTGCACTCAATTCCGGGTCCCCAGAGCCCAAACAGGCTGAGCTGTGGGATTTTTGTGGCCCCAAAGACGGGAGGATGAGGAAGGGGGAGGGGGGGAGGATTCTGGGTGCAAGCTGGGCTGACAACAGCTTTTAATGAAAATGGAGTGATGTGCTTATACAGCACTACTGGGACCTGCTGGACCATGAAATCTCAGTCTCTTGTACATTCGTCTCTGGCTTATCTGGGTGATTTGAGCAGAGGGCTGCTGGGGAATAAGAAAAACAGTAACAACAATATTTTCATGGCCCAGAGAAAAGGCTCCTAAATATAGCCTTAGGATTTTAGGCCTCAACTTTTAAGTGCTAGCCACTGTGAAAAAGGGCAGCTGTCCACCATGGACCTTAAAAACATCCTGTGTTTCAGTGTTAGGTTATAAATACAGTTGCAAATGCTGTTCATTTCCACAAGAGACCACTATTGCTTTGCTTTTTCTAGTGGTGCCTTTTTAAAAACAGAGTTAGAACAGCTAGTAGGAAAAAAAGAAATATCCACCTCCCAAAAAAGATCAAATGACCAAACCATCTAAACAAACAAACCAAACAAAACCTATCTCATATTTTTAAATATAATGTAGACCCTAGTCCCCCAAAACAAAAAAGTCAAAATAGATACAGTGCAGAAATGTAATTTCATGGCTCTTTGAAATTCTGTAGGAAACTCATGGTGTGTGCTGCTGACTGAAATGAGGGACAGCGACTGCAGTGAGAACACCATGTCTGTAGGGGGTCTGAGTCCCCAAGTCACAGGTCTTTCCTGTGACCCAGTTAATACCATGTCCCTGTGCTCAGTGTTTTCATTTTCCAGAGAGTATTCCTGAGCTGTATAGAAGGGCCACATTCTGCTTAGTAAGGTGGCAATACTTCAACGCCAGCCGTAAGAAAGAAAAGAAATGGAGGCTTGTTCTTTGGAAAGCACACGAGGATCCCTTCTGTTTAGGCAGGTGGGTTTCCTTTCCATTTGTGGAGCTGTTTTCTATTTGATGAGGATCTGAGATACACAGCTCTGGATAGATCTTGGAAGGCAGCCACTGTCTTGGCACTCAGGAACGACGTCTGTTTGGGAGTTTCCCTGAGAGGACAGTGTTGCTAGCCTATTATTGCTCGCCATAGAAGCATCTCCTGCCTCCTGGGGCCTCCTACTTCTTCCTGCCTGTCTTCAGTTTCTATGGCCTAATTTGGCAGATGGAAGACAGGATTCAGCACCAACAAATGTGGGATTGATCTGGACTCTTCCCCACATTAGTAATCCTTCTCTGGTCCTGGTCTCTGGTTCTCATCTGAAAATAGGGCCGGTTGTACCTGTCCCATTGGTTTTGGGAGGTGTTTCTGTCAGTGATGTTCAGGGAGCTGGTCCACAGTAGATATATGTGTTTAGTAAATCCACCTCCTCCTTCATCACACTCCCAGCTGCTCTCTCTATAGCTGTAAGTCCCAAGTCCCTGTCTCTGGCCTCCATCTGTGGAGACCATGTCCCTGTGCCTGCCAAGCCTTGGCCCCTTCCTGGAGGAGGGTCAAGATGACTCTCCACCCCCACCCCATGGTGGTTGCGTTCCCTGGCTTCCCAGTTTCCCCTCAGGGCCACCCCAGAGCGCGGGAATCCCATTAAACCTGGATTTTTTTTTTTAAAAAAAAAATTTGGCTCGTTGTGATTTGGCTTGATTAGGATTTTTGCATTGCAGAGAGCTCACGTTAGGAAAATTCCTAACAATAGCTACAGCTCCGAGTTCTGAGGCTGGTTCACAGGGTCCTCATTTGTGATCTCTTTATGACTCTGTTACTGGGCAGTGGTCCTCAGACTTTAATCTGAATCTCTGGGTGTGGCTGGGGAAACATTCCTGACCGCTGAAAATCAGACCCTGCCTTTGGGGGAACTGGTGGAGGTGGTCAGAGATTCCTTTTTGCTGGGGGACTGTCGCCATAGCCTGTCGCTCACAGCTTACCGTTAGAGACTGCCTGGGGTCCCTTCGGAGTCAGCTTTGGAATAACTGCAGGAAGTTGCAGTCTCCCCAGGAGAGTTTGGTTCTTAAAATATAGCTTCTGAGATAACAGCCATACCACTTGGGAAACGGTAAGAGGTCCACATCAAAGGGCCAGACTCAAGACTTAATTAATGCACGTGAAACTCTGGTGATGGGCCCCAGAGCTCTGCGCAGAAAAGCTAAGTCCAAGTAGAGAGGCAGCTCCACCAGTGTGAAGTCCGGGGCCCTTCCTCTGTAACAGGTGTAGCATACCGTGGGGGTCTATTGATTATGTCCCCCAGCTTGTCTGCAGTTTCTATATCCCAGTTTTTCATTATCTAGGGTCAAAAAATATATTAAATGGGAAATTCCAGAAATAAGCAATTAACAAGCTTTATGTTTATTATAGAATATTGTGATTGTCATGCTTTACTATAATTGTTCACTTGCTTTCCTAATTTAGAAGTTAAACTGCATATATATGGACAGGAAGAATACAGCACACATGGAGATCGGTAGTGCTGTCCACAGTTTAAGGCATCTGCTGGGGGTTTGGAACCTATCCTCTTTGATAAAGGGGGCTTACTGTAATCTCTTCTGGCCTTAAGCTGATGGGGTCGGGATGAGATCTGTTCCCCACTGTCCTATGTGAGTGGACAGTGAGCATTTATTAAGCACCTACTGAGTTTACTGATAAATGGTCATTTATTTTCCTCTCTACTGTATGTTGTTGCCTAGCTATCTGCTATTAATAGGTGAGGGGTAGGCTGGTACCTTTATTCAACCAATACCAAATACTTATTCTTAAGAGTAGTGGGGAAATGGTGATGTGATTATGCCTTTGCATAAAAAATAAACAAACGTTATATCTTAGTTACTTTTCTATTGTTGTGGAAAATCACCATGATGAAGGCTACTTTTAAAAGAAAGCTTTTAATTTGGGGAATCATGTTTCCAGGGGGTCAGAGTCCATGACCATCATGATAGGGAGCATGGCAGTAGCCATGGTGCTGGAGCAGTAACTGAGAGCTTACATATTGAGAGGACAACCAGAAAGCAGAGGGAGAGGGAGGGGTGTGAAGGAGGGGGAGAGGGAGAGAGAGGCTAACTGGGAATGGCAAGTGCTTTTGAAGCTTCAAGGTTTACCACTAGTCCCACCTGTCAACAAGGCCACACCTCCTAATATTTCCCAAACAGTTGTACTAACTTAGGACCAAATATTCAAATATCTGAGTCTATTGGGCCATTCTCACCCAAACACTCTAATCAATAATGGCCAGAGCTCTGGGGGCACAAGCAGGGACTAAGGATAGATACTTGGGTGAGGGAGACAATGAGAAGAGGCAACTATTTGTGTTTTCTTGTGTAACGTAAAGTCTTTTTGTATCTTAATCCTTGTACTAGGAAAAACACTTTGATTTTCAACCTGTGTCTTTAACTCCCAAAGGTTCCATCTTCCTTACCCACTGTTTTGGGAGCAGGCACAGAACCAAGATCTGTCAAACCAAAACTCTCTCTCTCCCCTCCCCCCTCTCTCTGAGGGGAGGGTTTCAAGATAGGGTTTCTCAGTTTAACACTGTCTGTCCTGTAACTTGCTATAGACCAGGCTGGCCTGGAACTCACAGGTCCACCTGCCTCTGCTGGGACTAAAGGCGTGTATCACCGCCCAGCAACATTTATCTCTTTATCTCCAGCAACAAATGCTTCAGGGAAGGGCATAAGGTATCTAAGAAAAATTCAGTCAAGAACGTTTCCAATATGATATTGGAAAGAGAAAAGCAAAACCCTCTCAGTAATTGGTGGAGTTTTCAGGGCATGAGGATTCAGCCTTGAGATGTTCAGGGACCACAGGGAGGGATCAGATTTCCTAAGGAGCAAAATCCATCCAAGGATGTGTAGTGGAGAAGAGGGATCCTGACCACACTACTTGAACATTTATGTTGGTCCCTGTTTTCATTCCTTAAAACACAATGCTTGTGATGTTAAGTCCAGGAAGCACACATTTGTTACCCATCTCTGCCGCTTTTGGGCTGAGCCAGTAAGATTCTCTATAAAGAAGGCAGGTTGAGGGGTCCATGCAGCAAGAGGAGAGAGTCTCTGCAAGGCAGGCACTGTAGCCCACGACAGAAAAAAGTGTTCAGGAAGAGGTGAGTGGATCCCAGGAAAAAATAACAACAAAGAACAGCAACGATAGTACTTTAAGGTTTCTTTCACTGTAGCCTAATGGTGTTTATGATTTACGTTTAAGAAACATGACTAAATTCCCAATGAAGGACAAGAGGCTGCTTTGTTTTTTATGTTTCTGTTTTGTAGAACAGATGGCACTGGCTCGAGTGGCTGAGGAGAGACATTTCCCCCCTTTGCTCAGTGAAATACAGTGATACTGCGTTCATGGAATTGATGGCACTCATCGGGTCAAATTCCTGCGTTTCCTGGCACTGGCTGCGGGCAGACGTATATCATGCCATACTGATAAGGAGTCTCTTTCTCACTCAGATTGTATGTAGATAGATGACCCTTCTTTGGGCAAAACCTCTTCTCAGAATGCTGGGGCTGGGGTGCTGGGCGGGCCGGGAGAATCACTCATTTTGAGGCTAATTTACATTACACCTTAAACAAACAAACAAACAAAAACACACGTCCATCATTTCGAAAACAGATTTCAACAAGAAAGAAGTAAAATTCTCTCAGCCCAAACACCCACAGGTTTGGTTTTAATAATACACAAAACAGGAATGGGGGTGAGGGAACAAGTCCGTGGGCAAATGAGTTTCTGGCCGGAGGCGGGGCAGGAAGTGCTTTCTCCAGCCAATAGTCTCCACCACCTCACTGCAAGCCTGACAACCCAGGAGGGGGACAAAGATGCAGTGGTGTTCTGGAGGAGCGGCTTTTTATTTTTACGATTTAATGTGTGAGTGTGCGTGTGTGTGTGCGTGCGTGCGCGCCATGTGCGTATAGACCTGCATGTCAGACGCTCTGGAACTGGAGTTACAGGTTCAGCGAGCTACCCAACGCTGGTGCTGGGATCCAAACCCTGGTCCTCTGGAACAGTAGCCAGTGTTCTTAACAGCTGAGTCACTTCTTTCCAGCTGTGGAGGACCAGTTGTAATGACCAGCTCTTATGCTGGTAGTCTGCCAAAAACAGCCCTTAGAATTTCTGAAATTATTATTTCATTGTTTTATGTGTGGGCGTACAGAGGCTAGTAGAGGGCATCAGATTGGTTGTAACTGGACTTACAGATGGTTGTGTGTTGTAGAATATTATTTTAAGCTGCGTTTAGTTTTGTTTATGCTGTGGCACATTTATTTTAATGATGTAAAGATGTGTTACTTTTGTTTATGTTACATTTGTTTAACTCTGTGAAGCTGTGGTTCTTTGCCTGTATAAAACACCTGATGGTCTAATAAACAGCTGAACAGCCAATAGCGAGGTGGGAGAAAGGACAGGCAGGACTGGCAGGCAGAGAGAATAAATAGAAGGAGAACTCTGAGCTGGGCGGGGGAGCAAGAGAACAAGGAGAGGAGGGCATCAGGAGCCAGCCACATAGCTACACAGCAGGCCATGGAAAAAGAAGAAAGGTATATAGAAATAGAGAAAGATAAAAGCCCAGAGGCAAAAGGTAGATGGGATAATTTAAATTATGAAAAGTTGACCATAAACAAGCCAAGCTAAGGCCGGGCATTTGTAGATGGAACGGCGGGGCTGCGTTCTGCCATCCGGCTAGCTTTATACCTGAAATAATTACACGAAACTGTATTCTTTTAAACACTGCCTGGCCCATTAGTTCCAGCCTCTTATTTTCTAGTTAACCCATATTTAGTAATCCATGTAGCACCACGAGGTGGTCGCTTACCAGGAGAGATCTTAACCTGTGTCCATCTCAGAGAGGAGAAGCATGGCGACTGCCTGAAGCATCTGCCTCACTGCCTTCTACCCAGCATTCTGTTCTGTTTACTCCACCTACCTAATTTTCTGTCCTATTAAAGGACCGAGGCAGTTTCTTTATTAACCAATGAAATTAACACATAGACACTCCGCCATCAGGCATTTATAAGTAATAATAATCCTCCACATCTGTTGTTTATTTGGGACCTGGGTGGTGGGCCTCCAAAAGAACAAAGAGCAAAGAGGTAAAAAAAAAAAAAAAAACAACAAAACCACAACATTTTGGTGTTCCAGCACGGGGGCTAGAATAAAAGAAACTCCAACAACAGTTGTAAGCCACCATGTGGGTGCTGGGAATCAAAACTGGGTCCTCTGGAAGAGGATGTCTGTCCATCCTTGCTGGCACCATTCAAGGTCTCATGTATCTCAGGCTGGGTCTTGAATTTACTATATTCTATATTATTGACCTTTTGATATTTCTTCTTCTACTCCCTCTGAGATGCTGAGAGTCTATGCTGCATACCTAGTGTAATGATTTCAGCCACATAAGGCTGATACTTCTGGGTTCTAGGGGTCATGCAGGTGCAGACAAGCCCTCAGGCAGAAGTGCCTAATTACCCCTGAGGATGTTAAAGGGTTCCGGGTGATCCACGCAGGACCCAGCTAAGCCCTTGAGCTTATGTGTGAGCCCTGTCATCTCATCTGTGCTAGGCAACTTTTAAAAGCTGGATGCACCATTACCCCCCTCCCCCCTCTGCACACTGACTTCCCAGGCCTGTGCAGGCCCCCTCTAGTAAACTAAGCGGGTTTGTTGCATGTTCCATGTTTTCTTCTCACTCGCACCAGGTAATTTCACCTAGCTTCTGTGGTGATGGGAAATGAACCCAGGATTTCGTGAATGCTAGATATACACTCTACCAACTGAATTACATTTCAAGTTCAGTTATTCTTAGAGCTACTTAGCATTCATGTTGGGTGCTCTTTCTAAATCTTCTTTTTATTTTTGCCTTCTCTCAGAGGTCTTTATATGTAGCCCTACTTGGCCTAGAACTCATGATCTTCCTGCCTCAGCCGCCCAAGTGCTGGGGTTACAGGTGTGTGTTGTATACTGTAGGCAAGCACACTACCGCTGATTATAGCCATGACCCAAAGAACTGTTAAAGAAAAATTTTATTTTCCTGTGTATGCATGTGGTATACAAACAAACGTGTGCATGCATGGTCACATAGGCATATGCATGTATATGCATGTAGAGATTTGAGGTTCATGTTGGGAATTTTTTTTTTGAATAACATGTGAATTTAATCATTATAAAGCTCAGTTCTTGTAAATGGAAGATAGTCATTTATCCATTCTACTGATGACTAAACTGAATGCAATAGGCTCAACAACGCATCCCCCAACCCCGTAAAAAGCAAAATCCGAGCTCAATGGCCTATAAATGTTACTTTATATAATCTGAGTTCGATCCTCAGAACACATGTGAAAAAGCTGGATTTTTTTTTCTGCAATCCCAGCAGCCCTATAGTGAGATGGGAGGTGGAGACAGGTGAAGATTGGCTGGAAGCTCAAACACCAGACAGTCTAGAGTATGTGGGGACAAGAGACACTTTGTCCCAACAATGTTTAAAGAAAACCTGACTCTTGAAAATTGTCCTCTGGCCTCCACACATGTACTGTGGTGCACACATGTGCGCGCGCGCGCGCACACACACACACACACACACACACACACCACACTTTTATGCCCAAATCGCATAATTTCCCCAAAGACCAACAAAGAGACCAAGTTGTGTATGTAAAAGCAAAGAGCCTTTATTCAAGTTCGAACTTAGACTCTTTGTGTGTCCAGTGCATTGGCACGATCACAGTCTCCAGCTTACTTGGGGTGGGGTTTTTAATCATAGTAGAGGTTGGGGGTGAGGGATTTCTAAAGTTCAAGATCCCTGACTGGCTGATGTTTGTCTAGGGTTGGCCTGGTGAAGGGGGATAGGTGTGTGCTGGGCTAAGGACATCAGGTGCTCCTGTCTACAATGGTTGGAACGTTAGGTATTTCCTTTGGAATCTTAGGTGCTTTTCCCTTGGACAGTTTGTTCCTGGGTGGTGCCTGAGTGATCTCTGTTGAGCCTGTTATGGCTAGATTGTATATAACACACACACACATACACACACACACACACACACACACAACAACGACAACAACAAATAATAAATATTCCTGGTAGAGTCCACTCTTTATACGTCCTCCTTCTATTGTTGGCTAGCTGTCCTTCACAGCTGTAGCCAATTAGATCTTTTGGAATTTGGGGCTTACCCTACACTGCAGCTGTTTCAGAACGGTGTGGCATCTGTGCCTTAAGTCACATATCTTGATTACCTTAGGTCATTTTGCCTAGAGCTTGGGGCTTGAGGGAGATTTGAGCCTTGATATCTTCCTCCCTTCCTTCTTTCCTTTCTTCCTTTCTTTTCGTGACAGTATTTCACACTGTAGCCAAGGCTAGCCTAGACCTCACTGTGTAGTCTACACTGACTTCGAATTTGTGGCAATCTTTTTGCCTTAGCTCCCCAAGTGCTGGGCTTATGGGTGAAACTTCTGTGCCCAGCAGAATGTTATTTCTTGTGCGTGTGTATGTGTGGGGGATCTATAAGAGGTTGAAGGATAGGGCTAGGGGTGCAGCTCAGTATGGAGACCTTGTTTAGTATGCAGGAACCCTGGGTTTGATCCCGCACCCCCAGTATGCTACACACTGGATATTGGCAGTACATGCCTGTAAACCCAGCACCCGGGAGTCCTTGGCAGAAGGATCAGAAGCTGAAGGTAATCCTTAGCTAGACAGGAAGTTTGTAGACATCTTGGGCTAGAAACAAAACATACCCACAAAACACCAAAGCAAAATAAATCAAAACATAAAAATAACTTACAAAACCCCCAACAAAAACAAAGAGATTGACGGAATCAGACTAGGTAAAGAGAAGGAGTTGAGCAAGGATAACTGAAGCAGTAGACTTTGCACAAGTGGGCTGCCTCTGTTCTGGTAGGGGTGTGCCTGGAACTGTCTGGGGAGGAGGCATCTGCCGTCTGAGAGTAGTTCTCTGGAAAAATGGACACAGTATGCTATCAGTGGTCAACAGTCCCAGTAGGCAATTAGGATAGGAAGGCAGTCTGAATGGGGAGCACAGAGCATCCTACCACCATCTGGCTGAACATTTATTTCTTGCCCTGGCTCAGATTCTGCTTCGGGAGATTTTTAAGCTTAAGTCTGGCATCAGAATTTCCTCTGGTTGCTTTGCCCTTCTCCTTTCTAATACTTGTGACCTTTGGGCTTACAAGGAAGATCTTCTGACTGTTCAACTCTTCCCACTGTTTGCATTTATTGCTCTGCTGTGCATATTGCTCTTCATCCTTGGGCAAGTGCTTATGCAAATCTTCTTTGTTCCTTTAGCCTTGTTAAAGCTAATGGGAAAGACCAGGAGAACTTAGGCTGGGTGACCTCTGACCAGCTACTGAAGGTGACATAGGCAGATTCGCAGTGACCCCAGTGATCCCATCTGCTAGTACCTATAGGCACGTAGAATCCTTTCCTCGTGTGCATGGGCTTCAGCTAGGGCTTCTCTCTGGATCCTGCATATAATCTTCTAGCATGGTTCTTGGTGCCAACAGCAAGGCTCTAAGATGCTGCGCACAGGAACTTCCACAGGGTGCACACCTATTTACAGATTCCTTTTCTGGGTTTTGTTTTTTCAAAACTGGGTTTCTCCATGTAGCCCTGGAGCTCTCTCTGTAGACTAGGCTGGCCTCAAACTCAGGGATTTACCTGTCTCTGCCTCTCAAGTGCTGGGATTAAAGGAATAGGTTGCTATGCCCAGCTAGCCAGGCGCTTTTCATAAAAAGGACATGACAGAACAAATGGATGTTTCCTTCACATTCCAACTGCAAAATACTGACTATATCCTGTTGGCAACTCTCTCTTGTTCTGCTGCTTTCCCTGATGACATAGCTGTTTTCTGGATATGTAACCTGCCTCACAGGAATGTCCATGTGTTGAGCAGAAGAAGTGGGACCATGACCATTGGCTGCAGGAGAGGTAAGGTAGCTGTCAGCAATGAATGTGGACACAGATGTTTCACTGGTTGAACTTTAAGGGGACTGCAGTTTTAGGGCAGACAGGCGCAGGGATATCCAACTGCATGCTTGGCCACAGTGGTGGTATTCTAGGCTGCTGAGTTTATGGGGTGGTCATCTGTTAGACAGCAACCGATCACTAACACAGACTGTTGTAGAAGTTGGAAAGTGAGGCAGAGTCATTTCCCTGGGTCACTCCAAACTAGCCGCGAACATGATTTTTCATGAATGAGTCATAATCTTTTAACCTAGTTCCTCTGTGATCAGCAATTCGGGCTGCATTTTGTACTTCCTGTGATGAATAATGCTACTAAGATTTACATATGAGCTTTGATCTGCACCAGTATTCACTCATTAAGAAGTAAAATTATCAGAACACTTAAAAGTTTATTTATTTTTATTGATTGATTGATTGTAGTGCTGGGGATGGAACCCATGACCTTATGTGTGCTAGGCACGCATTCTACCACTGAGGTTTATTCCAGCACAAAGCACTGATATTTTATAAGTCTTGGTATATTTTGCCTCATTGCCTTCCAAAAGGCCCATGAATCCCATGTCAATAGAATATGATATAATGGGTATAGAAAGTTCACTCTGGAAAGCAGATCTTTGCTTCCCTTCTCCATCACTAAGATGGTTAGATATTTGTATCTGTATCCTATAACATAGCTCAAAGGGCACAAAGAAGGGCCTATTTAATTGTATTTTTAGCTGTTATAAATGCTAGAGGATCTGTGGATCAGGAAAAGTGGGGTCTAGGTCATACCTGGAGAAGTGCTAGACCACACTATGGTTAGATATTCTGCCATTCTTTGGCGCATGCATAACCATTCTTTTGAGTGTCAGGCCAGGAAGGAAAGACAGTGCAAAGATCCTGGGGTATGGCGCTGCAAGGCTAGAGAAAGGTCAGAGTGGCTGGAGCTTTGGAGGGGAGGCCGTAATGGGGAGAGTTCAATCTAGGAGGGCTTAGATACCAAATAGGTCTTCATTAAAGTCCACATAATTCTGTGGCCTTTTGTGGAAATCTTTCAGAAGATTGTTTTTAATGGACTTTGAAATCCCACATAGCCCAGGCTGGTCTTGAACTTGTTATGTATCCATGTGTCCTAGACTAGCCTTGAACTTACAGTTAGCTAGCTTCCTTAGAGATTACATTACAGGCATTTCTTGAATACTAATTAAAGCTTATTCTTAGCTTTATTTATTTTATGTGTATCAGTGTCTTGCCTGCATGTATTTATGAGCACATCTCTCTAGCCTCTCAAATACTAACCTTTAAATCCACTTTTTGTTTTTGGGGCAAAGTCTTATTAAGTATGTCACACTAGCATTAAAATCTTATTTGTACTGTCTCCATTTGCTGGGTGCTGGGTTATACCTGATCTTAAATATGGTTTTTAAAACAATTTACTTTAAAAATTTTTAGGGGTATGTGCGTGTGTGTATGCTTGTGCCTGCAGAGGCTGGTGGTGTCAGATCCCCTGAAGCTAGAGTTACAGGCAGTTATGATTCCCCTCCTGTGGGTATTGGGAACCACACTCAGGTCCTGTGCACAGCAGTATGCTCTCCTACCTTCTAAGCTATTCATGTTTTACATGCATTTGTTATCCAGGCTCAGCAAGGGGAATTGATTAGGAGGTTACAGTGAGTACTCAGGGTAGGACCTGGGTAGCTCAGATTAGGGGACTAAATAGTGGCAGAAACAAAGGAGTGGGTAAATCTGGAAGTTCTAGAGGAAGTAAAGCTGAGTGCTGGGCAAACTAATTTGACCAAAGTTAGAGAGTGGTTACTTAAATTTTCACCAATTAAAATTAAAATGAAAAGTTTTATTTTCTCTGTGGCATGGCCACATTGTGAGTGCCTAGTAGACATGCAGCTACCATCTGGGACTATTCAATTGATTTTCAAAAGTGAGGCTAGAACTCAGAACCTTACGCTTGCTAGGCAAGCTGAGATAAACCACCTTAACTCTGATTGGTAGGTATACTGGATATTTTTATTGTTAGAGGAAGGGCACTTGGATGCTAGTCTAGAAGCCAGGCCTCTTGAAATGGTTTCCCTGTGTATGGCTGCATTGCCTGGTCAAATCAAGCATCTTGAAGACTGACAGTGTTGGGAGAGAAGTCAGTGTTGGACCTAGGGCTGCTTCTTAGTCCCTTGAACAAACAGGGTCCAGAGCTGCTTCATTACCTGGCCTCCTTTGCTCTAAGGGAGTGATTGAGCATTAGGAAACTGCTGTCACTAACTTGCTCATGTGGATTTGGTCATGGGGATGGATTTCCACCCAGAGGCTAGGTGTGGATGCTAGCGCTGAGGGTTTTCCCCAGTTCCTGAAGGGACAAGGTGTGAAGCACACACATTTCACAGGTGGAATCGAAAGACGTCAGAAAAATAATAAAGTTACTTTTGGTGAGTACATATTATCTGTAACGAAATGAAATGGGGATTGCAGCAAATACAACTCAATCTTCCATCTCAGAGGTTTATTAACTCTAATCCCTCTGGAATCAGCCGTAGGACCTGGCAATGTAATAAAGCAGACTCATTTTTCACACCTTTTTTCCTCAAGGGTTGGTGGTACACAAAAAAACAATATTACAAAAAAATCTGTTTAAATTTCCCCTGTTAATTTATGACCAACTTTTGTGCTTTTTAAAAATGGTTTTATTGTTTCTAGACACTCGTGGCTTCCACCATACCTTAGTTGAGAGCCAGGATGGCAAATCTGTGGCACTTGGCTTTGCTTCCTGATCTCTGAGGACATAATTAATAAATCACTGATGTCTTTGCTGGTGCCCCTTGGTGTGGCTTAGAATCCTCCCCATCCCCAACAGTCCAAGAAGAGAGCATAGATCTGAAATATAATTGCTGTGTTTGGATTAGCAACAGATGTCTTAATATAAACAAGAAGATAATCATTTCCAGAATCTCAATAAAATCTGCCCAGAACTTCTGGGAAGGAAGGGCATATTCTTGTTGTTTTGAGGGTGATTAACGGGGCAAGGTTTATCCAGGTGAACCATACAGTGGTTAAAAGATGACAATGGCAAGGAGGAGAGCAACAGAAATCAACAATACAAAGATAAAGATATTTCTCAGCACTTCATAAGGCTCCCCATGGCTTATATTTACATAACTAGAGTCCTTCTCAAGGCCCAAGGTTGCCTTCAGTCCAATGCTGCAGAAAGAGCCCTGGGTCTCAGCTCTGGTTCTACATCCATTGGCTTCCTGATGAACTATGTGGCAGATGTCCTAGTGAAGCAAGCGAGCAAGCAAACAAACTGAAGTGGGGGCGAAAGAATTCAGGAGGCAGGGAGACTCCCAGAACAAGCGATAGTGCAAGAGTTGCTGATGAACTGAACATAGTACAGCATTCCCCCAAACATGGTTTTAGAGGTCTTTCATGGGATGAAAGGCCACTTTTAGGTCCATGGAGAGATGGCATACCATGATAGGAACCCTAGTGAAACTGCTCAACTCAAGGCCAGGAAGTGGACAGAGTGAGGTGAGCACTGGGATCCTACAGTTTCATCAGAACCAGGCCCCCATGGCCTAAATTATCTCACTAGGCTCCACCTCTTAAGATCTAAACAACTCCTTAACAGTGCCACTCTGAGCTTTAAAACATGGGCCTTTGAGAACATTTAATGATGGAGGATGGTCATCTGTCTATGTGTTACTTTCATTGGTTAATAAAGAAACTGCCTTGGCCCTTTAATAGGACAGAAAATTAGGTAGGTGGAGTAGACAGAACAGAATTATGGGAGCGAGAAAGCAGAGTCAGGCAGACGCTTCAGGCAGTCGCTATAGCTCTCTTCTCCAAGGTGGATGCAGGTTAAGAATCTTCCTAGTAAGCCACCCCTCATGGTGCTACATAGATTACTAAATGTGGGTTAAAGCAAGATGTGAGAATTAGCCAATAAGAGGCTGAAACTAATGGGCCAGGCAGTGTTTAAAAGAATACAATTTCCGTGTTATTATTTTGGGTGTAAAGCTAGCCGGGTGGCGGGAAGCAGTCTGCCACTCCCATCACAACAATTTAAGATCCAAATAGTTGAATGTATATTACCATTAAAACCTAAATGCTGTTGATTTTGTTTACAGTAGTATACAATTGTTCCTATTGATTCAGATATTTTTCATGAGAGTAATGGATGTTTTAAATTGTGAGACTCCTGAAGGTATAGAGCTGATTTGGGGCTCCTCTTGAATCTTATTAAACTCTATCAAGTGATTATTTAAATATATGCAAATAAAACCCCCTTTATCTAGGTTTTGACCACTGACAGTAGCATGTCAGAGTTTTCATTTAAGAAGACCTAAAAGTTGATAGCCAAAATTTCAAAGAGCTGAAGTCCACACAGCAGGTTCATCCCTGTATGCATCCCGGGTCTGGTCTGAGTCTACCTCTGGGCTCTGAATGCAGTTTGGTTTCATCACAATGTGGTGGTTTCATGAGCCAGACTCTGTAAGTCCTGGGTACATACTGTACATGGTCTAGAAAACAATGTGGGAACTGGGAATGGCCTCATCACTCTTGACCCAGCTTCCCAAGACATCTTCATCACCTCTGCTTAACTTTGTTGCTTCCCTCCCCCCCCACCCCCCACACACACCATGGTTGGCTCTGAGGTTGAGGGCACTAAACTTGATGTACTGAACAGGGAGTCACACTCTGGAAGATCAACATGAAGCCATGTTTGGAAAACAGAATCCTCCAACTGTCTCATGAGTGTGGTATGAGAAGATCTAGGCTGAATAAAGAGTGACAGCTTGTGACATGTGAACTAGACTACATCCCAGGTTCCCCGCTGCTAGCCAAATTTCCCTGAGTGCTGTTACTTCCTATAATAGGGAGCTCCCCACAGGGAGCTGATAATCTTGAGTCTATTAGCACACTAGCCAGCATGTAACAATTAATCTTAAATACTAACCGAGGCAGTTGTGTTAGCTCTCATGAAAACTTTAGAGAAATTAGGGAAAGATGCCCTCTGAGTCTGGGGGAGGGCATCCCTTCCCACCATGAGTCTCTTTTGCAGTACACACATGACAACAAAATATCCTGGTAACTATTATTGTAATTAATTTCCTCATAAAAACATCAAAGCTCTTGGCATGCTCAGGGTTTCCCTGATTGCTTTCCCCAGCATCCGTTCACAGCTGCCCTTTCTAGTGCACCTCTGTGTTTGCCCTCCCTTTTTTTCTGCTGTGATCTTCTGCATTTCCTCAGACACCTGATGCTTTATGAGTCAGCTCACAAATTGGTTCTGGTGGGGTCATGTTACCAGGAATACTGGTGTATTAACATTACTAAATATGCATCTAAGCATTTCTAAACATTTAAAAAATTCCAATTACAGAAGCAATATATATATATATATATATGTATATATATATTACACACTTAAAGAAATGATACAGAAAAGGAGAAAAAAATGTAGTGACTTACAACTCTCTTCAATTGTAGAGCTTTCAGCAATGCAGTAAGCTGGCCAATATGAGAGAAAGTCAAGCAGAGGGAGGGGTGGAAGTGGACAAATAAAGTATAGGATTCTCATTTAAATTAGAACTTCAGGTAAAGTATTTTTAGGGTAGTCTCTTAATGTCATTATTGCTTTGATGAAACACCAAGACTAAAGCAACTTGGGGAGGACAGGGCTTATTTGGCTTACTCTTCAACATCATTGTTTATCATTGGACAGGAACTCAAGCAGAGTGGTAACCTGGAGGCAGAAGCTAGTGCAGAGGCCATGGAGGGGTGCTGGATACTGACTTGGTCCCCATGGCTTGCTCAGTCTGCTTTCTTTTAGAACCCAGGGAATGTCATCCTAGGGATGGCACCAACCACCATGGGCTGGGCCCTCCCCCATCAATTACTAATTAAGAAAAATGTCTTACAGGCTTGCCTGTAGCCCAATCTTATGAATGCTTATTCTCTATTCTTATTCTCCATTCCCTTCTTTGAGATGACTATAATTCCTGTCAAGTGGATATTAAACTATCCAACACTGGTAAGTGTGTCTGAAATATGTTCTCCTGAAACTCCTTCAGCTGCGTGTCCTGGGTCTGGTATTTTCTAAATCTGGCAATTTCTCTCTATATGATGTGTCTGTAGGAAGAAAATGGTATATGTATAGGCTGGAAGCTTTGGTGTATATGTATGTATATGTGTGTGTGTGCATGTTTTTAGTGTGGGGTGTGTATTTGTATGAAGTATGGGTTTAGGCAGGAGAATGAGGTCACTTAGAAGAAGGAAAGAGGAGATACAGTAAATTCGGTGGTGTGTCCCACAATGTGACTGAGTTCATTCATAATTTTTATTTTATTCTGGTAGTAACTTATTACAAGTTATTGGTTTCATAGTCCCATCTCTGCCCAGACAGAGTCAGGAGTTGAGCCTTATCTATGCTGTAGTTCTTCTATAGGCCATTTGGTAAGCATTTAGTTCACATGTAGATTTGGAAGCTCTCCCATTTTTGTCAGGGACAGGATGTGTTCCAGTGTCTCTGTCTCCTTGACAGCTATGATGTCATCTACAGCTTTACTAAATGCCCCCTCTCTGGCATTTGACACTGTGGTCTTGTTTCATCAGTGTTAGAGCCTTGGAATCACCTGGGCAGTTTGCTTAAAATGTAAGTCCCCCAGTTGTAAATACCTCCTAAAGCAGGGGCAACTTCATGCCCTCCTCCCCTCTCCGCACCAGGACTTTTTTTCTAGTTTGATTTTGTTTGGGTTTTGTATATAACCATCACAGATGCTGTAACAATAAACATTAAAAATAAAAGTTCTCAAGAATATAGGTTCTTATTTGCTAGTCCTTCCAGAAGGTCAAGGAACCTGGAGTGAGAAGGAATGAAATACAGGTTGAAAAGTTAAACATAATCATATTTCAATTTTGAGACACTGTGTATTTTTGGCTGGTCTGAAACTCACTATATTGACAAGGATGGCCTTGAACGTGTAAAGGTCCTCCTGCCTCTGCCTCTCAAGAGCTAGGATTATGAGCATAGGTCACCAAGTTCATCTCACAATCTTTTCTTTTTCTTTCTAATTTAATTTTTAAATGTTTATTTGCTTATTGTAGAAGTCAGGGGACAACTTTTCGAAAGTCAGTTCTCTCCTTCCACCGTATGGGGGTCAGAGATCAAGCTCGGGCTGTCAGTCTTGGCTGCAAGCACTTTTATCTGCTGAGTCCTCGTACCAGCCCCGCCCTGTAAACCACGCTGTACACCAGGAGGTGTGTGTGTGTGTGTGTGTGTACAGTGTCCATGTGCATACACATTCATAATACAACCCCAAGGCAGTATGAGGTGTTTAGAGTGAGCTGTAGTTCACTAATATTTTATATTTTTCTCTATAAATTTATGTAGGTGCTGCTTCCAATAAATCATTTGCCGTGAGCAAATTTGGAGTCATAAAGATCAGCCTTGCCCAACAAGGTCTTTAAGGAAGCATGGCGGAAGGGGAGGGAGGGAGCAAAGCTTTGATATTCTAACAGCAGTGTTCAGAGCTTCATCTCTGCTCTCCTCAGTTAGGGACGTCATGAAATTACTGCTGCGCTGACAGGAGGCAGAGAGAGTTTTAACTATGGGAATGAATCCTTAAAGCAAAAGTGAAAATTTACAAAGGCTTGGGATGGAAGAAAAGCAGCGGCTGACGCTTTGTGTTACAGAGTCTTTAGATTTCTCCGAAAGGCTCTCAGTCTGTAAAGTCCACTTCAAAACAACAGAATCGTGGTTATTCTCAAGAAAGCCAAGTCAGTGAATACAGCAAAACCTTGAGTTGATTGTACAGTTAGGGTGGCTGAATTACATGGCATGTGGGTTATATCTTAATACCAGCCACTAATAAAAATTTCAAAGCTGAAGAACAAAATGCCATATCTAAGCTTCTCTAAGAACTCAGGTTGTTTCCACTGTATATTAATAGGTTGATGCAGCATATGAGGACAGTTATCTCTAAACTATGACCTGGTTTGCAGACTTGCCTAAGAAGCTTTTGTAATCAGAACACATAATAACAATCTAAAAATGCAGCAAGATGGGTGGTTCTATGTGAAAACGATCGTGAGCATTGTTCGTCTCTGTCTACATTTTATTTCTTCCTTGCTGCCCACTTGGACTTGGGGGAAGGGAGGGAGATGGCTGGCTAGGAATGGGAAATAATGGTGAGTTGGCCACTGTTAATTTTTCGTATGTCTCATTTACTGGAATCTACAATTTGAAAATAGTTTTTCTTTGAAGTGCTCCCATCTGTTTGGGTTTCAATCAATTTCTTAATCATGGAAAACCCAGCAGGAGCCACTGAAATGCAGACACAACGTCAGGAGCTACATGTTTCCTTTGACAGGACACAAAGTCGGGAATTCAATGCATCCTCCACAGCACCCTCCCTAATAGCAGGGCACCTCTGAGTGGCTTGGGGGCAGGGAAAGGAAATGTGTTTTTAAATGAGACAAATATAATCAGAAATGATCGTTGTTATGGTTATAACAGCAATGACAAAAATCAAGCTTCTAGCTGCACTTGACGAAAGGCAAATTATACTGTTCACATTGATCGCTTCTTTGCCCCCGTTTCTCAACTGATTTATTAGTCTATGATATTACCATCATCCAGCAAACTGGCGGCAGCATAAGTATTTGATCTTGGGGTAATGTTTCTTTCACATCTCCGTTTTGCTACGGCCTTCCATTCTTTCTGCTTCCAACTTTCCTTGAGTTAAAGGGAAAGAGACAAACTTGAGGAACACAACGTGAGTAGAAAGAACGGACCTGCAAATTATCCAAGTGAGGGAAAACCCTAGGGAGTAAAGAAGGCAGCAGACAGCAACTCCAAAGTTGTTCCCAGGCTGTGATGTCGGAGGCATCTTTTTCTGCCTGAGTGGGGACAATCGGGATCCCCTAGGGTTCTGCTTGTCTTTGTTCATTACTTGTTCCGTCTACCTGCGTGAGAAGATCAGTGGGTACACCAGTCACCGTGTAGCTAAAGGTGTGAAAAAGCGGACAGAGAGAAAACTCTTCACCAGCGTCCACTCCCAATGGGAATTCCGCTGGCTTGTGTGGCTCTCAGAAGCTCACAATTAGCCCTTAGAACAACTTGGGTTTAAAACAGATCTGGGAAACTGTGGGGCACCCACTGCCTCTACTTTGCTCCCTCACTCTGGTTCCGTTTTCTCGTATTACACAGAATACATCTAGTCCAGATTTCGGAAGCCACAAGCTCTAGGATTCCTGAAGACATGGCTTTGTCCCCACGGCCAGCTGCTGTTTTCCTTAGGTTCAATTCACTTTCTTTTCTTTTTTTTTTTTTAAAGGAAAATAAATATGTATTTTATTTGAATATAAAGCACTGACTTCTACTTAGAAGTGATCTACATGGTTTTTTTTTCTTTTTTTTTCTCATGGTTTATTTTTTTTATATTTAAAAATTTCCATCTCCTTCCCTCCTCCTCCCCCCTCCCTCCCCTCTTCCTCCCCATTCCCTCCCCTCCTTCTCCCCCTTCCCTTCCCTCCCCTCCACCCATACCTCCCCTTCCTCCCTCTCAAGGCCAAGGAGCCATCAGGGTTCCCCACTCTATGCTAAGACCAAGGTCCTCCCAACTCCCCCCAGGACCAGGAAGGTGATCGACCAAGCTGAGAAGGCTCCCACAGAGCCCGTCCATGCAGAAGAATCAGAGCCCAGAGCCATTGTCCTTTGCTTCTCAGTCAGCCCCCGCTGTTGGCCACATTCAGAGAGACGGGTTTGGTCGCATGATCCATCAGTCCCATTCCAACTGGAGTTGGTGATCTCCCATTAGTTCTGTCCCACCGTCTCCATGAGTGAACGCACCCCTCTCGTTCCTGACTTTCTCCCTCATGTTCTCGCTCCTTCTGCTCCTCATCAGGACCTTGGGAGCTCAGTCCAGTGCTCCAATGTGGGGCTCAGTCACCTTCCCCATCTGTCGCCAGCTGGAGGTTCCCTCACGGTCCTGACTTTCTTTCTCATGTTCTCTCTCCTTCTGCTCCTCATCAGGACCTTGGGAGCTCAGTCCGGTGCTCCAATGTGGGGCTCTGTCATTTTCTTCATCTATCGTCAGGTGGAGGTTCTATGGTGATATGCAAGAAATTCATCAGTATGGCTATAGGAACTGGCCTTTTCAGGCTCCCTCTCCTCAGCTGCCCAAGGAACTAACTGGGGGCATCTCCCTGGAAACCTGGGAACCCCTCTAGGGTCAAGTCTCTTGACAACCCTCAGGTAGCTCCTTAAATTAAGATATATGCTTCCCTGCTCCCATATCCACCCTTCCTATATCCCAAGCACCCCATTCCTCCGAGCTCCCCCCGTTCTCCCCTTCACACTTTTCTCTCCCCATCTTCCCTTGGCCCAGTCTTGCCCAACCCTCAAGTTCCCAATTTTGCCTGGCGATCGTGTCTACTTCCAATATCCAGGAGGATTACTATATCTTTTTTTGGGAGTTCACCTTCTTATTATCTTCTCAAGGATCCCAAATTTATAGGCTCGATGTCCTTTAATTACGGCTAGAAACCGATTATGAGTGAGTACATCCCATGTTCATCTTTTTGGGTCTGGGTTACCTCACTCAGAATAGTGTTTTCTATTTCCATCCATTTGCCTGCAAAATTCAAGATGTCATTGTTTTTTACCGCTGAGTAGTATTCTAGCATGTATATATTCCACAGTTTCTTCATCCATTCTTCCACTGAAGGGCATCTAGGTTGTTTCCAGGATCTGGCTATTACAAATAACGCTGCTATGAACATAGATGAGCATATGCTTTTGTTGTAAGATTGGGCATCTCTTGGGTAGATCAATTCACTTTCATTGGTGCTCACACACCACAGGTTCAAGGCTTGTAATCGTACTTACTTCTCCCTTTCGGAGTCAGGATTCAAGGTAGAAAGATGGGAGTTTCCGTGGGTACGTGACGTGGCAGAGGGAGGAAAAGGTCACAAGTAAACAGAGGAAGGCAGGGACTGTAGTGTTTTTTTTCTGTGGCATGCTGAGAATTGTGCATGGGAAGGGCAGAGCACTGTGTCTGGTGGAAGGCAATCCTTCAGCGCATTGTAGCTCTCGTGATTCTCTTCAGAAAGACCCTCACTGTTATCTATCACAGTACCTGCTGGCCTTTCCCCTGGACTGGAAGCCTTACCCCAAACCCCCCCCCCCCCCGTGCCCTTTCTGGTCTGGTCTACTTCCTGGTTTGATGAACAAAGCTAGGTGCTGTCATGACTCAGTATGAATCAGCGTTGGCACTGACTAATTTGCGTCAACTCTCCGAGTCTCAGTTCTCTCCTAGAAAGACTAGCTTTCCTTGGGAAGCTGTGGGATAGGATGAAATGAGAGGTGAATCGCTGGCAGAGAGTGAACAGCTCAGTGTCCTTGGAGACTGGTCCTCTCCCTGGACCAGGCCCTCACACCTGGCCTCACATCCATTCTCTGTTCCAGATCTCAGCTTGAATGGCAGTTTCTTAAGGAGGACTGCCTTGATCACCTCGTGTGGAAAGATGCTTTCCCATTACGCGTTTGGCCATTTTGCTATAATTTTAAGTTTATATGATACACATATGTCAGGGACCATTGTCCTAAAAAATGATAGCAGGATGTCTTAAGGATGTTTGCAGAGAACCCCACATTCCAACTATCTTGAAAACTGTTTGTTAACGGAATCACAAAAAGAATGTTTCCACTTACATCAGGGGTACTGACTGGTGACCTTTGCTACACCGGCAAAGTTCCTTCCTATCCCTACCCCCACCCCAAGCCAAGTTCCTCATTCAAGGGCTATATAAACCGCAACCATTACCCTAATGAAGAGAGAGACCTTGACAACAGAACTCTGCTTGGTCTCCTTTCTCTCTCCCACCCTTGATTCTTTCAGGTAGTGCCTCTTCAGACCCTGAATAACTGGACCTGCTGGACGGGTCACACATGTTTGCCTTCTGTCTTCCCACATCACATCCCTGGTTGTATGACACCAGGACCCTTCTCTTGCTTCCTGTATTGTACCTAGTGCCAGGCACATCATATATATGCAATGTACATTTATTGAGAGAATCATCATTTAACCAGTGTGGCAGAAGGCTAAAGCACTATTACGGTGGGTTTCTCATTACCAGAGCTTTCAAATAGAGCATCCTTAATTGGGTATAGCTTTAAGCAAACTCTCAAGTACCAGATTTTACATCATATAATTACAGGCCTGAACTGAGGCTCAGGAAATGGTGGGGGAGCATCCAATGTTTAGATGTTTTGCATTCTAATTCTATTCCCATACTCAAGTCTCCTATCATACCTGAACACCCTCTTTGAGATGTAGGATTTTTCTTTTGATACCCATGCAACAGCTTTTCTGTTAGAAATGGCTGGGATTTGTCCAAGATGCAGTGTGTGTCAAGCACCTTGTCCTTTCATATGTGATTTATCGCAGTTACTCTTTGAGTTCAAGCCATGATTTCTGTTTCCAGATAATTGGATTGGGCTTTGACTATGGTTTCCGGGGAGAAAGACAGGGGTGGGAGGGAAGAATAACAAGGGAGAGAGATAGCCAGGCAGTAGTGGCACACACTTTTAATACCAGCACTTAGGAGGCAGAGGTAGGAGGATCTCTGTGAGTTTGAGGCCAGCCTGGTCTACAGAGTGAGTTCTAGGGCAGGCTCCAAAGCTAATCCTGGCAAGAATGAAAATGGAAGAAACAAGGATTGGAGCTGGGTATTAGAACAAAGTGGTCAAACAAGCATAAAAGACACAATCCAAGTCTAAGAAGTTCAGTTAAGTGTTCTGATATCCAGGGATAAGAAGCAGATGTTCCAGGAGCTCTTTCCCCAAGCAGTACCACTGACATGAGGTCCTGGTTGTGTTCTCCTGGGGTTAGCATGACATGGTTCACTCAGGTTTGTCATGGGAAGGAGGTTAGCCTCACAGAGGAGGGATTGGTAGTAAAGGCATCAGCAGAATCAGATGCATCTCCCCAAGGCATCTTCACCAGGGCTGTTCTTTGAAAATGGAACATAAACCTCTGAAATGTCAAGAGATAGGGTTTTTGCCAAGGCAACAGAATGCTAAGGACTGCAAGCAAAGATTCTTATTACAAAAAGGTGCTAAATTCTGGAATCGGGTTTAATTATACCTGAGGTATTTCTGACTTGGTGTGTGGGTGGAGGCTCTGCCTCTCTTTCTATTGCTGTTATTATCACATGGGTGTACAGCTTAATTTTTCCCACCATGGGGCTTCTTAGTCAACTTCCCAGTCTCTCCCTGCCAACTACCCCAGGAGGCAGTATCTGACAAAGCACTCAACTGCCAACAGAAGTTGCTACCCTCCCCCCTTCCTCGCTCCAGTCCCTATAGCAGTCAAATTATCAGCCTGCAGTAATCATTAGGTTTAATCATTCGTGAGTCAATCGCCAGGATGGTGTGGGATCAGTGTCACATACGCCAGAGGCCGAATTTGTAGAACATGGATGCTGACGTTGGCTAGAGGTGCTTTTTGTGTTGGCTGTGGGAGTGGAGAGACATGGGGAATGTGGGTTGCACCTCACCCTGTCTAATGGAACCCCTCTTGATGGATCTGCTTTTCTTTCAGAGATGCTAGCATTTTCCTTTCATGCCGTGTATGGTGTGCATCATCTCTCAACTTTGGCCCGACTCCATTTGTTTTGTGCACCGCCTCTGAATAATTTACCGTAGAGCACTTCGCAGTGTTTCTGGAGGCCATCAGGCACTCCACTGATGGAGTTGTTTTGTTTATCATCCAGCAGTGGTCAGTGCTGGGGTGAGGGAGTGTGTGTGTGTGTGTGTGTGTGTGTTGGAAAATAAAGGCCATATTTTGTTGTTGTTGGAACCTTGAACCTCATTAAGGAAAAGCCCAATGGCCTTAGTGTGAAAGCAGCACTGTGGTCTGGTACAGTCACCTCAGAAGCCTCTTGCTTATCCTGTTCCTGCTGTATTGACCTACATGCTATTTCAATTGGGTTTTTGATACTGCTTAATAAATAAGTATAGTATTTCACAATGACACCATTTATTAGTATCTTACTGTTTTGCAGGTTCGAAGCATGGGCAGATGAACTGTGTTCTCTGGTTAGAGTCTGCCAGGGCTGAAATTCAGATGGCATCTGGGCTGGGTGTTATATCTGAATGTTCTGGGGGAAACCCGATTCTTAAATTTATTCAGGCCATTTTCAGAATTCAGTTCCCTTCAGTTGGAGAGATTAGTTTCAGTGCAGGCAATCACTTGAGGGCTTCTCTCAGCTCCTAGAGACCTGCCAGATTCCTTAGCATCCTCCATCTACAAGTTAACAAGGATGCACTGTATCCTCCTCTGACTTCTGTTGTTTTTACAGGGTCTACATCATTAGGCTAGGCCCATCTTGGGACTTTTATTAAGCCCCCCCCATTTTTAAAGATAGACTCTTGCTATGTGGTACAGGTTAGCCCCAAACCATAAATCCCTGGTTTTTAGCTTCCTGAGTGTTTGGATTGCTGTGTGTTCTACCATGTACAGTTCGTTTGGTAATCTTGACTACAGATGAAATGTTTAGTTGGTCTATGTACTCACAGAATTAACAATCAAGGCCTGGAGATTAGGGAACTTCTCTTAGAATTCTGCCTCCTGTACTGTTCTTCCAGCATGCTCCCATTGGCCCAGCCATAGGACCCTGCAAATGCTCTCCCTTCCGTTTGGAGCTCCTCCCTCTTTGGTCACATGGTTTGCTATCTGACTTTCTTCAGGTCTCTGCCTGAAGGTTGCCTCAGTTTTGAGATCTTCAAAGTAATTATTTTATTGTTAATAAGGTTCTTATTCTGCCTTTTCCTTCACAATGCCCAGGAGAGGTAACAAATTATGTAGGTGGGTCCTGAGGATTGAACTTGGGGCCTTGTGTATGTCAGGCAAGCATTTTTTTTAAACCATTGAGCCTCTTTTACTCTTTTATTTTGAGTTAAGTCCTCATAACCTTGTCTAGGCTTGGTCTTTAATTCTGTATTGCAGCCAAGTTTGGTGTTGAGCACCCTCTGACTTTGCCTCAACCTCATGAGCAGTAAGATTATAGATACTATACAAGAGCTATATATAGCCGGGCGGTGGTGGCGCACGCCTTTAATCCCAGCACTCGGGAGGCAGAGGCAGGCGGATCTCTGTGAGTTCGAGACCAGCCTGGTCTACAAGAGCTAGTTCCAGGATAGGCTTCAAAGCTACAGAGAAACCCTGTCTCGAAAAACCAAAAAAAAAAAAAAAAAAAAAAAAAAAAAAAAAAAAAAAAAGAGCTATATATGACTCTCTGTGTGTCATCAGGCTTGGCTTGCATACTTCTGTTTATTATTTCTTTCTTGCCTGGAACTGAGGTATCCTGAGGATGGAGTCTTGCCTGCTGTTTTCACAGCTGCACCATCAGCTTCTGAGATAACTCCCGCACATCTCAGGATGTGGACTACATCTGCAAATAAGCGAGTTTATAAATAAACCTTGTTTTCTTCCTTTTCTCTTCAACTAAGAGGTTCCTGAAGCTTTACATTCTTATGAAACCATGTCTTCTTTCCCATTTATAACTGTATATCTTATGAATTTTTCTTTTTAATTTTCTTCTTTTTCTTCTTTTTAATTTTGTATATATTCAGCGTTAAAATGGATTTAAATCTCTTCCCCATATCCCTTTCCTCCTTCCAGCCCCTCCCAGACTTCCTCCCTCCAATTCCTTTCATGCCTATCCACTCTCAAATTGATAGTCTCTTTTTGTCAGGGCCCAAGACAGTTAGAACAGGTGACAACTAGTATTCAGATGTCAGTTCACCAGATGAGTGACTCTCTGATGGAGGTTAATCCTGCCCAGGCAAGGCCTGCAGGCCCATTGACTCTGGAAGCTGCTGTTCACTTTTCTAAAGCAGCTTGGTGTCTCCCCAATACCTGCAATGTAATGTGTATTCTCATGGGTTGTGTTGTGTAATCTCATGATTGCATCTCAATATTAGTGGCACAATACATCTGTGGATGGCCAGGAAGATGCCTTTTCATTTAGATACCTGGTTTTAATATATAGAATATATACTGAGACATGCTTCATAACTGGATCTATTTGTACCATAAGGACCGTGGACACCTAAAGGCCTGCTTTGTCCTTTTGCTCAGACTACCTTCACACAATTAGCTCACTTTTACCTCAGAGAAAATTCAGACTAGACTGGCTGTAGAAAGTCATATAGCTAGTGGTTTCCTGCCCACTGGGGCGTGGCCCCTTATACTATATATGCTGATGTAGAGCATGCAACCAGTCTCTTTTCAGCCTCTCTGTTCCAGTGTGGGATTTGTTTTCTGATCTCCATTCAAACAAAGGATTCTGATTTGTGAGTCTACCCCTAAATAAATAACCATCTATTTCTCAATTCTGAGCTAGTATGGGATTTCTTTTAAGTGTCAATCCACATAGGCTATAGGCTTTTTGTAAATAGGTTGTAAGTTTAAAACCTTACAGCTATGCACAAGGTCAGAGTTGCAGATGTCCAATCAAGGTTACTACACAATGCCCCTAGGAAAAGCATGCCAGTTCTTTGCTTGCCAGTTTGTTAACAAAAAGACCTGTGTCTCAAAGCTTATCTCACTGAGCACTGTACCTTCCACCCTCTGGTCATGGTCTTAGGTCTTAGTCCTGTGACCTTGGACCCTTGTGTTGCCATGGTAAGTGGCTCAGTTCCTTTTTGCTTGCTCTAGGAATGCTTTTTTTTTCCAATGAGAGGTAACTCTTGTATTTTCTTTATTGCTTTAAGACTCTTGGGGAAAAGAGATTTTTTAAGCTAAAAGAAGAAGAAGCTAGGAGAATTGGGATAGAAGCAGAACAATAAAGAAGACGGATGTGAAAATATACAGAGTGAGAGTTTATTCATTTGCCCTCAGATAGTCAGAGGAAAAAGTCCTTTGCACTTGCTGTAGCATCCAATTCTGAACCCTGAATAGTGCCTTGGGGCTGGGCCCCTAAGGCTGTAGTTATCTTTTTCTTTGACCACTATTGTTACATATATATGTATTCATATGTATGCACAAATATATAAATATAAACTTCTTAGTCTGTTTCATTGTATGTATATATATATATATGTGCATACATACACACATAAAGCCATATATGTATGGCTTTAGGGATGACCGCTTTGTATTAGATAGCCAATCAGGAGGCTCATCTCAAGGAGAGGCTAATTCTTTCTCTCTTGGTGGTCATTAGTTGCCTTTCCTTCTTCATCTATGAGTGGGACCCTGTGAAATGTTCCCCCTTCCATGTTAACATGTCTATTGATATTGTCATTGTTCTGGTCTTGCTTATGTAGCCATTTATGGGAGAGACTGTTTCATAGCAGACATCCTGGCATTCTAGCTCTTACAGTCTTTCTTTCTCCTCTTCTGTGATGTTCTTTGAGCCACAGATGTAAGAGCTGTGATATAGACGTATTAATTGGTACTGGACTCCCCATGATCCATTGATTTCTGCATTGTGTCCACTATGGTTTTCTACAACAAAAAGTCCAGTACTGGGCACAAGAAACCTCCTTTCAAATGATTGGTCACAGAAGTTTGCTATAAAGAGAAGCTTCTTTGATGAGACGTGGTAACTACACTTATCTGTGATACAACGATAAGGTTTAGAATGTAGTAAGGAATTAGGCCAGTCAAGCAAAGTGGCTGTGGTAGATCTTTTCCCAGATCTATGACTTCATCAGGCTCAGGAAGTTGGTAGGGTTTCTAGTACCAGACATGGTTTTCCTCCTGTTGAGTGAGCCTTAAGTCCCAATTAGACAGTTGTTACCAGCAACATATGAGTGCCACTTATTGCACCTTTAAGGACGTTTTGCTAAGCTGATCATTGTTAAGGTTCATAGTTGCTGTAGCTGGGTAGGGCTATTAATTGCTTCTCTTCCAGGCAGCTTGCCAGTATTTTCTGGTACCATGGAAGCTAGATCATAGGAAGGAGGCTTTCAGGATAGATGCAGTGTGACCAATCAGCGTCCTGAGTCCTATGTATGTGATGTCTTGGGAAACAGAGGCTTGCCTTTAATCTCTGAGAGGCAGCCAAAGGCAACAGCAATAGTCTACATTTGTTTTGTGGTTCACTTAGACTTCTGGGACCAATCATTTGAAAGGAGGTTTCTTGTGCCTGGTACTAGAGTTTTTGTTAGCCTATGGTTCTTGGAGGGAACATTGCCAGCCCAAGTGGCATGTATAGAAATACACATACACACACAGATACATATACACACATATACATATATGTGCACATGTTTGTATATACACAATACATGTGATAATGTATCTCATACATATGTATATGATAACATATACATGTATGTATTTCATAATATTTTAGGTAAATATAAGATAATATGATTCTTGGAAGCTTTATGAAATAACCTTGTTTGTTATTTGTTCCTCATTCCTTCTTCTTCTGTAGTGTCTTATGTCGAGGACCAGCCTGGACACAAATCATTTCTCGTACCAGAGTGGAGGTATGGGAATGAAAACAGAACTCACATAACAATATCAGGAGGGAGTTTCAGTGATCCTTCATGAAGTCCTGAATTCACATCCTGA
The DNA here is from genome assembly GCF_903992535.2 of Arvicola amphibius. Lineage (NCBI taxonomy): Eukaryota > Metazoa > Chordata > Mammalia > Rodentia > Cricetidae > Arvicola > Arvicola amphibius. The sequence continues at coordinate 39,171,114 of NC_052048.2, read as the reverse complement.
AATCACCCGTGTTTATTCTCCAAACAGCTTTTATATCAAAACATAAACTGAGGAGGAAGTTCATTAGCATTGTGTTTCCTAGGTAGAGGGGGAGAATGACTGAGGTCATGTCTTGCCTCTCTATGCCCATTTTGTCATGTCCACGTCAGTGCCCATTTTTGTCACATAGACTGAAAAACACCTCTTCCCTAGGCGACCTCCTAATTTACAATAGAAGGAGCAGAACGACATTAGCATATCCTGACCACTTGTTTAGGATGGCATCAGGTTGTTTCACTATCAAAAGGCTAGGCTACCACCTTCTGTGTGGCAGGTGCAAACTGTGCCTTGTAGGTCACTAAGAAATCTCTGATCGCCAGACAATGTAGGAATATGGGTCTGTATAATTCGGCCACTACAGTCTTACACATTTGTCCTTGTGATGACATGAACCTCTATTGTAAGGTGGAAATACCTCCAAGACATTTGCTTGTAGCTTTCTGTGGGATGACTGACTTTTGGAAACTAGGACATCTTCCTCCCTGGACTGTAGAATGCATCCCTCTGGGCAAACAACTGTCATCTCTGTGAGATTAGCTGTACCTACTTTTGAGAGTTCATAAAGACAGAGTCTATTGACTGTTCACATTCTATCATACATGGAAGGGTTGAGGAAATCTGTTAGTCACTCACCTAGGTTTCCTGCCATTCTTCCTAGTCACTTGTTTACAATTCTACCCAAATTGCACATGGCCAGTGGAATCTTGAGAGGAGCTAGAGTATACACACTAGGGAAGATTAACTGAATAGGGGGCTTTATCTATACAGCTACGTGGGAGCTTCCCCCATGCAGACCTCCTAGTTTGCCTGCCAGAGGGTCACTTGTACCCTTGCCAGTACCCCTTACTCATGCTCTGTAAGTAAGCCTAATAAAACTCATTGGTTCCTAAGGGTGAACTTTGGTGGGATGATACTTTGATTTGTTGTAAGAACTTTGTGAGGAGGGGGTAGATGTTTATGTATTTTCACAACACCTTCTTTCCCAATAGCTTCTACAGAATTCTTAATTACCAGTGTTCTTAGGATGATTGCTGTGGTCTCTTTAATTCATATATTGAAACCAACTTCCACTATGGTTATTTCAAAGAAGGATCTTTGGGATGTAGATCAGGTGAGATGAGATCACAGGACAGCTTCTGATCTAGTAGGATTAGTTCTAGAAGAAATATCCGAAGCCCCACTTCTCCATGCATGTGGCTGGAAAGGCTAGGCAAGCTCATTGTGAAAACAAAGCAATCCAGAGCCCAAGTTAGAGCATCCCCAAGACACTTGTTTTGCTAACATCTAGATCTTGGACTCCAAGGACTTTGTGTAATTAATTGTTTGCTGTCTAAACACTTTGGTTCTTTGTTTTAGAAGTTTGAGCAGACTAGGAATTTCATTAGTCTAAATTTGTTATCACTTTTTATATAGATCCCAATCCTCTTGAATTTGAGTCCCATCATTATGACTTTTTTTTTTTTTTTTTTTTTGATTTTTCGAGACAGGGTTTCTCTGTGGCTTTGGAGCCTGTCCTGGAACTAGCTCTTGTAGACCAGGCTGGTCTCGAACTCACAGAGATCCGCCTGCCTCTGCCTCCCGAGTGCTGGGATTAAAGGCGTGCGCCACCACCGCCCGGCCATTATGACTTATTTTAACCTTAGTTTTATGTCAACTTGACACAAGATAAAGTCTTCTGAGAGGTGGGAACCTCAATTAGATATATATCTTCATAAGATTGGGCTATAGGCAAGCCAGTAGGGCAATTTCTTAATTAGTAATTGATGGGGGAGTGCCCAGGTTATTGTGGGTGGTACCATCCCTGGCCTGGTAGTTCTGGGTTGTATAAGAAAGTCAGCTAAGGAAGTCATGAGGAGCAAGCCAGTAAGTAGCACTTCTCTATGACCTCTGCATCAGCTACTATCTCCAGGTTTCTGCCCTGTTTGAGTTCCTGTCCTGACTTTCTTTGATGATGAATAGGGATATAGAGCTGATGGAGGACTCTCACTGGTTAATGAAGAAACTGCCTTGGCTTTTTATTTTTATTTATTTTTATTTTTTTGTTTTTCGAGACAAGGTTTCTCTGTAGCTTTGGAGCCTGTCCTGGAACTAGCTCTTGTAGACCAGGCTGTCCTTGAACTCACAGAGATCCCCCCACCCCTCTGCCTCCCGAGTGCTGGGATTAAAGGCATGCACCACCACTGCCCGGCTCTGCCTTGGCTTTTTGATAGGGCAAGATTTAGATAGGTGAAGTAGACAGAACAGAATGCTGGAAAGAAGGGAAATTAGGCAACCGCCATTTCTCTCCTCTCTGGGAGAGTCACCATGAAGCCAGCCACCAGGTCAGACATGCTGAATCCTTCCTGGTAAGACACCACTTCGTGGTGCTACACAGATTACTAAATATGGGTTAAAGCAAGATATGAGAATTAGCTAATAAGAGGCTGAAACTAATGGGCCAGGCAGTGTTTAAATGAATACAGTTTGTGTGTTGTTATTTCGGGTGTAAAGGTAACCGGCGGGAGACGGGTGGCAGGAAGAAAAGCAGGCCTGCTCGCCTCTTCACTACATGGAGCATAAACTAAATAAACCATTTCCTTTCTATGTTGATTTGGTCATGGTGTTTCATCACAACAATAATAACCCTAACTAAGAGAAAAATAATTGGCACCAGAATAGTGGGATATTTTTGTGATAGACCTGACCATGATTTTGAGAGGATTGTGGAAGGACTTTGGAACTTTGGGCAAGAATAGTCATTGAGTATTCTAAGCTTGTTGAGCTGTTCTGTGGGAACTTGAAAGCAAAAAGTGTTGAGAGAAATGCAGACGATGGAGGCCTGGGTTGTGAAGTGCCAGAGAGAAGTTTGAGAATCATTTTAAGACGATTGGGGCCATTGCATATTTGTTAGTTTGAATTAAGATTCTTTCATTCTGATTAGCTAGGACTGCAGAGTCAGCCATGATTAATGAGAGGCCAGCACCATTGAAGTGAAACCTTTGCATTACTGTGGCAACTGATGCTGGTTAGCTGGAGCTATGCTATTAATGGTGATTAAGAAGAGACAAGAGTCACTGAGGTGAAGTCATCTGGGAAGCGTTTCCTCAGAGTCCACACACAGAAACTGTGTTACAGAGGCATCCAAGGTTGTACCTCCCCCTGGCAGCAGGTTTCAGTAGAGTAAGAGTCAACTAGGTGGTACTGGTTTTGAAAACATGAAGAGATCATGGTGAGAAATTGACCTTGGTGTTGTGAGAGGCCAGCAGAGGCCGTTGGTGAAAGGGTCATGCAGAGAGAAGTTGAGGCTTGGCACCATGAAGGAGTCCAGAAGATGCTATTGGTGAAAGCACAGCCCAGTTGCAGCAGAAGACACCATAGTTTTGGAGATGCCAGGACCATGGGACAACCTCCAAGAACAACAGCAGCGTGGAGTGTGCCTAGAAGACAAAATGTGTGCTGTAGAGCGTGGAGCCAGAGAAACCACCCAAACTGTTTGGAGGAGCCTAGAAGATCATGAGTGATTCCCAGATACTGGACATTGAGTAATTTACACTTTTGGAGTTTGTTTTTGCTTTGATCTTTGTGACTATGCTCTGGTACTTTTCTCTTAAGGTAAGAAAGTATTTAACTTATTTTTGATATTGCAGGAGTCCACAGTTATGGGACTACTGTAGCAAGGAGCTGCTTGTTCATCCCGGCCACCCAGAACCGAAATAACCACACAGAAACTGTATTAATTAAATTACTGTTTGGCCCATTAGGTCTAGCTTCTTATTGGCTAACTCTGACATATTAATTTGACTTATTTCTATTAATTTGTGTATTGTCACGAGGCTGTGGCTTACTGGGTAAAATGAGCTTCATGGCATCTCTCTGACTCTGTCTTCTTCCTCCCAGCATTCAGTCCAGTCCTCTCTGCCTACCTAAGTCTGGTTCTATCAACAGGCCAAAGCAGTTTCTTTATTCATTAATGGTAATCACAGCACACAGAGGGGACTCCCACATCAGACTAAATTTTAAAGTAGATTTTCGGTTTTAAAAGAAACTTTAGATTTTTTGTTTGTTTTTAACACAAGTTCTCACTATATAGTTCTGTCTGTCCTGGAATTCACTACGTAGACTAGGCTGGCCTCAATCAAACTCACAGAGATCCTCCTGCCTCTGCTGGGTTGAGACATTAGATTTTTTTTAAATGGAACCATGTATTTTATTTTTTATTTAAATAACATTTTTTTAAATTTATTTTACATACCACCTAGTTTCCCCTCCCTCTCCTTCCATTTCCCTCCCCTTCCCCAACTACCCTACTTCCCATTCACTTGTAGAAACAGAATTTACAAATGTAGTGTTTGCATTTGTAAAGACTGTGGGACTTAAGTTTATACAATGTTTTAAATTGTGATGTTGATTATTAATGTGTGATCTTGAGAATGAACAAGAAAGGAAATACTGCGACTTAACAGTGATGTATTTATGTGTCAAGTTGACAAGGGGTCAGTTATGCTGGATAGTTTTACGTCAATTTAATACAAGCTGAAGTCATCTGAGAGGATGAAACCTCAATTAAGAAAATGCCTCCAAAATATTGGGCTACAGGCAAGCCTATAGGGCTTTTTCTTAATTAGTGATTGATGGGGGAGGGCCCAGCCCATTGTGGGTCGTGCCATCTCTGGGCTGGTGGTCTTGAGTTTTGTAGGAAAGCAGGCTGAAGAAGCCATGGGGAGAAAGTCAGTAAGCAGCACCCCTTCATGACCTCTGCATGAGCCCCTGCCTTCCAGTTACTGTCATTCTTGAGTTCCTTTCCTGACTTCCTTGGATGAGCAGTAGTGATGTGGAGGTGTAAGTCAAATAAACCCTTTCTTCCCCTCATTGCTTTGGTCATGGTGTTTTGTTACAGTTGCAGTAATCCTAAGACAAGAGGTTAGGACTTTGTCACGTGAGTTTGGGAGGTCCAGTTCTACTAGAGAATCTTCTTCTTCTTCTTCTTCTTCTTCTTCTTCTTCTTCTTCTTCTTCTTCTTCTTCTTCTTCTTCTTCTTCTTCTTCTTCCTCCTCCTCCTCCTCCTCCTCCTCCTCCTCCTCCTCCTCCTCCTCCTCCTTCTCCTTCTTCTTTTTGCTGAGACAGGGTTTCTCTATAGCTTGGAGCCTCTTCTGGAACTAGTTCTTGCAGACCAGACTGGCCTTGAACTCACAGAGATCCACCTGCCTCGGCCTCCTGAGTTCTGGGATTAAAGTCATGAGCCATCACCACCCGGCTGAGAATCTTGCTTCTTATATGTGAACTGGAGGCTTTGGAGGTAGAAGGGCTGACCGAAGCATGTGGTAGTTATATGACTATTTTCAACATCTGAAACTTTATGTGAGGGAGAGGCCCATGAAAACCATAACTCTGGAATTTACTTTTCTCTTCCAAAAAAGACATTTTGATAATGTGGCATTCTCATGTTCAGATAGTAGTGACTGTACGAATCCTCTTGGGGACTGCATGTTACTGGCAGTAGAAAGTCACTATCTCCACCAGGTGTTTCTGGTTCTTCACATTTTACTCAAAGCACTGAAATAAATGTACAGAAATGTGCAAAGTAGCAAGGAAATTTTGTTCAAAGCAGAATTAGAATGAAATACACTGTCAGGCGTGTCAGGAGGCCATGTGAGTGAAGGTACACAAAGGCCCTGGTTCATTTTATAGAGTTTAAGAAAAGTTGGGTGGGGAGGAGGGGGGCAGGAAACCTAAGGGCATAGTTTGGGTGGCTCTAAATTTTGATCATCAAACTTGGATTATGATACCATAGGCCTTTGCTCTCTGTGAATGTCCCCTCCCATAATGAATCTGATTTTAATCACATATACACCCAGTTTTGCTCAGGCAAAAGATGGTTGATGGGGAATATCCTTACAAGTTTGTTTGAGGATACAGTTTTGCATTTTTGTACCTGCCTTACACACTCAGACCTAGTTTAGGCCAGATAAGCTTTCCTACCTTTGTTCCTGAATATAAGCAGAGCATGACCAAATAGAACATAGGTCTGATGGTAGGTCAGGTGAGGAGAAACATTCCATTATTCAGGAAGGGGTGTTGATGTAGGTATGGGAGGATCCTAGGTTGCTAACAGGTTGCTAGGTGCAATCAGTGTTCAGGGAGGAAGTATGGACATAGTATTTACAGATAAGTGCCTCAGGCTGCTAAGTGATTTATTAGAAGATATATATATATATGTATATATATATATACATATATATATATAGCGTCCAAGCAAAGTGGAATTCCAGGTTGCTAAACTATTCCTTATGCTGCCTACTTCAGGGCTTGTACTCTAGTTTGCTATAGTCTTTATCTCTTCCTATACTTTCTCTTTAAATCAAATTTCAGCATGGGACATTAAACTCTGCCATGGACCGGCTTAGGGGAGCAACTCAGACTGTGGGAGAAGCAGGGTCTTGGTACACAGAAAGGCACAAGTTCGCTGAATGGCAGACAGACACAACACACAAGAGAGTGGTTGAAATCTGTTGCGATTTTACTGAATTCATGTTTTCATTATATAATATTCAAACAAAGAACAAATCAGAAGGTCATGTATCACTGGTTGGCACAGTATGAAAGCTTCTTTTAGTCACATTATCAGGGACAGGTGTTAGACATAAAACATCCTTAGAAAAAGAAATCTTGTACTTGGGAATGTAAACCTCAGACAAGTGGTTTCATCTTATGAAATAGAGGGTTTCTGTCTCATTATCGCTATCATGGCTCTTCCTCTTTCTACCCTTTCTTTATCTCATCTAGTGACCAAATATGCCTAATCAGTTCTCTGCACCTGTTGAAATATACTTTTTAATACTTTATTATGCAGCAGACACCATGGGGGTTGGAATCTAGCAAGCCTATTCATAAAGGTCAAAGTATAATATAACAATCTTTGTCCATCAACATTATCCCATCTATTCCCTTGCTCATCATACTCCCCCATGTATAACAAAGGTTCTGCTGTAGTCTTATACATTTCCATACTGTGCTTCCCTACCCCAGAGCTGTTCCTGAAGAGATAATCCTTGTCTTGTAGATATATAGAATATCATTATAATAAAAAGAGATTGTGCAAAGCCCATATCCTGCATAGCCAGCTACTCGAGAAACCTGTCTATGCCTCAGTGGTGGCTAATACCTGGGCCGTCTGCCATTGACCTCCAGGAAGCCTAGTCCCATAGGACACGTAGCTCCCATCCGGCATAATGACATGTCATGTCACATAGATGACACTGGAGTTGGTGTGGCAAAACTATTGTTTCATTCATACTAGGTACATGTCTATTACTGAGTTATATTCTCAGACTTGTGCTGACATTTTGACGTAAAGGAGTACTGGTCTGTATCCTTGTTTTTTATCAAAGGTTGGGAAATTATGATAGCTATATTCACTCTGCCTCATTGTTTTTCATCACCAGCTTGGCCTTTGTAGAGATTCTGAATTCTGCAACTTCTGCTTAGTCTATAAGTTCTTTGAAGCTAGACATATGCCTGCTCTTTTCACTGTTGGGTTCTGGGTGCCTGGAGGAAATGTGGAGGTCAATGAATCGACATTTATTGAGTTAATGAATGTCTGCCATCTTAGGTTCCTATTGCTGTGATAAAGATCATGACCAAAAGAAACTTGGGGAGAAAAGAGTTTATTTTCTCTTACAGCTTACAGAGCATCATTGAGGACATGGCAGGAAACTAGAAGCAGGAACTGAAGCAGAGACCATGGAGGAATGCTCCTTATTGGCTTGTTCTTCATGACTAGTTAAGCCTGCTTTTTTATAGAACCTGCCTATGAATGACACTTCCTACAGTGGATTTGGCCCTCCCACTTCAATAATTAGTCAGGGAAATGCTCTACTTGTATATAGTCAATCTGGATGGAGGCATTTTCTCAATTGAGGTTTCTCTTTCCAGACAACACTAGCCTGTTTTAAATTGACAAACAAACAAACAAAAACAAAGCATAAACCAACCAACCAGGACATCTGGTATCTAAAATCTGTGCAATTCATACAGAACTTAGTGACTACTGGGTATTCCTGATGTGTTTTTATAAGTGTGGAAATCTTACAGAGTCTTAATATATTGCATCATAAATTAGTATCTTTCAATCCTGAGATCATATCTGTATTTACTTTCTAGGACTGCTGTAAAAAGTTGATGTAAAGTTGGAGACATGAACCATTATTGTCTCACAGTTTCACAGGGTGGAAATCTAAAACCAAGTTGCTGGCAAGGTTGCCTTCAAAGGCTCTGTGACTATGGTTTGGGTTGAGTCTTGCATGTCTTCCAAGAGCCATGTGGTGTAACATGAGGGCTGGCTTGTTTGTTGAAGTATCTGTCCTGCCCGGTACCCCACTGCCAGCAAGCCCCAAAGAAAATCACACAGAGATCTCCATAAATTATAAACTGTTTAGCCCATTAGCTCAGTCTTCTTATTAGCTCTTGTAGCTTATATTAACCCATTGTTCTGATCTATGTTAGCCATGTGGCTCAGTACCTTTTTCAGCCAGGCAGATTACATGCTGCTTCTTCAGTAGTCTGGGCAGGAGTGGGAGGAACCAGCTTCCTCCTTCCCAGAATTCTCCTGTTTTCATTGCATCATTTCTACTTCCTGTCTGGTTTTCCTGCCTATACTTCCTGCCTGGTCAATCAGCATTTATTTAAAACATGATTGACAGAATACAATTATCCTGCACCAATGTAGTAAAGGTTTAGTTTGGCATGACTCGAGAATGGTGGAAAGACTTGAGAGAAGATCTCCAAACACTGAAAGTATGTGCTTAAAGAAGACCATGGAGCTTGTCCTTTGGTTTCCTCTTTTTCACTTCCCAAGCATGAGGCGAACACATTTTTGTTACCACTGTCCCTGCCATGATGTATTTTCTCATCTTTGGATGAGAAATGTCCCCCATAGTCACAGGCACTTGAACACTTGGTTCCCAGTTGGGGTCACTGTTTGAGCAGGTTTAGCAGGTATAGCCTTATTGGAGGAAGTATATTACTAGAGGTGGGTTTTGAGAGTTTAAGGCTCGACCTCAATTCCAGTTTTCTCTCTCTGCTTTATGCTTGTGGTTCAAGATGCAAGCTATCAGAGTTGTAGCTATGGCGCAGTGGTTAAGAGTACTAGTTGTTCTTCCAGAGGTCCTGAGTTCCATCCTCAGGATCAACATGATGACTCACAACCATATATAATGCCCTCTCTGGCAGGTTATACATGCAGATAAGAGCATCCCATATATAATAAATAAGTATTTAAAAAAGGATGTAAACTCTCTGCTTTCTGCTCCTGACACCATGCCTGCCATGCTGACAGGCCTTTCCTCTACCATGATGGACTCTTAATTTCTGGAACCATAATTTCAAACAAACCCTTCCTTCTATAAATTGCCTTGGTCATGGTGTTCTAGGAACACATAAGTAATGAATATAAGTACCAAATCAGAGTCAAGTGACAGGGCCGAAACTTTCCTTGTTTTTAAATTACCTCAGGTGTTTTGAAAGCTTACCATTGCTCCCCCAATTCAAATGACAGCTTGTTAGCTTAAAGTGTTCTTTGGTTTATAGCAGCATCTTTCCATTTTCAGATGGACTATTCTTGACCCTTTCCCTTTCCTTTCCTCTGTTTTCTCTTCTATTCCCCATAAAGATACATGTAATTGGATTAAGATACACATAGTTAATCCAATATGACCTCATTTGGGAAGTAATATAATAAATACAATGTGATATAAATACTATCTTACACAATGGTTTAGTGTTAGACATTGTATGGGGGAGAGGTTCTGAGCAAGTCTAAGGTCTTTTCTTCTAGGATGGAAAATAAGTATATGTAGGTCCATATGTAATGACTTTGATGGATAGCACTTACAGAGTTCACAGAATACTGCAACATTTCAAAGGAGAAAGATATAAGAAGATAAATGATAGTACTGGAGGACATATGCCTGAAAGGATAAGTTGAAATATTTGGGGTGGGAAGCCTTGCTCAGGGAGAAAATGTATGAGAAGCCCAGAAATGGGGGCAAATCCCTACGAAGAAGAGTTCCCCCCTTTTAATGAAATACCCAATTTTGTATTCTCCAGAGTGACTTTGTATACAGTAGGTGCTTACCAAGCATCCTGTTATCTAGAAGAAGCACTCAGTCAATCTTCAGTGCTCACTGGTGCCACCCTAGGGTCTATACCAAATTGATACATTTATTTTTTTTTGAAAAATTCCAGTTCATGATAGACAGAAGAATGCAAGTATCAGTAAGTCAGTGACATTGATAGCCACCTGAAGGTGACATTTGCTCTCCAGTCTGAAGGTTAGCACTTCAGCCTCGTCGGTACGTAGCTCAACCCCAGGATCTCCTGTTTGTACATTCTAATATCAGACACGGCGGCTGCTAGTCACGCACTGATTCATCTGGAGCTCAGTGTTTTTTTCCCTTATTTCCAAATTTGATTAATGTTCCTGTCTTCATTTGCCCTGCTGGTGGCAAAGTGTAATGCCACATATTACACCCACCAGTGGGTTTGCTGAAATTGTGCAGCTCAAAAGAAATTTCCTAAGAAGGCACTAGTTCACGATATGAAGGTGACACGGCCTTACAAGGGCAGCAATGAGGGAAAGACCGTTGCTCCTTGGGCTAAAGGCATAATAAAGTATAACTTAGGTTTTTCCTCTTTTTATTTATTCATCTCTCATTCAGTACAACCCAATCACAGTTTTCCTTCCCTTTACTCCCACCCCTACTTCCTTCTCCCCCAGGTCCACTGCCCCTCTGTTTCCCTTCAGAAAAGAGCAGGCCTCCCAGGGAGACCAACTGAACTCAGCATAACAAGATATAACAAGACTAGGCACAAACTTTCATATCAATGCTGGAAAAGGCAGCAGAGGAAGAGGAAAGGGTCCCAGAAACAGGCAAAAGAGTCAGCGATAGCTCCCACTCCCACTGTTAGGAGTCCCACAAGACCACCAAGCTGCACAACTATAACATATATGCAGAGGACCTGGGTAAGTCTCATACGGGCTCTGTGTTTGTTGCTTCAGTCTCTGTGAGCCCGCATTATTGCCAATAGACATTGTCACTTGTGTTATTGATCTTAGCCATTCCGACAGGTATAAGATGGAATCTCAAAGTAGTTTTGGTTTGCATTTTACTGATGGCTAAGGATGTTGAACATTTTTTTTTCATTTTTTTCTGTATTTGTTTATTTATATAGCATCCCGGCTGCAGTTTCCCTTCCTTCTCTCTTTCCAGTCACCATCCCATCCGCCCTCTGTTTCCATCCCCCAACCCACTCTGCCTTCATTTCTGTTTAGGGAAGAGCAGGTCTCCCATAAGTATCAACAAAACATGGCATATCCAGCTGTGGAAAGACTACGCACCTCCCCGTGTATTAAAGTTGGGCAAGGTGACCCAGTATAAGGGTTCCAAAAGCCCTTAAAAGAGACAGCCCTTGTTCCCACTGTTAGGAGTCCCATAAAAGGACCAAGTTACACAACTGTCACATGTATGCAGAGTGCCTAGGTCACTCCTATGCAGGCTCCATAGTTGTCATTTCAGTCTCTGTGAGCCCCTATGAGCCCAGGTTAGTTGAATCCTCCCAAGTGCTGGGATAAAGGTTTCCCTAATTTTTGAATGGTATACTGAAAGTATTTCTACTTAGTTTGTGTTTGATTTTTTTTAAATCCATGCCTATTTTATCTATCTATCTATCTGTCTGTCTGTCTGTCTGTCTGTCTGTCTATCTATCTATCTAAATATCTATCATCTACCTACCTATCTATTTATTTATTTATATTTATTAATTTATTTTTGTTTTTTCAAGACAGGGTTTCTCTGTGAGTTTTCTTGTGTCCTTGACCCTATGGCTCCTACAATCCTTTCATCCTCTCCTCTGCAAGATTCCCCAAACTCCGCCTAATGTTGGGCTGTGGATCTGCATCTGTTTCCATCAACTGGTGGATGTAAGCTCTCTAATGACAACCAGGCTAGACACCAATCTCATCACAGGAGATGGCCAGTTCAGGCTCCATATCCATTATTGCTAGGTATTTTAGCCGGGGTCATCCCTGTAGATTCCTGGGACGTCTTGCGCCAAGTTTTTACCTGACCCTAAAATGTGCGCCCTTTTCAGTAGCCTTTTTCAGTATTCTTCTCCATCGCCCCACCACCTGATAGTTCATGTTCCCACCTCCACCCACCCTCAATTGACTCATGAAATCTTTTCTAGTTCCTCTTCCCAGGAAGATCTGGGCATCTCCTTGTTACCTAGTCTTTCTGGATCTGTGAATTCTAGCATAGTTATCCTTTATTTTATAACCAATATCCACTTATGAGTGAGTACATACTATATTTTTCTTTCTTGGCCTGGGTTACTTCACTCAGGATATTTTTTCTCTAGTTCTGTCCATTTGTATTCATCTTTTCTGGTGTTCTTGTTTTTAACAGAGGAGTAATACTCCATTGTATAAATATGCCACATTTTCATTATTCATTCATAGACTGAGGGACATCTAGGTTGTTTCCAGGTTCTGGATGTTACCAATAAAGCTGCTATGAACATAATTGAACAAGTGGCCTTGTGGATGATTGAGCATCCTAGGGGTATATGCCCAGGAGTGGTGTAGTTGGGTCTTGTGGTAGATTCCCAGTTTTCTGAGAAACCGCCACACTTTCTTCCAAAGTGGCTGTACAAGTTTGTATTCCCACCAATGATGGAGGAGTGTTTCCCTTGCTCTGCATCCTCTCCAGCATGAGCTGTTGCTTGTGTCTTTTGAACTTAGCCATTTGAACAGATGTAAGATAGAATCTCAGAGCCATTTTGATTTGCACTTCCCTGATGGCTAAGGATGTTGAATATGTCCTTAAGTGTTTCTTGGCCATTTGAGATTCTTCTCTTGGGAATTCTCTGTTTACATATTTATCACATTTTTTAAATTGGATTACTTGGTTTGTTGATATCTAGTTGCTTAAGTTCTTTATATATTTTGGAAAACAGCCCTCTGCCATATGTGGAGTTGCTGAAGATCTTTTCCCATTCTGTAGGCTGCTGTTTTGTCTTATTGACAGTGTCCTTTGCCTTACAGAAACTTTTCAGTTTCATGAGGTTCTATTTATTAATTATCAGTCTTAGTGCCTATGCTATTGGTGTTCTGTTTAGGAAGTTGTCTCCTGTGCCAATGCATTCCAGATTATTTTCAACTTTCTCTTCTATCAGGCTCAGGGTATCTGGACTTGTGTTGAGGTCTTTGACCCACTTGGACTTGAGTTTTGTGTGATGTGGTAGATTTAGAACTATTTGCATTGTTCTACATGTTGATATCCTGTTGTCGGGTCAGCATCAGTTGTTGAAGATCCTCTCTTTTTTCCATTGTATAATTTTGGTTTCTTTGTCAAAAATCAGGTGTCCATAGGTGTGGATTTACATCTGGGTCTTTGATTTGTTCCCATTGATCCACTTGTCTGTTTTTATGCCAGTACCATGCTGTTTTTATTACTATACCTCTGTAGTAGAGCTTGAAATCCAGGATTGTGATACCGCTTTAAGTTCTTTTATTGTACAAGATTGATTTAGCTAGGATTGCTTTAGCTATCCTGTTTTTTCTCATATGAAGTTGAATACTGTTATTTTAAGGTCTGAAAAGAATAGTGTTGGGATTTTAATAGGAATTACACTGAATATATAGGTTGTTTTTGGTAAGATTACCATTTTTACTATGTAAATCCTACTGATTTATGATCACAGGAGATCTTTCTATCTTCTAATATCTTCTTCAATTTCTTTCTTCAAAGATTTGAAGTTCTTGTCATACAGGTCTTTCACTTTCTTGGTGAGAGTTACACTGAAATATTTTATATTATTTGAGGCTATTTTATTTTATTTTATTTTTTTCTCATTTTTTTATTAAAGATTTCCATCTCCTCCCCTCCTCCTCCCCCTTCCCTCCCCTCCCTTCCACCCATACCCCCACTCCCTCCCTCTCCAGGCCAAAGAGCCATCAGGGTTCCCTTCACTATGTTAAGTCCAAGGTCCTCCCAACTCCCCCTAAGTCCAGGAAGGTGAGCAACCAAACTGACAAGGCTAACAGTGAGCCCGTCCATGCTGAAGAGTCCAAGCCCATCGCCATTGTCCTTGGTTTCTCAGTCCTCCTCCACCGTCAGCCACATTCAGAGAGTCCGGTTTGGTCGCCTGTTCCATCAGTCCCATTCCAACTGGACTTGGTGGTCTCCCGTTAGTTCTGTCCCACCATCTCAATGGGTGAACGCAGCCCTCACGGTGCTGACTTCCTTGCTCATGATCACCCTCCTTTTGCTCCTCATGAGGACCTTGGGAGCTCAGTCCGGTGCTCCAATGTGGGGCTCTGTCATTTTCTCCATCCATCGCCAAGTGAAGGTTCTATGGTGATATGCAAGATATTCATGAGTATGGCAATAGAATCTGGACATTTCTGGCTCCCTCTCCTCAGCTGCCCAAGGAACTAGCTGGGGGCATCTTCCTGGACACCTGGGAACCCCTCTAGAGTCAAGTCTCTGCCAACCCTAGAATGGCTCCCTTAATTAAGATATATAATTCCTTGTTCCCATATCCACCCTTCTTATATCCCAACCATCCTATTCTCCCAAGCTCTTCCCATCCTCCACTTCACACTTTTCTCTCCCCATCCTCCCATCCCCCCCATCCTCCCACCCCACCCCACCCCACCCCCACGTTCCCATTTTTTTGTCCGGCAATCTTGTCTACTTCCAATATCCAGGAGGATAACTATATGTTTTTCTTTGGATTAACCTTATTTAACTTCTCTAGGATCATGAATTATAGGCTCAATGTCCTTTATTTATGGCTAGAAACAAATTATGAGTGAGTACATCCCATGTTCATCTTTTTGGGCCTGGGTTACCTCACTCAGGATGGTGTTTTCTATTTCCATCCATTTGCATGCAAAATTCAAGATGTCATTGTTTTTTACCACTGAGTAGTACTCTAATATGTATATATTCCACACTTTCTTCATCCATTCTTCCACTGAAGGAAATCTAGGTTGTTTCCAGGTTCTGGCTATTACAAATAATGCTGCTATAAACATAGTTGAACAAATGCTTTTATAATATGATTGGGCATCTCTTGGGTAAATTCCCAAGAGTGGGATTGCTGGGTCCTGGGGGTAGGTTGATCCTGAATTTCCTGAGAAACCACCACACTGCTTTCCAAAGCGGTTGCACAAGTTTGCATTCTGACCAGCAATGGATAAGTGTACCCCTTACTCCACAACCTGTCCAGCAAAGGCTATCATTGGTGTTTTTGATTTTAGCCAAGCTGACAGGTGTAAGATGGTATCTCAATGTTGTTTTGATTTGCATTTCCCTGATAGCTAAGGAGGTTGAGCATGCCCTTAAGTGTCTTTTGGCCATTCGAATTTCTTCTCTTGAGAATTCTCTGTTCAGTTCAGTGCCCCATTTTTTAATTGGGTTCATTAGCATTTTAAAGTCTAGTCTCTTGAGTTCCTTATATATTTTGGAGATCAGATCTTTGTTTGTTGCTGGGTTGGTGAAGATCTTTTCCCAGTCAGTAGACTTCCTTTTTGTCTTAGTGACAGTGTCCTTTGCTTTACAGAAGCTGCTCAGGTTCAGGAGGTCCCATTTATTCAATGTTGCCCTTAATGTCTATGCTGCTGGGGCTATACGTAGGAAGCGGTCTCCTGTGCCCAAATGTTGTAGAGTACTTCCCACTTTCTCCTCTAACAGGTTCAGTGTGTTCAGATTGATATTGAGGTCTTTCATCCATTTGGACTTGAGTTTTGTACATGGTGATAGATATGGAACTACTTTCATTCTTCTACACATTGACATCCAGTTATGCCAGCACCATTTGTTGAAGATGCTTTCTTTCTTCCATTGTGTACTTTTGGCTCCTTTATCGAAAATCAGATGTTCATAGGTTTTGTGGGTTAAGATCTGGGTCTTCTATTCGATTCCATTGGTCGACTTCTCTGTTTTTATGCCAGTACCAAGCTGTTTTCAATACTGTAGCTCTGTAATAGAGTTTGAAGTCAGGGATGGTAATGCCTCCAGAAGTTCCTTTATTGTATAAGATTGTTTTGGCTATCCTGATTTTCTTGGGTTTCTTGTTTTTCCATATAATGTTGATTATTGTCCTCTCAAGATCTGTGAAGAATTTTGATGGGACCTTTAAAGGGATTGCATTGAATCTATAGATTGCCTTTTGTAGAATTGCCATTTTTACTATGTTGATCCTCCCAATCCAAAAGCAAGGGAGATCTTTCCATTTTCTGGTATCCTCTTCAATTTCTTTCTTCAAAGACTTAAAGTTCTTGTCAGGTAAATCCTTCACTTCCTTGGTTAGAGTTACCCCAAGATATTTTATGCTATTTGTGGCTATTGTGAAAGGTGATACTTCTCTGATTTCCCTCTCTGCTTCCTTATCCTTTGTGTATAGGAGGGCAACTGATTTTTTGGAGTTCATCTTCTGTCCTGCCACGTTACTGAAAGCGTTTATTTGTACATAGGAGGGCTACTGATTTTCTTAAAGTTAATATTGTATCCAGCCACTTGACTAAAGATATTTATCAGCTGTAAGACTTCCCTGGTAGACTTTTCTTTTTGGTTGCTATGTTTACTAACACATCATCTTCAAATAATGATACTTTGAGTTCTTCCTTCCCAATTTCTATCCCTGTTGGAAGGTACTGATGACTGGTGGAGGTTGTAGTCTACTCATTCTCTGGTCAGATACAGGTTTTTTTCCCAATTACTTTTTGTATTTGTTGAGACTTGCTTTGTGGCTAAGTATATGGTCAATTTTGGAGAATGTTCCATGTGGCACTGAGAAGAAGGTATATTCTTTTGTGTTTGGGTGAAATGTTCTGTAGATGTTTGTTAAGTCCATTTGAGTCATAATAGTTCCATTATTTCTCTGTTTAGTTTCTGTCTGGACGACTTGTCTATTGTTGAGAGTGGGGTGTTGAAGTCTCCCACTATTAATGTGTGGGGTTCTATATGTGATCAAAGCTTTAGTAATGTTTCTTTTTTAAACTTTATTTTTATTGATTCTTTGTATCTTTCATATCATGTATCTTAATCTTATCCATTTCCTGTTCCTGCATATCTGTTCTCTGCCCATGCAGTACCTAACCCAAGATAAAATTTAAGAGGAAAAAGAAAGAAAAGAAAAATGGGGGGAAAATCTTGTCAAGGAAGCTCTAGTGTGACATAGTGAGTAACGTAGTAAACCCTTTTGTCCATATATTTTTATCTGCAAGAGATCATTTCAAAGAGCCATTGGTCTGATTCAAGGCCTCTGGTATCTGCTATACTATTGATGCTGGACCCCCACTGGAACTCCTCTTGGTTATCCTGCTGTTGCCCTGTGTTGTAGAGATCCTGCAGCTGAGGATCTGCAAGATTTGTCCCTTCACATGCTCCAGCAGATCACAGATGGGGTGGATATTGGGGTAGGCCAACCCAAACTCTGGTTCTGGGCCTGGGTAGTTGCAGGGTTGGTCAGCCCACCAGTTTTCCCTTGTCCTCACCACCAGAGTGAGCTCTCTGCATTGCCTTGTGGAGTTCATTCTTTGCAGTGATGAGCAAGGGTAGGGGCCAGTTCTCCTGTTTTTATGTACCATATATGCACCTTCAGAGCTAAGCTCTACTGTGATGCTCAGGTGTGGCATAGGGGCCACTCTTCAGAGTGCTGGAGCAGATGAGGGGCAGGGCTGGCTCTTCTGCTCTTCTGCTCCCATGCTCACAATACTTGGGGCTAGCCCACCTATACCCTTGCAATGGGGTTGAATCTGTTGTGCTGCCCATGTGAGGTGCAGGGCCTGCTCTCCTGAGTGTTGCAGCTGATAAAGGGCGAGGGCAGTTTTCCCATTTTTCTGGCCTCAGGGCCAGATCTTCCTCCTGTCTCAGTCATTGATGGGTGGTGTAGAGGGGAGAAGAGCACTCTGTCCACCAACACCACTCATGCTGCCACATGACAGATGAGTAATGGGGGCAGTTCTCCCATGCTCCCAACTTCGGGGCTGGATCATCCACACCTTCGCCAACAGGACTGACTCTACTGTGCTGCCTAGTAATATTTCTTTTACAAGTGTGGATGCCCTTGTATTTGAGGCATGGATGCTCAGAACTGAGGTATCATCTGGCTGTATTTTTTCTTTGATGAATATGAAATGCCCTTCTTCATCTCTTTTGATTAATTTTGGTTGGAAGTCTATTTTGTTAGCTAATAGAATATCTACACCCACTTGCTTCACTTGCTTCTTAGATCCATTTGATTAGAAAAATCTGTTTCCAACCCTTTACTCTGAGATAATATCTATCTTTGACATTGAGGTGTGTTTCTTGTATGCAGCAGCATGATGGAGCCTGTTTTTGTGTCCATTCTGTTAGCTTGTGTCTATTTATTGGCAAATTGAGTCCATTGATATTGAAGGATATTAATGACCAATGACTGTTAGTTCCTATTATTTTGTTGTTGTTAGTAGTATGTGTGTATGCTTTCCTTTGACTTTTGCTGGTGTGAGATTATCTATTGCCTGTGTTTTTGTGGGTGTAGTTAACTTTCTGGGCTTGGAGTTTTCCTTCTAGTACCTTCTGTAGGATTAGGTTTGTGGATAGATATTGCTTAAATTTGACTTTGCTATAAAATGCTTTGTTTTCTCCATTTATTGTGATTGACAATATTGTTGGGCACAGCAGTCTGGGCTGGCATCTGTGGACTCTTTGAGTCTTCAAGACATCAGTCAAGACCCTTCTAGATTGTAGGGTCTCTGTAGAGAAGTCAAGTGTGATTCTAATAGATCTGCCTTTATATGTTACTTGATGGTTTCCCTTGATGCTTTTAATATTATTTCTTTGTTATGTATGTTTAGTGTTTTGATTATTATGTGTTGAGAGAATTTTCTTTTCTAATCCAATCTTTTTGGTATTTTGTAAGCTTCTTGTATGAAGTAGGCATGTCCTTACTTAGGTTGGAAAAATTTTCTTTATGATTTTGTTAAACATATTCTCTGGATTTTTGAGCTGGGTTTTTTTCTTCTCTTTCTATTCCTATTATTCTTATGCTTGGTTTTCATAGTGTTCCAGATTTCCTGGATGTTTTGTATTAGAAATTTTTTAGATTTAACATTTTCTTTGACTGATGAATCTATTTCCTCTGTTGTGTCCTCAATATCTGAGAGTCTCTCTTTCATCTCTTGTATTCTCTTGGTGATGCTTATATCTGCTATCTTCTATCTTTCCCCATTCTCCCACTGAACCTCTTCTTCCCAACAAGTTTCCCTCCAACTTGTATGTCCTTTTTTTTGTGTGTGACCCGAAGCATTTAGTTAGAGTGGCTTTCATGAGCGTGCTTGGGAGAGTGTTTGTTGGAGCATGGACAGCTTACCATTGGCTATTCCACTGAAGAAAGTGACATTTCTTTCCCAGCCACCATTAATTGTCAGTGGTCCCTCAAGGATGATGGAGTGTCATGACCCCTTCCCCCTTCCATGATGAAATGTTGCTGAGGGACATTCCTATGCAGGTCTTGTGTGGGCAACCACAGCTGTATGAGTTCACAGCCCATCATGTTCAGAAGAGATTATTCCATAGCACTCCTTCCTACCCATCAGTTCTTACATTCATTTTAAAAATTTATTTTATTTCATGTGCATGGGTATTTTGCCTGCATGTAAGTGTATCTGTGTACCATATGTGTAACATGCCCTTGGTGGGCCAGAAGAGGGCCTTGGATTCACCAGAACTGGAGTTAAAGATGGCTGTGAGCTGCCATGTGTGCACTAGGACTGAACTTGGGTCCTTTGTACAGAAACTAATATTCTTAACTGCTGAGCTGTCTCTCCAGTCCCAGGTCTTTCTGCCTTCTAGGATGTTCACTGAGCCCTTGGAGAACATGATATAGATGTTGTGTCCTTTTAAAAACACAAATGAGATCATACACTTCATGTAGCTCTGCATATTGTTCTTTAAAAATTTGCTTTGGAGATCATTCAACATTTGCACCTTTGTCCTGCTGAACCCTTTGTTGCATATATTTCTGAATACCTATTGGGAGGTCCTGGTGTGAGAATATATATATATATATATATATATATATATATATATATATATATGTGTGTGTGTGTGTGTGTGTGTGTGTGTGTGTGTGTGTGTGTGTGTGTATACACATATGTATATACATACATACAAACACATGTAGTGGGGAGCTGTGGGCAGGCCTGCTTTTCATCCCGCCCAGCTCTCAGCCGCCTGACTAGCTTATGCCCTGAAATAACACACAAATTGTACTCTTTTAAACACTGTCTGGCCCTTTAGTTCCAGCCTCTTATTAGCTAATTCTCACATCTCTTGCTTTAACCTATATCTAATAATCTATGTAACACCACGAGTGGTGTCTTACCCGGAAAGATTCAGCATGTCTGACCTGGTGGCTGGCTTCATCGCAACTCTGGCTCTCTCTGGAGAGGCATGGCAGTCTGCCCCAGAGAGGAGAGGCGGGACAACTGTCTGAGCCATCTACCTCACTTCCTTTTTCCTGTTCTGTCTACTCCACCCACCTAAGGGCTGGCCAAGGCAGTTTCTTTATTAAAACAGAAGACCTTCCCACATCACACACACACACACACACACACACACACACACACACACACACACACACATATATATATATATATATATATATATATATATATATATATATATATATATATATATCATATAGCTGGATGCTCATTAGCTAGCAATAGAGAGTTCCTTAAAAAAACAGGTACTTTTTGGACTTTACTTATTGCTTTCATACATGCTTAACTTTCTCCAATCCCATTCCTTACAATGTCAGCCTCATCATTCAACTAATCAATTTAGCCTCCTTAGAGAAGCTTAAACAAATTCCTCTTCAGGATTTAGGGAGCATTTTACAGACATTTACATTATAGCATTCAGCACATTTTAAATCTCCCTAAGATGTTTTAGCAAATTTGTCTTTCTACCTCTACTGGAAAATTATGCCATCTCTGTTCCAGGTTCTGCCTCTTAACTTTAGAAGCCCAGCGTATTACTGAGTCTCAGTGATGCAAGTTCAGGGTGGGAGGTGTGCATCTAGACTTGAGCTTTTAACAGAAATCACAGGAAGTAGGAGCTGATGGGCAGTGTGGGTATGAAAAATATTATTAGATGTTACCATCACTTTTTCAGTTTAAAATTTTAAGATGCAAATTTTCCTCATTTTATTTTTCATTTAAAATTAATATTTGAAGAATTCCATACATGAATACTCTATTTACACCATTGTCACTCCCTCCCCCTCCAGTTCCCCTGTGCCCCATTCCTTCTCATAGTAATTACCTCTGGATTTTTTTTTTGAGACAAGGTTTCTCTGTAGCTTTGGTGGCTGTCCTAGAACTAGCTCTTGTAGACCAGGCTGGCCTTGAACTCACAGAGATCTGCCTGCGTCTGCCTCCTGAGTGCTGGGATTAAAGGCATGCACCACCACCGCCTGGCTCCTCTGTTTTTTATAAATAGATATTAACTATATATAATAATGAGTTTCTCTATGGCATTTTGATACATGTACATATAGTATTTTAATCATGTTCACCTCATGACCTTTATGTTTCCTTCCCATTCTAGATAATTCTCCTTTTTTTTCTAGTTAGTTTCCATTATATGTTCATATTTGCTTGGGTGTGTGCAAGACTTGATGAGTTTCACTAGGGTTGTTTACATAAGTATGTGAAGGTTTGCTTGCAGGAGTGTGGGCACCAGACCAGTGAATGCACCACTGAACAGAAAATGTCTCTGTTTCCTATCAGCCTTTCCTGTGTCAACATCCTCAGGTAGAAATGGAACTGCATTAGTCGCTCATGCTCGCATGGCAGGGGTTTATGGGTCCAATCCTGTACAGATATTGTTCAGGTCATTACATGTATGTGCATTCAAGACTGCAGCAGCCATGTCATGCCTGGAAATCAGTACTCCCCACCGCTCTCCCTCCGTCCGCCAGCTCTTTCTTTCTGGCCATTCTTCCTAATTGTTCCCTTAGCTTTGGGGGTGATGATGAATGTCTCATCTATGGCTGGTCATTTATTCTCAGTGCTTATACTAATCAGAAGTCTTTGAAGTCACCTCTGATCAATGCAAAAGGATGCTTCTCTGGCCAAAGGTGACAGGAACACGAATCTGTGCTGTAAATAAAATTATTCAGAAAAACAGTATATCATGTTCTATTAGAAGACAGCAGTCTAATGTTTGGCTGTGGGTCTCTGCATCTGCCCCCATCAGCTTCCAGAAGAAGCTTCTCTGATTAGGTTAGGCACACATCCATGGGTATAGCAGAATATTATTAGGAATCATTTATTTGACCTTTGGGGGTGGAACCCAGGGGAAGAGGGGTTGGAAGGATTGAAGAAGCCAAAGGGGTCAAGGGCCCTGGGGAACATGGCCCACAGAATCAGCTAAGTAGTGCTTATAGACACTGAGGTGACAGTCACAGAGCCTGCATGGATCCGTACTAGGTTCTCTGCATATATGCTGTGTTGTTTAGCTTAGGGTTTTTCTGAGACTCCTAACAGTGGAAGTAGGGGTGTCTCTGACTCTTTTGCTTGCTCTTGGGCTCTTTTCCTCCTACTGGGTTACCTTGTCCAGCCATGATATGAGGGGTGTACCTAGTCTTATTGTATCTTGTTATGCCATGTTTTGTTTATATCCCTGGGAGGCCTGCTTTTTTTTTTGAAGGACAACTGAGGAACAGTTGGTCTAGGGGGGTGAGAAGTGAGGGGAACTAGGAGTAGAGGGAGCAGAGACTGAGGCCATGATGTATTGCTTGAGAGAAGAATAAATTTTAAAAAAGAAGAAGATAATATCAGAAGCTCTTGAACTAAGGGTTTTCAACCATGTTTTGACATGGGTTTTTGATTGGGTTTGCAATTACATATATGGGTATGAGCATTATATCCAATCAGAAAGCAGATGGTTAGCCCCTAACAGACTTTGCTGTCTTTGTGTCGGTGAGGTCATCCTACTGGGCTAATTGGTATTGCCACATGCAAAGTGCCAGATGGGTAAGACAATTCTCTCTCTGCAGAATGAACAACATCTTCTGGCAGTATGAGGACTAGCCATCAGGGAGGAAACTTCCAGCGGGTTCCAGTTTGATTTCTCTATGTCCTTCAACTAAAGCATCAGTTTCATCACCATTTTCAGAAGATTGCTTAAGCCTCTTTGAGATATTGTAGCTATTTATACATATAAATGTTCCTTAGAAGAGCGAGATGAAATAGGTTAAAATGCAGATCTCTGGTCCCTTTCCTGGAGATGCCAATTGAGTAGACAGAAATAAGTGTTGGCCATTTGTAATTAGCACGTTCCTCTGGAGGCTCTGATCGGCAGGGCCTGGTGTGAGAATATTTTTCTGGGCATGAAGTAGAAGTGAAATATTTTGATCCTGGAGGCTCTCGTAGTCTAGTTGGGGAAACAAAGCCTGTAGTAGAAGTGAAGGGGATTTGGGCACAAGTGTACGTGTTGTGGGCAAAACATGCATTATCCCTCACAGACTTATGTTTCGAGAACTTGGTCCCCAGCTGGTGGCACTATTTTGGGAGGCTGTGGAAATCTTTGGACTATGTAACTATATGGAGGAAGTAGATCACTGAGGGTGGGTTCTTGAGGCGGCTTCCTGTCATGCCTTCTGTTTGTTGACCTGCCAAGGTGTCACCTGGGTGGCTCTGTAGTGTCTTTCCTATTACAATGGACTGAATTCTGTGAGAATCTAAGCCTAAAAAATCCTTTCTCCTTTAGATTGTTCCTGTCCTGAGTTTTGTCACAGAGATATGGAAGGTAATGGATGCATTATGCTGGACAGGTGTTTGTGGAGAGTGGTCCAGGCAGACCAAAGATCATAGGGTTTCTGTTGCTGTGAGAAGACACCATGATCACAGCAACTCTTGGAAAGAAACATTTCATTGTGGTGGCTCACTTTCTGTCTCAGAGGTTCAGTCCATTATCATCATGACAGAGAGTATAGTGGTGTGCAGGCAGACATGGTTCTGGAGTAGTAGCTGAGAGTCCTACATCTTTCAGGCATCAGGAAGTCAACAGAGTCACTGGGTCATATTCTGAGTATAGGAAACCTCAAAGTCTACCCCCACAGTGACTTACTTCCTCTGCCAAGGCCATACCCATTCCTACAAAGTCACACCTCCTAATTGTGCTACTCCCTATGAGATTATGGGAGCCAATTACATTCAAATGACTAATTTTCACTCCCTGGCCCCATAGGCTTATAACGATATTATAATACAAAATGTATTTAGTTCAATTTCAAAATCCCCCATAGTCTATCACAGTCTCAATAATGTTTTAAAGTTCAAAGTTTCTTCTGAGATTCATGTGATCTTTTAACTGTAATCACCTGTAAAACTCAAGATAGAAAAGGTCACATACTTCCAGCAAATAATGGCACAGGATATATGTTGGCATTCCAAACATAAGGAAGGGAGCACAGCGAGAAAATATTGGACCAGAGCAAGACTGAAAACCAACTGGGAAAACTCCAAACCCTGCATCTCCATGTCTCCTTTCAAAACAGTCTTCAGATTTCCAACTCCATTCAACTTCGTTGACGGCAACACACTTCTTTTTCTTGGGCTGGTTCCACTCCCTGTTAGCTCTCCTCAGCAGGTATCCCACAGCTCTGGCATCGCTAACATATTGGGTTCACCAAGACCATCCAGGCTTCAACTTGACGGTTTCCTGCAATATCCTGTCTACTAAACCTTTATTCAAGGACACTCCTGACACATGTCTGGTCCCAGTGGCTTTTCTTAGGCATGGGTACAAATTCCATGACCTGTTTCTTTAATCCTTAACTGTAAAGCCAGAAGCACATGGCTAAAGTTGCCAAACTCTGCTGTTTACTGGGACTGGAACATGACCCCCTTGTTCAATTATGTCTTCACCAGCTTTCTAAGTTCTGCCTTCCCTGCTTAAGCTGACTGTCCTGAAACTGAACCTCTAGACCAGGCTAACCTCAGACTCAGAGATCCACCCCTGCCTTCCCAGGGCTAGTTTTAAATGTGTGCACCATCACAACTGACCCTAAGATATTCTTTAGTTCCTTTTCACAAGTTGCAAATTTAGCTGCATAGGCTTTTGCTTTGAGCTCACCATTCTTTTTTTTTTTTTTTTTTTTTTTTTTTTTTTTTTTTTGTTTTTTCGAGACAGGGTTTCCCTGTAGTTTCTAGAGCCTGTCCTGGAGCTAGCTCTTGTAGACCAGGCTGGCCTTGAACTCAGAGATCCACCTGCCTCTGCCTCCCGAGTGCTGGGATTAAAGGCGTGCGCCACCACCGCCCGGCCTCACTATTCTTTTTATTACAATTCCTAATCCATTTATTTCCTTGAACACATAATTTAGCTCTTTTCCACTTTCTGGTACTCCTTTCCCCCCCTCAAAATTTACATTTCATAATTTATCCTGCTCATCTTGATCCTTTTCATTATAAATCTTTGTTAGAGTTACCACTAATAACCATATGACAGAGTCTATACTAGGCTGTTTTGAGATGACCTCTGCCAATAGAATTAATCCAAAACTCTTCATTTTAACCTCAGGCAGACTCTTTGAACAAGGGCAAAAGACAGCCACTTTCTTCACCAAAATATAACAAGAACGATCTCTAGGCAATATACTGAATGTCTCCTGTTGTTAGGAGGCTGCTTTTTCATTTCCTGACTGCTCAGCCCCAAAATAATCACACAGAAACCATATTATTTGCAATACTGTTTGGCCCATTAGCTTTAGCTTCTTATTTGCTAAGTCTTACATCTTAATTTAATCCATCTCCATTAATCTGTGCATCACCATGAGGTTGTGGCCTACCAGCAAAGTTTCAGCATGTCTGTCTCTGGCAGTGGCTCCATGGCATCTCTCTGACTCTGCCTTCTTTCTCCCAGTGTTCAGTTTACTTTTCTCCTCCTACCTCTATTGCCTGCACAGGCCTAAAACAGTTTCTTTATTAACCAATGGTATTTACAGCATACAGAGGAAAATCCCATATTATTCTCCTCTGAAAGATCTTGATCCCTACAGTTCAACAAATCACATTCAGTACCTCTGTCTTCCATTCTCCAACTAGTTGGCCCATTAAGCAGTACTTAAGGCATGCCACTGCTTTCCAAACCCACAGTACCAAACTCCAAATTCCTCCAAAGAAAAACATAGTCAGGCCCATCACAGCAATACCCTAATCCCTGGTACCAACCTCTGTCTTAGTTAGGGTTTCTATCAAAGAGAAAGGACATTATGACTATGGCAACTCTTTTTTTTTCCTTTGTTTTATTTTACATACCAACCACAGTTTCCCTTCCTTCTTCTCCTCCCATTCCCTTTCACCACCTTTTTTCTACCCCCTCATTCACTCCTCCTCCATCTCCATTCAGATGGAGTAAGGTCTTCCTTGGGAATCAACAAAGCATGGCATATCAAGTTGAGGCAGGACCAAGCTCCTTCCCGTGCATCAAGGTTGAACAAGGTGTCCCACCACAGGGAACAGGTTCCAAAGACCATGCATCAGGGACAGGTCCTGATCCCACTGATAGGGACCTCACAAAAGACTAAGCTGCACAACTGTCACCCAGTTGCAGAGGGCCTATGTTGGTTCTATGTCAGCTCCCTAGCTGTCTGTCCAGAGTCAACCACAGCAACTCTTTAAAAAAATTCTTATTGACTATATATTTTTCTCCACTCCCCTCCCTTCCTCTTCCCTATCCTTCTACTCTCTTCCATGATCCCCATACTACCAATTTACTCAGGAGATCTTGCCTTTTCTACTTCCCATATAGATTAGATCCATGTATGTCTCTCTTAGGGTCCTCATTGTTGTCTAGGTTCTCTGGGATTGTGAATTGTAGGCTTTTTTTTTTTTTTTGCTTTATGGCTAAAAGCCACTTATGAGTGAGTATATATGATATTGTCTTTCTGGGTCTGGGTTACCTCACTCAGTATGTTCTTTTCTAGATCCATTCCTTTGCCCGCAAATTTCAAAATATCATTATTTTTTTCTGCTGTGTAATGCTCCATTGTGTAAATGTACCACATTTTCCTTATCCATTCTTCAGTAGAGGGGCATTTAGTTTGCTTCCAGTGGACCATGGCAACTCTTATAAAGAAAACATTTAATTGGGGTGGCTCGCTTACTGTTTCAGAGGTTCATTCCATTATCATCATGACAGAGAAGCATGGTGGTGTGCAGGCAGACATGGTGCTGGAGTAGTAGCTGAGAGTCCTGCATCTTGTAGGCATCAGGATCGTATCCTGAGCACTGGAAACCTTAAAGCCTACCCCCACAGTGGCACACTTCCTCCAAGGCCATAGCCATCCCAACAAAGCCACATTTCCCATTAGAGCTGCTCCCTATGAAATTTATGGGGTTATGGGAGTCAATTACATTCAAACTACCATGTTGGGAGAGGCTGCTTGTTCATTCCTGGCTGCTTAGACCCAAAATAATTATGCAAAACTGTATTAGTGAAAACACTGCTTGGCCAATCACTTAAGTGTATTTCTGGCTAACTCTTATATTTTAAATTAACCCATTTCTATTAATCTGTGGTTTACTGGCAAGGTTCTGACACATCTGTCTCAGTGACTACCTGGCTTCTCTGACTCTGCCTACTCCCTCTCTATATCTTTTCTAGCCTGGCTATATTCTGTTAAGCCATTGGCTGAATGCAGTTTCTTTATTAACCAATGGCAATAAAGCATATTCACAGCACACAGAGGGGACTCCCACATTACTACCACACCAAGTACGAGAGAAAGCTTCATAAAAGTTCAGTGGATCTCAGAGATGCTTGCACATCTGTGCTTATTGCAGACATATTCGCAATAACCAAGCCATGGAGTCAACCTTGGTATTGAACAACAGGAGGATAAAGAAAATGAAGCTTATGTACACAATGGAATGAAGTTCTTTCATTTAGAGAAAAATGGATGCAACTGAAATATTGTCATACTAAGTGAATTAAATCAATTTTAGAAAGACAAATATTGTATATTTTAGCTCATCTGTGGCTTCATGTAACCATTGAACAGACACATTTACAGATGTATAAAAGGAGCACATGCAGCGGGGTGACCAAGCACAAGGGCTTAGGACTCACTTCCTGGTTAGGACTATGACTGTACTCTTTGATCACTGGTTGCCTGAGCTTTGGTGGATGAATTCATTTATTCAGGCTTTCATAGTCAATCTGATAAATGAAATAAGATCTTATCTCAGGATACTGTTGTGAACATAAAAAGGGATTATTTATGTAAAAAGCTTGTCATTTTGTAAAAATGATCACCACTAATAAAAATGGAATAGAAAATGGCACAAGAGGTGACTTTCTGATCAGCATGCTGTTAGTACAGACTCTTAAGATTGACAGTTAGTAAATGGGACCTCATAAAACTGAAAAGCTGTCTTTAGGACAAAATGGCAGTCTACAGAATGAGAAAAGATTTTTACCAAATATTATTAAATTAAATCTAATAGAGGAATGATATCCAAGACATATAAAAAACTCAAGAAACTAGATATCAAAAAACTAAATAATCAAATTAAAAATGGGGTACAGATGTAAACAGAGAATTCTCAGTAGAGGAATCTCAGATGACTGAGAAACTGGGGACCAGGTGCTCAAATGCTCTAGAGATTTTGGGGAACATCTCATCCAAATTACTATACTTAGCAATAGTTAGCTTTGTCATTGAAAGAAAAAGGAAAATAAAAAGAGACGTGAAGAAGAAGAGAAAAAGAACCAAGGTGAAAAATTAAAGAGAAGGAAGAAGGGGAGGAGAAAGAAAATCACAAAGTCAACAAAAGAAAGGAAGGCTGAGAAATGTAAAAAGAAAAGAACATCGTAAGAAATAGAAAAGAAACAAAAGGGGGTGTGGCTTGTAACCATCCTTTCTTTCTTTCTGTGTGCAGAGTTCAATAAGAAGACAAGAGCTTGGCCAGGCGGTGGTGGCGCACGCCTTTAATCCCAGCACTCGGGAGGCAGAGGTGGGCATCTCTTTTACTTTTCTTTAATGAATAAAACACCACTTGTACCTAGGTCTCTGCTAACATCAATCTATAGTGTTGTTTTTCTTACCAAAGCACTCCAGGGTGATAAGGGGAGACAGGAGAATGAATGCTAACGAGCAGGACAGCTATTATTTTCGAGCTTTAGTGAGGTACCAGACAGAAAAAAGGCAATGGTTTTTACTTCATAATTGGATGCAGTCCTTGAATTCATGCTGCAGGGCTATGCTGTTTTTCTTGAACAAGTCTCTCAGAGCTGCTGACCATGTACTTGGTAAAAAAAAAAAAAAAAAAAACCACTGATTTGATTCTGGAGTGATGGAAAGACGTGATCATGTGGTCATTTAATAGCATTCAATTCCTAAACTCTCAGCAAGGGTAGGAAAGAACAACTATTTACTTTTAGAGAGAAATCCATTTGCGTGAAGACAATTTTATGGAGGTTGGGCTGGAACAATAAATATGTAAGCATAGTATGGGTTTCTTGGGATCTTGGCAAAGAACTGTGGGTCCCTTTTCTGGAGAGTGACCCAAAGCGGGGAGATGCTGAGAGTCACTGTAGCCGTTCAGAGTTATCAGTTACTGAAAGACACTTTAGAAATTGTCCCTATGAAGGTGAAACATGCTGGACAACTACAGATAAGCTTTTAAACATTTATGGCTCTGGAAGAATGAAGACATGATGGGACACAGACTGCCAATCCCATCTCCAGGGTAACAGCAGACATTGCTAATTGATTGCTGTGCATTTCCCTTCTTGCCTATATGTGGTCACTTTTTAATAAATTTTTTTTCCATACAATACTCCAAAAGGACGTTACTTAGAGTCACTGAACTTGCATTTTGATGACTGGCGAAGCTTCTTTCTTTCCACCTGGTATAAATATAACTGAAAGCTGACTCCTCTTCGAATCCTTACATTTAAAGACACTTAAAATGCCTAAGGATACACTTCCGAGCTTGAATTTCCAGCCGAATTGCTTGATGGCTCATTGCTGGTTATGCCACTTTGAAGAGTGGGCCACGTTAGAAGTTCTCCTGAGGAATGCTGACAAGATTACTGAGGCAAGACTAGCTTATATTGTGTGGGCGCTTTACCCCATGCTAGACATGGATGGGGACCAGCACCCGGAACAAATGGAAAATTGTGTATTTTAGCAGCACAAGCCAATGGGTTATTGTAAGTGCGAACATGATCTCTCTCTGAAGGTGGAAAGCTTTCTCTGACGGTGAATGAGTAGTGAGTGACCCTGAATGCTCATGCCTCTCTGCTTGACGTCTCTCATCTCCACATCCTGAAGTGACTGCCAAATGCAGGCAAGTGACCACACAGAGCAGAACCTTGGGACAAGAAGGAAGATGCAGGCTACCATTTTCAAATTTGAGGAGTGAAATGGTCTCATTAAAAATGCATTATTCATAGGAATGAAAAATGTAGCCCTCCTCTGTGGTTGACACATGATTATTAGATTCCTCGGGATTTCTTGAATTTGTTTTGCAACTGACATAACACAAATGGCTCTGGCATTTTTGAACCAAGGAAGCAATTTCAAAATCTGATATCGCAGGAAAAGGCAAACAAATAGGCCCTGTTTTTTACTCCCAGTGGTTCGCTTATTGAAATTTTAATTCTTGGGCATCTACATTTAGCCAAAATGATTTCTATTTGAAAGCCATTACACGATCTAACTTTAGAAGAGAGGATGAGATGAAGGGCACAACTCTGACTTCTGCAGTGTGGCTGAGAAGATCAAAGGAGGGCTTGGCTTCCGGCTGCCATCTTGAACAAGTCGCTAAACTCAGATTCTTAGTTTCTCCACCTGCACCTGGGATAATCATACCATGTCTTAGGTTTGTGAGTTGGAGAAGTATGTTAGTACCTAGGACAGGCCTGGTGTGTTGAAAAGGTTCAATACATTTTATTGATTTATTATTATATCTTGACTTTTATTGACAGAGGTCTTTGTGGTTTAGATAGTATTTAGAAAAAGGTACTTGTGGGATTGTGAGGTTGTAAAGCTTCTAAAACATCCATTCTGCATTCAGATTTATTTTATTTTTTAAAACAATATTTTTTTAAAATTTTATATACCAGTCCCAGTTCCTTCTCCCTCCACTCCTTCCACACCCTCCACCTTCCCCACCCTCACCCCCATCCACTAATCAGGAAGGGTGAGCCCTCCCATGGGGAGTTAACAAAGTCTCTCACATCACTTGAAGCAGGACCAAGGTCCTCCCCACTGTATCTAGGCTGAGCAATATATTCCTCTACAGGGAATGGGCTCCAAAGAACCAGCTCATACACTAGATATAAATACTGGTTCCACTGCCAGTGGCCCCACAAATTGCCCGAGTCACACAACTGTCACCCACAGTCAGAGGACCTAGTTTGATCCTATACAGGTTTCCCAGCTGTCTGGATTTAGCGAGTTCTCACGAGCTCAGGTCAGCAGTTTCTGTGGGTTTCCCCGTCATTGTCTTGACCCCATGTGGCTCTATCATTAATTAAATCACCCTTCATAATAAAAGAAGAGAACCTTCTGTTCTCTTCAGGCAGAGAACATGGAAGATTGTGTGACAAAAAATTATTCCAAACTTGAAAACAGGCAAAAGAGATGGATGTTTTATTGCAGTGTAGCACAAATATTGTGGGGCAGAGTCTCCGTGGATGATCCAGCCTACAGAGATACAGGCTGTCTGTGGACTGGGCCTGGGTGAGAAGGCTGCCTTGGTAAGGTACCAGATGTTAAATGTTTTAGACTTGGCGTGGTATGTGTATATGTATGCATAGTGATATGCACATATATAATATTTGGTAAATTTTCTTCTGTCTTTATTTTGTATAACTTTTTTTAAAGTGTAAGAGTCATTATTACTTTACGGGCTATACAGAAACTAATTGTGAGTTGGATTTGACCAAGTGGGCAGTAGTTTGTGCTGCATCTCCTGGATGAGGCAGCGTTACAGTTCCATGGGGATAGATCTTAAACTTGCAAAACTATCATCATCGTAATGGATTCTCATCTGAGGAATGTACCTCCTCTCTCTAAGGATACAACTAAATTTTATCCAGTTGGGTACAATTGATTTCTCTGAGGCAGTAAAGATAACTCCAGATATTATGATGTATAAGAAGATCAGCAGGGTTACATCCCTCGGCAGATTTAGTTTAGCATTCCTTTACCTGACTATATCTGTGTCTCATGGTCTTCATTGACTCAGCCCTAACACCCACAGGCACATCAATGAATGTGGTCTAGAATGAGATATTTGACGCATTTTTATTTGATGTGTGTATGAGTGTTATTTTTAACTGTTTGGAAGTTAGTTGTTGTGGTCATATGGTCTTCTTGCAAGAGATTATGAAGCCAACTGTTTACAAGCAGTTAGGCTGAATTTAACTACTTTACAAGTAAAGCTTCTGCTTCCTAGTGAAGAAAGAGGAGAAATGCGATTCTGCCATTCTGCATTATTTAGCATCGTACGTTTTGCAATAATTAATTTCCCTTATCTTGGGAAATATTTGATGTAGGAGTGTTTCTATCTATCTGCTGTTTCATTGGTTAATTAATAAAGAAACTGCTTGGCCTGATAGGTTAGAACATAGGTGGGTGGAGTAGACAAAACAGGATGCTGGGAGTGAGGCAGATGCCTTGGGCAATCGTCATGCCTCTCTGGGTTAGTCGCCATGATGCTCCGGCCTGAGACAGATGTGATGGAGCCAGCTGCCAGGTCAGACATGCTGAATCTTTCCCAGTAAGCCACGATCTCGTGGTGTCATACAGATTATTAGATATGGGTTAGTCAAGATGTGAGAGCCAATAAGAGGCCAGAGCTAATGGGTCAAGCAGTGTTTAAAAGAATACAATTTGTGTGTTGTTGTTTCAGGTGTAAAGCTAGTCGTGTGGGAGCCAGGCAGCAGGAACACTGCCCACTGCTCATCACTACAGATATTTGTGAAAGAAAAGTTTTAAATTTATAGAATTCTGTTACTTAAAATTTAATTCTTGTTAACAATAATTAATTATTATTATTATTGTTATTGTTGGTGTTGATGTTGGTGTGTGTGTGTACAGCTGTGGAAGTGGGGAGGTCAGAACATAATTTTTGAGAATCAATTCTCAAACTCAGGTTGTCAGGTTTCCGTAGCAAGAGCGTTCCCCCAGGGAGCTGTCTTGCCTTTTCATTTTTCAAAGGCCTTGCATATTAAGATAGATCTTGCATAGATGGTGGCACATACTTGTAATCCCAGCACTCCAGAGATGGAGGCAGGAGGAGAGCTAGGTTGAGGTCAGTCTGGATTGCACAGGGAGAACCTGTCTTGAAATATCAGAAAAAAACAAAACAAGACCTTTCTTGAGTAGTATGATGAATGTTCCTACATGGCTGGGAAATCTATCAATTATGGGGCTAATTAATGTTGATGTTTAAACTCAGAATGGAGTCATATTAATCAGATGCATCTATTTGACAGGGTTCAGTTAATTGGGTTCTGAAGCCTCCTCTGATAAGCGCTGCGGCGCTAATGAACACCATGCATCACCATATTAAGCTCTAAGCGTTCCCATCATTCCCCTTTGTGCTATTAAACTGGGCTTAATTTGTTCACATGGCCCTCAGAGTCAGTAACAAGGCCTTTATTTTTACACCATGAAATTCGAGTTAGAAATGCCTGCTCTCTGTAATTCAGTACAGTGCCTGCATAATGCATACCATAGAAGAAGATGCTAAGTCAGAGGACTGTTAAACACTAAAAGGAAAAAAAAATCAAATTGGCATTAATGGAGTGTGGGAGCAATGTAATACTAAAAATGGTATTTATGACAAGAGCAAATAAAACTTTAAATTGGAAATATTTGCTATAAAATAGGACGAGGATAGAAATTACAGGCCTAAGTGGCATTTATTCTTTCCTTCAATTTTTACCAATCAATCAATAAATATTTTGGGGAGATTAATTTACCTACATTAAGTTTAAAGATCTTGAGTTTATAATTTGATGAGTTTGGAAAAAATCTTGTATCCAGGCAAGCATGGTCCTTATAATAAAAGAGAATATTTACACCATTGCTGAAGATTTGCTTACACATCTTTGGTAATTACCCATCTCTCCTAGAGGCAAGCACTTTGTGATCTTTACGAGTGGGGGTTGGCATATCCTATTATCGAGCTTGTACAGATGAAATCTTAGAAGATGACGTTCACTTAGCTTGACTGCCTTCTCTCCACTTTGAGCTTATCCAGTCTTGCTCAATATTTTGCCCTTTTGTTTGCATTGTATGACTATGTCATAGTTTAATTACTGATGAATGTATCCTATTGATGAATGTAGACTTCCTTTCCCTCAATTTTGTTTTTATGAACGAATTTATAACATTCCTTATAACTCTTTTTGTAGGCATGTATCTAGGAAGGAAATTGCTAGATTAGAGGCTAACACTGTGTTTAACATTATAAGAAATCACTCAGTACCTTTGTAAAGTATGTATATAATATATGGTACTTTCATTTGAAAACTTAGCTGTTCAGTTGTGTGTATGCTGACATCATGCAGCATTTTTTTAGTTTGCATTTTTTTCCGCTAACTAATGGTGTCGAATACTTTTTAATGTGCCTATTAGCTATCTTTATAAATTATTCAGATTGTCTCCTCCTCTTCTTTCTTCTTTTCCCTCATACTAGAGTGTCTTAATATTCTTTATTTTAGTACTAAAAAATTGAATTCAGGGCCTGATACTTGCTAGTCAAGTGTTCTGCCTTTGAACTCTCTTCCCAGCCCTGTAGGATTCTTTAAGCATTTAAAAACATGGCTTTTCTCAGCAACATATATTGTCTTGTTTAGCTTTCCCATTGTTGTTATGTTCTCTTATTTATTATTATTTTTATTAATGAAATTTATTCATTTATTTTATACCCTGACTGCAGTTTCCCATTCCTCCTATCTTTCCGTCCTCCCTGCTCCATTCCACTTCTCCTGTTTCTGTTTAGAAGGGGACAGGCCTCCCATGGATGTCAACAAAGCACAGCATATCAAATTGAGGTAGGACTAAGCTCTTGCCCTTGTATGAAGGTTGGGCAAGGCAGCCAAGTATGAGGCCAGCCAAAGCTTTAGGGAGAGGTCACTAGGATAGCTCAAGTTAAAAACTGTCACACATATATAGAGGGCCTTTGTGGGTCTCATGCAGGCTCCGTAGTTGTCGGTCCAGAGACTGTGAGCCCAAGTTAGTTGTTTCTGTGGGTTCCCTTATGATGACCTTGATCCCCCTGGCTTATATGATACTTCCTCCCTCTCCTCAACAGCTGAATTTGGCTTGAAGATGCTTGACTGTGAATCTCTGTATCTGTTTCCATCAGTCACTAGATGAAGGATCTTTGATGACAATTGGGGTAGTTACCAGTCTGATTACAGGAGATGGCCAGTTCAGGTTATGTATTCACTGTTGCTAGGAGTCTTAGATGGAGTCATCCTTGTAGATTCGTGGGAATGTACCTTGCATTATGTTTTTACCTGACCCCAAAATGCAGCCCCTAATGAAGACATCTCTTTCATTTCTCTCCCTGACCATCCATTCCCCCCAACCCATTCCCTCATGTTCCCATCCCTGCCGGTGCCCAGTCTACCCAGGACATCTATTTCCCCTTCCCAGGAAAATCCATACATACCCATTAGGGCTCTCCTTATTACCTAGCCTCTCTGGGACTGTGGATTGTAGCATGGTTATCCTTTACTTTACAGCTAATACGATGTTCTCTTTAATTTTCACAATGTAGAGTCCTCCCCTCCTTTTTTGACATATTTCTTGTTTGTTCTTTTTTTGGAGTGTAACAAGGCCACAAAATATTTTCATCTAACAGTTTTTCAAATTTAATGATGTGAGTTCAAGGCCAGGGGTTAGCTACATCTTGGTTTTATTTAATAAACATCACATGGTTTAGATTAGTATAGCTTATTTCTTGAGATTGAGAAATATGTCATTCACTTTTTTCATTGTTTAGCTATTTTGGGTCATTCATATGATATTTGTGTTTAAGTTGCCAATTTATGAAAAATATGTTAGGGTTTTTATAATATTTCAGTGACTATATAGATAAATGCAGGAGAGATTGACACGTTATGAACTTTGGGTTTCATGATCTAAGAATTATATGACTTTCTATTACTTTAGCTTGTCTTTATTTCATTCAGCAATATTCTGCAGTCTGAAACATTTGGGGGAAGTTAAAGCTCTTTTACATATTACTGCCTCATTTTTGGCACTCATTACTGTCACTTTTGGCAATATGTCAGGTAGTATAAGTAAATTAGTGCTTGAATTATTCCTCCCAAGATTCAGATTCCATAAGGATTTCCATTGCCTGGCTAAGGTACTGTACTCACCAAATGTCCAGGAATGGGCTGAGATTTTTGCCTGATAATCTCCCAGAGACTGTGTTCAGAAAAAGGAAGAAAGGATCCAGATCCATAGAGGAAAACAAGTCTTTCCTACCTTGAGGACAGGGAATTTACTGTTAAGAGACAAAGATAACAAATATCTATTACTAGTAGTTGAGCTAAAAACCTTACATTATCTCATTTAATCCTTGTACTATACATGCAATCTATATCTTATTTTCATTTTAGTAATATAAGCACCATTTATTATGGGTAGCTATAACCTTTGCCTAAGAACATCTTTAAAAATGTATTTCTTAGAATGTATTAGTTATGACTAAAAGAATTCTAAGGGTATACCCCAACCATTCTCATTCTTGTCTCATGGTCATGGAGTAAAACACCAATCCTGGTGCTAGTATGAAGGGATTTGAAAATTAAGGTTTCTACTCAGCAGCTTTCAGGTAGAGTATAACTTACATTCCTGATGTGTACATGGTATAATCCCATGAGCTATTGAACACAGAAAAGAAGGCATGAGCTACAATAGAAGAGGGAAGAAGAAGAGAGATGTGGTTGATGAAAAGGTAAGGGAAATCTAAGGTGTGATAAAGACTCAATGTGCTATTCCTGGCTTTACCAGTGGTTGAAAAAGTCTAGGAAGAATCTAGAAATGCAAACATTTCTAGATGATGACAGTATTCCCTAACAGCAAGGAAGTGAGAATCTCAGTCCTACTGCTACATGGAAATGAATTCTGTTGATAACCTCAGTGAGCCTGTGGATATATCTTCATAGTAGCCAGAAAGGAATACATGATGTGGGATGCCCCTCTGTATTCTGTGAAAATGTTTTATTACCATTGGTTTATAAAGAAGCAGGTCTATGGCAGGACAGGATATAGATAGGCAGGGAATCCAAGCAGAGGGATAGGGAGAACCAAAGGAGGAATCAAGGAGATGCCAGCAGCTGCTGAAGAAGCAAGATGTGAGGTAATGCAATGGCCGCATGGCAATACATAGATTGTTAGCGACTGCTGACTCTTGGACCCCGAATTTCCTGTAACCCCTTGCCTGCTCTGAGCAAACAACTTGTTTTTCCTGTGCTTGCAGACGCTCTGAGTACAAGTTCCTGATGGCAGGGGAGTGGTTTCTGGTGGGCTTGCAGTTGAGAGGTAAAACATGGCTATTAGTCAAGGAGACCCTTTATATAAGCTGCCCTGGAACATAATAAAGGTGGCATTCTTGATTCAAGGGAGCATTCTTGGCATTCTTGCTTCAATAATGACCCGTGTCTCTGTCTCTGTCTCCCCCCACCACTCTGTCTGTCTGTGTGTGTGTGTGTGTGTGTGTGTGTGTGTGTGTGTGTGAATCTCCAGGTCTTTGCTTGACTCGTGATCTGTATCATAGCACATAGTGTGAAAAACAGGCATTGTATTACAGGTGGAGTCTCCCAGAAAGATTGGGAACTAGGGATCCCTGATAGATTGTCCTCAGAAATGGTGAGGGTGAATTGAAGATGGGTGTCTATGTGTTTTTCATGCCTAGACTCTTGCCCGATAGCAATTCTAGGTGGTGCAGGCACCACAGGGAGGCATGGCTGAGACTGGGAACTGGAGACTCTCTGAGGGATGCCCTCCAGAAGATTGGACAGCAGGAAAGTAATAAAGAGAAGGTGGGAGGGTGAATTGAAGGCCTCAAAAAGATGAAATGTGCACAGATAATTAGGATGTATATTATTGTGTTTTCTTTTTTGACTGGAGAAAGACATTTGATTCTGGGGACTGCTAAGAAATATGGATCTAAGAATATGTTGCTTTGGAAAAGAGGTTTTGCTTTTGTTTCCACAGAGGATGAGAACCTGTGGATTTCTTTTAGACTGCTGTGGTTTGGTACATCAAGACCCTCTGAAGGTCACCGTGAAAAACCCCTAAAGATACTTTAACTAATAAACAGCAAAAGTAGTTTAGAGGAACTCTGCATGCCCAAGAGTTTGTGGCATGAATGGCATCCAAGAGTTTGCAGCGCATGCAGCATGCTTTCCTACAGGACCCGCACAGTAGCTGTGGAAGGTCCCCAAGCCCACCTGCCACCCCAGATGATTGTGGTGGTGAATGCTGGTAGGATTTACTGAGGCGGAGGCAGGAGGATCTGGAGTTCGAGGCCAGCATTTACCATGGCCTGTAGTGGCCACTGTTGTTAAAACAGTGGCCTGTGCAGCAGCTGGAATTGCCATCAGCCGGATGGCTGCTGTGATTATCTTGTAGCCATCACCAGCATTTAATACCATTCATGTGGAATGTAGAATAAGCATGTTCACTATGGCATTTTCCAACTTATTACTATCATATTTGTGCTACGCCCCTGCCAGTCCAGAACCTTGGTCTAATTATATAAAAAAGGGGGACTGCAGACTCTTGGAGTCTGAATTTCCTGTGACCCCTTGCCTGCTCTGAGCAAACAACTTGTTTTTCTTGTGCTTGCAGCTGCTCTGAGCCTGAGTTCCTGATGGCAGGGAACTGGATTCTGTGGGTTTGGAGCTGAGAGTTAAGGTGTGGCTATTAGTCAAAGAGACTCTATATAAGCTACCCTGGAACACAATAAAGTTGGCATTCTTGACTTTCTTGTTTCAAGATGACCTGTGTCTCTGTGTGTGTGTGTGTTTCAGTCTCCAGCCCCTTGCCCAACTTGCAAACTGTACCATGGCATGTAGCACATAAAGCAGGCATTGCATTACAATAGATTAATAGAATTAATTAATTAATTAATAGATTAATTTAAGGTGTAAAAACTAGTTAGTAACAAGTCTGGGCCATCGGTCAAACAGTTTGTAATTAATATTAAGCCTCAGAGTTGTTATTCAGGAACTGGAGGGTGGGAGAGAAACCTCCAGTTACAAATACATCACCCTTCATGGGTAGGAACAGACACTCTCAAGAGCCATAATATTAGGGAACAATCCACAGTGCAGGGGTGGGTTACATCCATACAAGTTGTTGACTAGGGAAGCCTCAGAGGCTCCACAGACCAGGAATGCTATTCTCACCACTGCTTTTGGTTGCATGGTAGAACCAGACAGTAAGTCCGTATTCCTTAAGACATAACATGTTTAGGCTGCAGGGCACGGAGAAATTGAGCTGGACTGAGTTGGAAGCTCCTCTCTGGCTCTTACATTGTTTCTGCCTCCTCTTCTGCAGGCTTCCCTGAGACCTAAGGGGAGGGATTCAATGGTGACCTCTTGTTTAGGGCTGAGCGTTCTAAATTTTCTTACTCTGTGTACATCGCCCAGCTGTGGGTATTTGTATCTGTTTCCATCTGCTGCGGAAGGAAGCTTCTCTGATGATGGCTGAGCAAGACACTTGTCTAGGAATATAGTGGATTGTCATTAGAGTCATTTCATTGCTACTTTTTTGTTTATTTTTTATGCTAGTTGTGTTTGGTTTTATGATAGGTCGCTGGGCTATTTAATCTCTGGATCTTGGTCGGAATAATAGCAGCTTCTCTTTTTTTGATATGTATATGTGCTATGGCTGTCAAGTTGCTCTCTAAGTATTTTTATTACTGCCCACAAGTGACTGCTGCTGTGGGGCTGAGTTCTGAAGAGACAACCTTCTCTCACAATTAGTAACACTATTGAGGTAAAAGCGTTGTATTTCACAGCCCCCACACAAATAACTATAATGCTGTGTCTTCAAACAACAAAAATGCAGCCAGTTTTCTTTAATGGTATGACCTCTTGTACGTCTACCATACTCCAGGTCAGGCCCATACCAGGAGTAGTTAGTCAACACAAGCTGGAATCTGTGGGTGTTGGGGTGAGACAGCTCAAAGATGGGTTGATAGAGAGGGAAAAGGAGATAGGGTAGATCTGGGAGAAGCTCGGGGAGAGGCAAATATGCTCAAAATAAATTATATAAAATTATCAAGGAATTAAGATTGTTTTATTAAGACCATTATTTGTTTCCTTATCATTCTGGAGTCAAGAGTCTAAAATCAAGGTGTTGGCAGGACCACGTTCCTTGGAACCCTCCACCCCGAGGAAAAGTTCACCTTGATTCTATAATATTCTGGCACCTTTAAGTATTCCTTGATGTATAAATGCATGACTCCAACATCTGCTTCTGTCTTTACATGACAGAGGCCATGCCAGTCTACTGTAAGGTTATATGCTAGATTCAGGTGGATTTTACTTTGATATTCTTAGCTCACTTATATCCACACAGAGTATTATTATTATCATTGTGTTGCACACAAGGTCATAATCATAGATTCCAGAGGCTAGAATATAGTTGTATTTTTTTGAGGGATACTACCCAACCTACTACAGGCAGCTAGAACTATAATATAATCCCATTTTAGGGATTCATACTTATTTCTGAGACAGGATCTTATTATGTAGCTTTGAATGATCTATAAACAGCCAAGGCTTGCCTCAAGTTCTTGTCAGTCCTTTAGACTCAGCTTCCCAAGTGCTGGGACTACAGTAATGTAATGCCATGCCTGGGTTATGCATACTCTTTGTAGCTTTAGATATGCAAACGTAAGTAGATAATTCATGCTACAAGACCAGGAAAAAAACCCAAAATAGTTGGGTCACAAAATCAGTGATGTTGCCTTTGTTAGCTTTGTTTTTTTTTCTCTTCAGAGTAAATTGGATTTTGAGACAAGAACTTTTGTTAAAAAATTGATTGACTAGGTGTGTAGCTCAGTAGTAGAACTCTTGTCTAATAGGCAGAAGGCACTGGGGGAGTATGCTAATTGTTTTGTTCTTGTTGTGACAACATACCCAATATAAGCAGCTTAAGAAAGGAAAGGTGTATTGTGGCTTACCATTGTGAGGAGGATGAAGAAGGCATAGCAGTTGGTTACACTGCATCTGCAGTCAGGAAATGGGAGGAGATGAAAACAGTGCTCAGAGCTCAACTCACTTTCTCCTTTTTGGTCAATCTGGGACTCGAGGTCTTGGAATGATGCCACCCA
The DNA here is from genome assembly GCF_903992535.2 of Arvicola amphibius. Lineage (NCBI taxonomy): Eukaryota > Metazoa > Chordata > Mammalia > Rodentia > Cricetidae > Arvicola > Arvicola amphibius. The sequence goes on along the minus strand of NC_052048.2, from coordinate 39,129,647 downwards.
AAGGTGCATCTTTTAGAGAATTCTAGGATCTATCAAGTTGACAGTATTAACCACTACACAGTGAAAGGAAAGAAGAAAGAAAGTGAAAGAAAGAAGGAAAGAAAAAGTACTGTTGATCCCTAGACTCTCCTGTAGTAGCTATTTAGCTGGGTCTGATGTGCACATGATTTACTCAGTCTTTGGATCTCTTGGTAAAAGTTGGTTTGTTTTTGGTTTAAGAGCCCAGCTGCAGGAAAAATGACCTTCAACATCTCAGTTATTAGTTGAGGGGTCAGTTTATAGCTCTTATCCTCACTGATCATTTCCCCGGGAGCTACAAAGGAACATAATGGCTTCCTCAGACAAACATTGGATCATTTTCTGCTGAAGGAATACATCATTTGAATCCATTTTCTCTAGCCTGTATCTAGGGAAATCAGATTATACAGTCCTTGTATCTAGTACTGTCAGTGGGTTGGAAATTACAACAGGGCTCCTTATCTAGCTTTAGAGAGAGCAAAGCATCAGAGAATTGGGTTATTACATTTCTCCTTAAAAAACAAATGATTCACTCCTTCCAGAGAAACTCATTTGACAAGTTAGTCACTAGGCATGCCTTGGTTCTACACTAATGGACTAGTCTTGTGTGAATCTATGCTTTCATTTTCTTCTCAATGTATAGTATAATGCGACTCTTGCTCATTCTCAATTTTGTGAAATAATGGGGCAGAAGAAGATGTATCAAGGTTATTAAGTCCTTGAGATACACTTAACTCTTAGTTTTCTTAACTCATCAAAGTGATTTGGCAGTGATTACACAGGTAATTCAGGCAAAATGCCAGATCCCTTGCTCTAACTACTTAGACCTGCCTGTGATTGCTTGTTTAATGAAAGGCTGCAAGTTTAACAATGCCATTAAACCTAACACCCTATGAAACACACAAGACATTGGTGGCATCAATGCTGCTGCATGAATATTTAGTAACAGGAACCAATGCTTTATGTCACTTCACAATTGACAAAACACTGCATGTATTATCTGACAACTTCATGAGATGTGAGGCATCACATCCATTTTAAAGGTGAGGTAAGTGGAGATCAGAGTGGTGAGATAAATAATTGGTATTGTTTGTATGGTAATGGAGGTGGTTTGTACTTGGACATAATATTTCTTTTCTTTCATATAGGGTAAATTCTTTTAATTTAGATTTAGGTGTCCAGGGAATTGAAAGCAAGGACCTCAAATAAACTATTTGTCCCAACTGGAATTTAGAAAATAGTTTGGACTCTAAGGATAATCTAATTGTCTCACTTTATTTTACTAATTGGGATTAGAGATGGCTTCTCACAGTTTTATGGAAACTTTAGGTCCAAGCTTTGAAGATGTTTCAACCTCTTTCACAGAGATAGAAAGCTAGGGTTCAGCAGTGACAAACAGCACTTATGTGGGTGTGGGGAGTGGATCCTGGTTAATTCCCAAACAGAGAGTTTGTGCTTGCAGTGAATTTCACATACTAACTTATTTTAAAATTTACTCGATTTTTTTGTTCATAGAAAAGAATTAAAATATTGATTAAATATCAAAGATAGAAAGTTATAGATGCCTGAATGAGCCAGACATGTTGCTACTGTGGTTCTCAATGAACTAATCAAGAACCCCCCAAAAGCTAAATAAATATTGGTCATAATATTCAGCATCACAGGAAGTCTCATTAAAGTCTCTAATGTAAAAATAGAATGAACCACATAGTTTGCTAACACAATTAATTAATACATAGAAACTAAGTAAACAAAGAATCTATCATATAAGAACTGTAAAATCTTTCATGAGAAATTCCCAGGTAAATCACAAAGATAAAATATACATTAATATTTAGAAAATACCAATGTTGAAAAAGCCATCTATAAAAAGGAGTAAAGTTGCAATAAGTGTAAAATTAAAGATAAGATTATAAGATTAAATTTTGATATGAATTAATAAGAAAAAATGAATCAAGTGTTCACTATAGAAAGTTAAAGTAAGTCTAATAGAAAATTTTATCTCAAAAGAAACAAAAACAAAATACAATGTAAATGAAGCCCATTATTTTTCATGTTAATCATAGCAATAAATAGAAACAGTGCTGGATTGGGGCAGTACTCTCGCTGCACTCTGGAGGCTATGTGCACTGGGCTAACCTTGGCTAGTCTGTCAGAAAACCTAAAAGACACCTAGGTGCAGTGGATCATGTATATAATCCCACTACTTGGGAGGCTAAGACTGGATGGTCATGAATTCAAGGCCATCTGGGACTGTTGGCCCCTGGATTCAGCAAAGCAGAGAAAGTGGAAAAAAATCTAACAAATTAAATAAAATATAAATAGTAAACACACTTATTTGTATAATTTATTAGGAGAAATGTTGCAGAATAGTTCTTTACATTGAGTGCAGATTTGTCATTGTGATTGGTTTAAGAAAGACCTAAGGACCTAGGCCAGAGCAGGCCTGAGACAGTGAACTCCACAGGAGCAGGACTGAGCCAGCATCCTGTGCCAGAACAGGTCTGAGTGAACTCCACAGGAGCAGGAGCACATCTGGACCAGGGACATTTACAGAAACAGTACTGAGCCAGTGACATAGGCAGGAGTAGGCCTGAAACACTGAATTCCACAGGAGCAGGACTCAGCCAGCAACCTAGGCCAGAGTAGGCCTGAGTCAGCAAACTCCACAGGAGCAGAACAAACACCTGGAGCACCGAGCGACCTCCAGGAACACAGAGTTACCAATGGGGTGGCTGGAACCATGGCACTGACTGCACCACAAGAAGTAACCATTTGAGCCTTGCATCCACTGGCACCTGGAAGGTTGATCACCAGAGTCACAGACAGTCCAACTACACCATTCAGAGGAAAAGATGGATAGACAAGGTAAGAACACATGCAACACCACAAAGAGCAACATGACACCAGTAAAAACTAGTGACCCTACAACAGCAAGACTTAAACAACCAAATATAGATAATGCAGAAGAAAATGACCTAAGGAATAAGGAGAATGTTTGAGGTCCTTAAAGAAAAAAATGAAACATTCCCTCAAAGAAATGGAGGAAAAGACAAGAAATAAGTTGGAAGACATCAACAAATCCTTTAAAGAAATCCAAGAAAAAGAAATCAAACATGTGAAAGAAACTATTCAAGACTTGAAAACTGAAATAGAGACAATAAAGAAAACACAAGCAGAGGGAATTATAGAAACAGAAATCATGAAAAATGACCAGGAACCACAAATGCAAGCATAAACAGCAGAATACAAGAGATAGAAGACAGAATCTCAAGTGCTGAAGGTACAATAGAAGAACCAGACTCATCAGTCAAAGAAAACATTAAATCTAACAAAAGCTTAACCCAAAATATCCAGGATATATGGGACACCATGAAAAGACCAAATCTAAGAATAATAGGTATAGAAGAAGGAGAAGAAGTTCAACTTTAAAGCACAGAAAATATATTTAAATCATAGAAGAAAACTTTCCCAACCTAAAGAAAGATATCCTTATGAAGGAAGATATAAGAAGCTTACAGAACACCAAATAGACTGGATCAAAAAAAAGTCCCCTTGGCACATAATAATCAAAATACTAAACATACAGAATAAAGAAAGGATATTAAAAGCTGCAAAAGAAAAAGGCCAAGTAACATACAAAGGTAGATCTATCAGAATTACACTCGACTTCTCATTGGAGACAATGAAAGCCAGAAGGTTGTGGTTAAGCAACAGATGTTATGCAGACATTAAGAGAACAGGGATGCCAATCCAGACTACTATGCCCAGCAAAACTTTCAATCACCATAGAAGGACAAAATAAGACATTCTATGACAAAACCAGATTTAACCAATACCTAGCCACAAAGCTAGCCCTACACAAAATACTAGAAGGAAAATTCCAACCCAAGGAAGTTGGTTACACCAACAAATACACAGACAATTGATGGTCTCATAGCAGCAAATCCCAAAGAAGGGAAACACGCAAAAATTAACATCACCAACAATGAAAACTAAATTAACAGGAATAACAATCACTGGTCATTAATATCCCTTAATATAAATGGACTCAACTCACCTATATAAAGGCACAGGCTAACAGATTGGATATAAAAACAGAATCCATCCTTTTGCATACAAGAAACATACCTTAACCTCAAAGACAGACATTGTCTCAGAGTAAAGGGTTGGGAAAAAATATCCAATCAAATGGACCTAAGAAACAAGTGGGTATAGCTATCCTAATATCTAACAAAATAGACTTCAAGCTAAACTCAATCAAAAGAGACAAAGAAGATCATTTTATATTAGTCATAGGAAAAATCCATCAAGAGGAAATTTCAGTACTGAACATCTATGTCCCAAATACAAGGGCACCCTCATATGTAAAAGAAACACTTCTAAAGCTTAAATCATATTTTAAACCCCACACACTAACAGTGGGAGACTTCAACATTCCACTCTCATCACTGTACTGGTCAGTCAGACAAAAAATTAACAGGGAAATAAGGAAACTAACAGATGTTATGACTCAAATGGATTTAACAGACATCTATAGAATATTCCATCCAAACATAAAAGAATATACCTTCTTCTCAGCACCTCATGGAACCTTCTCAAAAATTGACCACATACTTGGTAACAAAACAAACTTGAAGAGAAACCAAAAAATTGGTATATACTCAAAGGATGCTCTATCGTACAACAAGGACATGTGGTCAACTATGCTCATAGCAGCACTGTTTGTCATAGCCAGAACTTGGAAACAACCTAAATGCCCCTCAACCAAAGAATGGACAAGGAGAATGAGTACATTTACACAATGGAGTACTACACAGCAGAAACAAAATAATGACATCTTGAAATTTTCAGGCAAATGGATGGAGCTAGAAAACATCATATTGAGTGAGGTAACACAGACCAAGAAAGACAATTATCATATCTACTCACTCATAAGTCGTTTTTAAACACAAAGCAAAGAAAAACAGCTATAGATCACAATCCCAGAGAACCTAGACAATGAGAACCCTAAGAGAGTCATACATGGATTTAATACATGGGAAGTAGAAAAAGACAAGATTTCATGAGTAAATTAGGAGCATGGGGACCATGGGAGAGGGTTGAAGGAGAAGGATGAGGAAGGGAGAGGGGAACAGAGAAAAATGTAGACTTCAATAAAATCAATAAAAAATCAAATAAATAAATAAAACTATTATAATATGTATGAAATTGTAGAAGAATAAATTAATAAAAAGTCTTATTTTAAAAATAAATAAAAAAAGAAAGACCTAAAATGCCAATAGCTAGGCAGGACGAGGTTATGCAGGACTTCTAGTGACAGAGAGGACTTGGAGAGAAAGAAAGGCAGGGTTTCCAGGCATGGAGAAAGCATTCTGAGCAGTATGGAAAGACGAGGTAATGTGCTACACTACAGGACATACATTAAAATAACTGGTTATAAGAGCTAGTGGGACAAACCTAAGCTAAGGCCAAGCTTTCATAATTGGTTATATATCTCCATTTTGGTATTTGAGAGCTGGTAGTACAAAGACTACAGAGAAAGAAAAAAGTGCTCGAGGTCAGCCAGATGGTTGGCTAAGTGATCTTCAGTTTATGTCTCCTCAGAGGGGTAGCAATGTGGGGGGTAGTCATGTGGCAACCACTCATGAACAAAAGTGCTTTGATAGGGACTTTGGGATTGGGTTATTGAAATTGGTATTACTCAAGCTGGAGGGTAACTATAGTGATAGGTTCCCAGGTTAGGTTCCCAGGTTTCAGGCTTATTGGTCAGAGTCCTGGCTGCAGATTGGCAGGACCTTGCTCTCTTGTGAAATTATCTACATACAGACTCATTTGCTTTGGTATCATGCCACATTTGCAAAGGATTTTGAAAAACAACATTCTCTCATTTCTCTCTCTCTCTCTCTCTCTCTCTCTCTCTTGCCCCCAGAGAAAGACTCCTGCAATTATCATTGATTTGCTTGATAATATCCCATGGGTTTTCCTTCTTCCTTTATATTTCCCTCCAATTTTTCTCTTTTCGTAATTTCAAGTGATTGGTGTTTGACTTTAGGAATTATTCTGCTCAAGGAGTCTCTATAAAACTAGTTAAACTTTTCATTATAGTAAAATAATAAAATTTATTCATTGTGAATAAATTTTCAGCTCCAGAATTTCTGTTTGGCTCAATTTGTGTGATTTTTTATTATTATTAATTATTTTAGTTAGCATATGTATTGATGATTTGGTGACATTTTCATTTTCATATGCTACTGCATAAATCAGAAAACATGAATATGCTAGTATTTCTGTGGTATGCTGACTGAGAATCCTTTAAGTATATCTGGATGATATAGTAGTTCTATTTTTAGTGTTTTAATGAACATCTACACTAATTTCCATAGTTGTCATACCAGTTTATGTTTACACCAGCAATAAGTGTTTCTTTTTTCTGTATACCCTGGTCAACATTTGTTGTCATTTGTTTGCTTGATTGTAGGCCCATATTTCATACAAAATATTTGCAGCCAGGTTCTCTGGACATGCTTAGTTTCCAAGGGCAGCTGCAATTTTGCCAGACAAGCTGTAGCCACCTAACAAAGGCTCAGGATGTATTGCTTCTTCTCTTTTGTTAATATGTAGATTGCCTGTGGAGAGGTGTGGATTCCAAGTTGGTGACTAAATTCCAGGTGTTTCAGTATTCCAGCGTCCCGGAAAGAGAATATCAATGAGTTTCCACCTTGGTTTACCGGGGGATAAAAGGTGTTTGAAGAATAAACATGGGTAGGTCTTCAGGAATGAATGAAGCCTGAGATGCTCTCCCAATATTGCTGTGTGAACTGTGTCTCATTATTTCCCACGTCTCCATACCGATCCAGTTAGGGAAAAGTAGTTTTTATGTTGGGGCTTTGGACCCTGACACTTGATGACTACCATTCTGACTGTGAAGAGGTGGGCTCTCAGTATAATTTTCATTTGTATTTTCCTAATAACTAAGGATGTTTAATACTTTAAAAAATATTTATTGGATGTTTGTTTGTCTTCCTTTGTGAACTGTATACTTGCTCATTAGTCCATTTATTAATTAAGTGATTTCTTTTTCTGGGTGGTTAATTTTTAGAGTTCTTTATGAATTCTAAATATGAATCCCCTATCTGATTTTCTACCATTCTATTGGATGCTTATTTGATTTTCTTATTGTTTCCTTGGCTAAAGAAAAACTTTAGAATTCTATGCAATCAGCTGGGCAGTGGTGGTGCCCGCCTTTAATCCCAGCACTCAGGAGGCAGAGCAGGCAGATCTCTGTGAGTTCAAGGCCAGCCTGATCACAAAAGCTAGTTCTAGGACAGGCTCCATAGTTACAGTGAAATCCTGTCTTGTAAAACAAAAGAAAATAACAAAAAAATCTATGCAATCTTGTATTTTCATTCTTGGGATTGTTTCCTATGCTATTAGAGTCCCTTTCTGAAACTCCTTGCCTGTGCCTATATCTTTTTTTCAACACTTCTGAATTTTTTTTAATTTTTTTTTTTGCTCATTTTTTAAATTAAAAATTTCCATCTCCTCCCCTGCTCCTCCTGTTATTCTTTTGGTCCCCGCCCCTTTCCACGCCCACTCCCAGCGACCTCTGGTCTCTTGGAGTCATCCTGAATCTTCTCCCTTCCCTCTCTCTTCTCACTGCCCCCCTTTTGCATGTGCACACGCGCCCTCCCTCTCTCTTTCTCTCTCTCTCTCCCCCTCCCCCCTCTCTCTTTTAATAAAGCTTTATGTCTATTTTCTGTGTCTGTGCCGTTAACCTGCCGCTGCACCGCCTGTTCACCCGCCGCCCTGGTCACACGTGTTCCGCAGGAATCCGCGCAGCTACGCGCAGCTGCCCAGCTACTAAGTCTTTAAGAACAAAATTGGTGCCATGTGACCCCCGAACCAGGTTGCTTTTCCACTCTCGCCACCGGCTTCCCGGCTCACTCGGTGAGTGTCACCCCCCCCTTCCTCCCCCCCCCCCTGCCCCCACGGTTGCTTCCTTTGCCAGGGTCCTGTGGATTGGTCCTGGGGACCAATCCGCCCGCGCATTAGCACTGCACACTTTCTGTGCGGTGCATTCGACTGAGGACCAGGTCCTCGGTTTATCTGTTTTTCCACCTCTTTATTTTTTTCTTCTCTCAACGGTTAACCGCCGCTCGGAGCGGCTCCCTCTGGCCTCTCTGGGTTCTGGGTCGCCAGAATCCAGCTAGGTCATAGCACTCAGGTCACGGGACCCGGGTGTTCGCACGGCTCTGCATCCCACCTATATTTCTTTCAGAAGACGTTCTGATATAGGCCTGGGTGCTTTTCGCGGGTTTTCATGATTTTGGCTCTGGATAGCAACCGGCTCTCAGGCTTTTAAACTTCCAGCCGGCTTTTTAATTCCAGCCGTGGCGTGGTGCAGTTTTTTTTTTGGTTTCAGCCTTTTGTCCCTCCCCTCTGTGGCTTCTGTTATGTCATGGCGGCTCAGCAACAGAGCAGATCATGCCTTTAGGTCCCTCTCATTAAACTTAAAGTCCTTACAGCTCAAAAAAGAGACAGAGTATGCAAAATTCAAGATGTCATTGTTTTTTATCTCTGAGTAGTACTCTAATATGTATATATTCCACAGTTTCTTCATCCATTCTTCCACTGAAGGGCATCTATGTTGTTTCCAGGTTCTGGCTATTACAAATAATGCTGCCATAAACAGTTGAACAAATGCTTTTGTAATATGATTGGGCATCTCTTGGGTAAATTCCCAAGAGTGCGATTGCTGGGTCCTGGGGTAGGTTGAACCCGAATTTCCTGAGAAACTGCCACACTGCTTTCCAAAGTGGTTGCACAAGTTTGCATTCCCACCAGCAATGGATGAGTGTACCCCTTACTCCATAACCTCTCCAGCAAAGGCTATCATTGGTGTTTTTGATTTTAGCCAATCTGACAGGTGGCCTGTGCCTATATCTTGAAGTGTTTTTCCTGTTATCCTTAAGTGATTTCCAGCTTTACATTAAAACTTTAGACCCATTTTGAATAGATGCTTGTGCAGGGTAAGAAATCTGAGTTCAGTTTCAGTCTTCTATTGTGAATATTAATACTCCATTGACTTAAATCACTTATAGTATTGTTTGTTGAAACAGCATCTTTTTCCTACTGTATATTTTTCATACCCTTGTTAAAGGCTAAGTAAATGTATCTATGTGGATTTATTTCTGGCTCCTTCATTCCTTTCCTTTATGTGTCTATTTTTTTTGTGTCAGTTGGCCTTGTTGCTATGGTTCTATAGTATAATTTGAGAGAGGTCTCTGATGTCTTCAGTATTGTTCTTTTGGCATAGGGTTGCTTTGACTATTTCAGGCCTTTTGTGCTTCCTTATAAATTTTACGATTTTTTTTCTAGATGTGGATTCTTTTCAACTCCGTGTCTTGGTTTTGCATTAGTTTCCTGATTTCCAAATTATTTTCTCTTGTTGTCTTGTAGCTCATTGAACATCTTCAGAAAAATTGGTTTAAACTGTCAAAACATTCATGGATCTCCATTATTTTGGAATTGCTTACTGGCATTTTGCTATGGTTTTTTGATATTGTCATGTTTCCTGACTTTCATTTTCTTTATATCATTTTCCCCAGCATATTTGTTGATTGATTGGCTATTTTTCACAACGCACCCTGGTCACAATTACCTTCCAGTCCTCCCAGGTTCACTCTCACTCTGGTGTCTTCATTCCCCTCCCCACCCCCCCAAAAAAAGGAGGGGGAAGAGGAAGAAGGAAGAGAAAGAGAAGATGAGAAGGAGAAAGAGAAGAAGGAGGAAGAGGAGGAGGAGAAGAACCAAGTCCAATTTGTGTTGTCAAATCCTCACTGGAGAATGGTTAAACTCCCAGCAGCAATCTCCTTTAAGAAGAATGAATCCTTTCCTACCTAAATTCCTGAGAGACACCATCACTGTGGAGAGCTACACTTCGGCATCCTTATCACAATTTTTAAGAGTTCTCTTCAATCGTTTTCTGTCTAAGATGTTGCTTTTGGGGGGTAGGAGTGGGGTAGGGGTTATCAGAGAGCCTTCTATGACTTTCTTTCTCAGCTATGAGTCTACAGTCATCAGTACCACTACGGAAGTACTTCCCTTGTCCTTTACAGCTAGTGGGAACACAGATCATGGACTTCCATATAATTTCTGGAGACAGAAAGGACTACAGACACTCTTGTGGCTCTTTATAGCAGCACAGGTCACTGTTAAACATGACCTCTAGGGCAACATGGGCCATGACACCAACATGGCCAACATGGTCTGTAGCGGCATGGACCACAGACATCAACATGGCTTCAGACTGTGGCACAAACCATGGAAATCTGCGTGGCCTTTGGTGATAGCACAGGGCATGGGCATCAACATGGCCTCCAGCTGCAGCAGGGCCATGGATCACAACATGACTCTCAGCAGTAGCGTGGACTGTGGACATCAACATGACCTCAGGTGTCAGCACAGGCCACTCACATCAACATGGCCCATAGACATTCTTCTTATACTTCCATTGTATCTGCTTATTTGAACACACTGTCAGCTCCTCTAGGCTTTATCACATGATTTCCATAGAAAGGCCTTCAGTTCCAAGACAAGGATGTCGGAGTGACTCAGGGCTGTATTTGTGTGACTTGTGGCAGTGGATATAGTGGTATGGGGCTTCAAGTACAGGTATGCGAAGAAGTTCCAGCCCAGGTGAGTATGCTATCTCAGGAAGCTGGAGTTTGTGATAACAGCAATTACATGGCTCTTGGCAGCAACAGCTACATGGGGCCCATGGTATTTGAAGGGGACTTGGAGTTGTGGATCCTCAGCAGCACCTGGCAGAATACACATCTGGGTAGGTGGGGTTAGGACCAGTAGTGTTCACACATATACAGAAAGGAATGGCACCAGGGATCTTGATGGATATGTTTGTGTGTGAGACTCCAGGGGTTGGGACTGGTGCTAGAGATAGGGGCCAGAGCCAGGTATAGGTATTCAGTGGCTTCACTAAGTTCTGGGGCCATGGTACCCTTAGCACATTTTCTGGGTCAACTCCAGTGGGAGAGGGAAGTGGTAGCTCAAGAAACTTCATTGAGTGAAAGCAGAAACTCATGAGACCCTCAACTGCTAAAATCCCTTAAGGTCTGCAGTAATTAATGGTTTCCTCAACAGCAAAGGGTGCCAGAATTTGCTTCGGAACATGCTGCAGGATTCTATGATGGTGAACGCTGCAAGATGCTCAGTCTCTCTGTCTGAGCTCTGTCTGTCTCTCTCTCTTTTTCATGTGTGTGTGTGTGTGTGGTGTGGGGTTGTGTCTGAAGTGACTGTAAAGCTATGGAGTTTCTCCGTGGTGAGACATCCTCCACATCTTCCACAGAGTACACTTCAGGGAGCCCCAGTAGCACTTGTAGTATGATTGACATTTATAGTCCCTGTCCTTCTTTCTTGTTCCTGTCCATTCCTCTGTCTTCTGAAATTTGTTTGGCCTTTGGAACCATTTGTGTAGTGTGAAACCAAAGTGGATTCTTTGGGCAGTGTCCTGAAGGTCTGTGACAGACAGACAGACTGACAGACAGACAGACACATACACATCTGCCTTTTCCTTTAGGGGAACTTGTGGCCTGAGAAGATCCATCAATCCTCTAAGCTGTGCTACCCTCAGGGGTTGGATGATGCAGGTAAAGGGAAACTGCTTTTCCTGTCCTTATATGTGTTTGGTTCTATGCTGCTGGTGTTCAAATCCAGGTAGGGCCTATTGCTTGCCAGATGAACTAGTTCTGTAGCCCTGTCTTCCTTCCTACCTTTTTGCAGTCATGTTTACCTTTTTCCTCCTTTGTGTGGTTGCACCAGCTTAACTGATCTTTTTTACATACTCAGAATAATTTTTTTAAATGAATACCTTTCTTTTTTTTTGTTAGATGGTGGAATGTCCTATTCTACCATCTTGCTGACGTTATGACTCTTATTGCCAGATGCAGCCTTTTAATTTTGGAAAAAGAACAATGTTAATGCTTGAGAGGTGTTCTTTTAAATCTAAGAGCAAATACAGTGGATTCTCTCAGATCATATGCTTGTGCATAATTTGGTACTATATATTTCATTAATGAGGTCATTTTCCAAAGGGAGAATAATGGTCTCATCTAGCTCCTGTAACAATGTGGGGTCCTGTCCACTGTTTGTAAATGCTGACGGGAAAGTGGGGCATGTGGGGAAATTGCTTACTGAGGTATTGGAGTGGTAGATGTAATCCATAATCATTAAATTGAGCATATTCCTTTTCTATATCTATCTAGATTTGAAATTACCAACTTAAGGAGGAAAAATGTTTTTAAGATTCAGTTCTGGATGCTGCTGCACTTCCCACTGCTTTATTGATCACATAGTAATGCCCTTTATTTATTTAGTAAACATTAACTGCACACAGACACCAGGTTACTCACCGGAGATAAAAAAGGAGTGTATCTGAAACTGTAAACACAAAATACCAATAAATATGAATTTGAGGGTACTTTAATTGCTATCAATAGAAAGTTACAAGGTGTAATGAAAATATCTAATCTAGCCATGGAAGTTATGAGAGTTTCCTGGAGGAACCGAGATTTTATTTTATTTTAGTTTAGTTTTTGAGACAGAAACTCACAGGATAGCTCGAGCTAGCACCATATCCATGACAAAGCCTGGACTAAATACAAACAGCTTCTAATTTTTCCTGTGCTCAAGTTAAACTAGAGGCTAGGTGGCAAATACAGGGTCTCAGTATGATAAAAGTGGGCATGGGGATCCTGGAGGCCATGGAGCATTCTGGGTCTAGGAATGACCAGCAAGGTCACCACTGTGAAGAGTGAGCATTTAAAAAATACTAAATCCACTTAAAAACCTGAGAAGGCTTTAAATAAAGGAGAGAGAGAGTTTAACACAACTTTTTGCTGTTTGCTAGGACGTGCCGTAGAGAGATTTCCTGTTTCAGCAAAAGCGGCAGAGAAAAAGCTGAGTCATTTTAAAACGCGGCTTCCTGGTGCTGTGCCGCCAGCGCGAACTCTGGCTTTAAAGCATTTCAGTGGCTTTTATGGGCCTGGATATTTGTGTTCCCGCTTGGGATTGGAAGGAGAGTGCGCTGAGACCGAGCCAATGGCTCAGAACTCCCCGCCTGCAACTGGGCAGATGGCGGAATCAGGCTTAGGCGAGCGGGAGAACATGGCGGATTTCTGCCGCCATACAGAGAGATGTTTTCAGACTGCACAGTGCTCTGCGTGTCAGATTTGATTGTAACTTGGATGAAAAGAGTTTCTGTGCGGCATGCTCAGTCTCAGAATTAAAGTGCTGAGTGCGGCTCCTACCTGGCAGCCCCAGAGCTAGCAGAAAATGGTAAGTCCTCCATTTTGAAATTGGAGAGGGGTGGAGCCAACATCTAGAACAGCCCAGCGGATCTGCAGCTCAGAGGTGCAACCGATTCAGACTCACAAGAGGCTCCACCATGTTGGACTAGGCAGGGCAAGCCCGCAGTACCTGTTTTTGACCTAGGATTGTCACAGCTTAGAGTCTTAAGTGCTTAGTGATGTAAAGGCGCAAATCAAACATGTTTCTCGACAGTAGAAAAATTACAGATTCACAATAGGACAGATTCAGACAGAAAAGACTTTTAAATGGGTCACAATGTTGGATGACTGTACGTAGGCTTCAGAGAGGAAAAAATAAATATATAGAGAATGAAGTTAATGCCTTAAAAAAGGGTAAAGTCTTTAAAGAGACAGAGTACAGATAGTTATAGATTAAAAGAAGTAAAGTGATAGAGTAAAAATAAGCCACGTAAAAATGGAAAATTCACAGAGAGTCTGAATTATGTATTGTGTTTTCTTTGAAATTTTTGACTGTAAAGGAGCTAAATACAGAAAGACATTTCATTATATGGGCTGCCAGTCTAGACCAGAATGGACATCTTAATGGTATGACTTCAGGATTTGGATCTAAGAACATGATGCTTTGGAAAAGAGTTTCTTCTTTTGTTTTCACAGAGGACGAGACTCTGTGGATTGCTTCTATCCCAATATGGTATGATAGACCACGCCCTCCTGAAGGTTGCTGTGAACATCTTCAAAAAATTACTTCACTCAACTGCCAACTGAGAGGAACCTAGCACACAGGTTACACCATAAAAGACCTAAATAACAGCGCCCCCATTCAGCAGGAAGCAGTTTGGAGAGAAATAACTGCGCCCATTTTCCCAAATATTGTTTATAAATGTTCTTTTACATTTAAAGGGGGATATGATATAGAGATGAATAATTTGCAATGGTATGGATTTTAAGGTCAATTTGTTATATGTATATGTATTTCTGCTGTTGATTAAGCTATTGTGATTGTGTAGTTCATTTTAAAATGTAATGTATAATTAGGAAATATAGGTTGTTAATGGATAATCATCGATAATAGTCAAGCTTGTAGTCATGTTAGTTACATTTTCTAGATGTGCATAGATATATTTCAGATAGGCATTCTTCATATCTTTCAAAGGCTGCAGAATATGGCATTTAAGTGTTTTAATAACTTAGGGCTTTTCATGACAATGAGACACGTCTGCTCCTGGCAGCACCAATCTACTTAGAGAGGAAGATGGGCATCGAAGAGGCTACTTATGGAGTTTGTTAGCCATTTGGGCAAGAAACTGCTCTTGTCTGGACTGTTGCATAAACTGGACACAAGGAACCCACAGAAAGAGGACTACTGAACTTGCCTAAAGGTGAGATGGTCTTTTGGGGTTCCTGATTCATGAAAGAGTCTGCGAGACGTTCTACAGGACACAACAGAAAGTGACTGAACTGTCTTTGGAATTTCCTGCTTCATGGAAATGTCTGCTGGACCCTATGGGCCTGAAGGCCGAAGATGGATGCCCCAACGGTACAGAGGAACTTTGGGTGACTGTCCAGGCAGCGAGTTGTCTCTGTCATTTCTAGAGTTTTATAAGTTACTTATTTCTTGTTTACTTAGGTAGTCTTATATCCTTCTGGAGTCTTTGATGGAGTTGAAGAATAAATAGGTAGTTATAGTTTTCCTTAGTTATGATAAAAGATAAAATAGATATAAATATTATAACTGTAATTCTTGCTTGATAACTCTTGTTACATGTAATTTTACTATGTTAAAGTTAAAGCCTTTCTTTTTTGTTTAAACAGAAAAAGGGGAAAAGATGGAGGAATGTCTATGTGTTACTTTCATTATTAATAAAGATACTGCCTTGGCCCTTTAAGAGACAGAAAATTAGGTAGGCGGAGTAGACAGAACAGAATTGTGGGAACAAGGAAGCAGAGTTGGGGAGACGCTTCAGGCAGTCGCCATAGTGAGTCACCATGATTCTCCTCTCTGAGATGGACGCAGGTTAAGATCTCTCCTGGTAAGCCACACCTCGTGGTGCTACACAGATTACTAAATATGGGTTAAAGGAAGATGTGAGAATTAGCCAATAAGAGGCTAAAACTATGGGCCAGGCAGTGTTTTAAAAGAATACAGTTTCCATGTAATTATTTCGGGTGTAAAGCTAGCCGGCGGCCGGGTGGCAGGACGCAGCCCCACCGCTTCCTTCTACAGTTACTGATGTCTCCTCTGCAGACAGCTTCTGTCCCCCTCCACCCTGCCTACTTGCAGGGTCTTTAATCTCTGTGCTTTCCCCCCCGTACAGACTTGCATAACTCACCCCCTCTCTCTTCCTGTACATTTTTCTTACTCCTTCCCAAATCTAGCTGGAGTACAGAGTTAAGTTTATGTTTATGACTAAAACTAAGTAACAACGCCACCCTCAGCGTGCTACTTGCCAAAGTCACAGGTGGGTAGCTCAGATTCTGGCTGTTGCTCTTCCTCTTTTATACAGCAAAGATGCTGACTTACCTGCCCTCATAGAGGGAGGTTAGAAGTAAGCATCTACCTCAAGGGTTTAGGACTGTGCCCTGCTCAGAAATACCACTTGCCTGAACTTAGAAGGCTGGATCTCAGTGAGAAAGGGTGAAGGCAGTGGACCACGGTTGAAAAGTTCTAGGAACAGTCACTGAATATAGTGTAAGAACTTCACAAACACAGTGGATCCCATCGGCAATTTGTTAGTTCTTTGAGAATTTCATACAATGTATTTTGAATTTATTCATGATCAGCTTCTCACTCTGACTCTTCATGATCTGACCCCATCTCCTTACTCCTCCCAACTTCATATTTTTTTTTAAATAACCCATTAACTCTAATTTAAGATGTGGGGGCACCTGCTGGGGTGTGGTCAACTTACTAGAAGCTAATGTCTTATAGAAAACTGACTGTCTCCTCCTCAGAACCCACCAACTGTCTATAGCTCCTCAGTGGTGGGGACTCATAAAGCCCTTCCCACTCCACGCTGGAATGTCTGCTAACTGGTTGTGTGCAGGCAACCACAGCTGCTGTGACTTCATGAGTGCAGGAGTTCTCTAATGTCCAGAGGACACTGCTCCACTCTGGTCCTCCATGATCTTTGGCTGCGAAAATCTTTCTGCACTCTTTCTTTCAATGCTCCCTGAGTGTGATATAGAAGTTCCACTTATGGGTGAGCCTGACAGTGAATTAGCAATGGTGCGAATGCCTCAGCTCAGTGCTTAATGTTCCTCTCCAGGTCCCAGCTCAAGTGTCATCTGCTCTCCTCTGTCATTCTCGCTTATCGATGGCTTTCATTCATTCTCTGCTCATTTCTGCTTCATCATACCATCCCACATACTTCCCTTTGTAGCACTTACCACAAACCGATATTCTCTTTAATGATTTATGTTATCTCTTTATTGATCTAATCTACACCTTATTATGAGAATGTCACTTTGTGAGAATAGAGAAACTCTTGCCTTTTTATCTTGGAGATCCCCAAACAGCACGATTCCAAATGTTCCAAATGTATGGATGTCAGGTAACTACCCTGGTGTGTGTGTGTGTGTTTGTGTATGTGTGTGAGCGTGTGCACATGTGGTGTTTATGTGTGTGTGTGTTTGTGTGTTGTGAGAGAGATATAGAGATAGATAGAGATAGAGAGAGGGAGACAGACAGAGACAGAGAGACTGACTTCTGGCTTACATAGAAATTTCTTGCAACAAGAATAGAACAAAACTTCAAATTTAGACACATGTCTGTTGATTATCTCTCAGAGACTATTCTCCAGAGTGGGCTGTTTAACCACTTTCTCACCTTCAAATCATTGAGTAAGAGCCCAGCATGGAGGCAGGTAGATCTGGAGGGCAAGGTCATCCTTGGCTGCATGTGAATTCCAAGCCAGCCTGGGCTACATGAGACCCTGTCTCAAATGAGAACAATGCAGAGCAGAAGAGAACAAAGCCAAACAACCCTGATTAATTATCTCTGTGGATTCTACATCACACAGCAACGCCACATCCATTTCTATGGCCGCTGGCTAAAATGAATTGGTTCCCCTCTGCTAACAGGTGTGGGTTATTTTGGTACCCGTATTATTTTTCTGATAGATGAAAAAAACCAATGGCGAGAGTGCTAGACAGATCTATTTGTGGCGACTTCACCCTCCATTTCAAGCTCTATTTGTAAATACCACCCTTCTTTTCACCTTCTAATTATAAACTGACTCAGATAGAGCACCTAACCATGAAGCAGAGGGCACAGCCGATCACAAAAACACGAACTCATTCAGTTGAAGTAAGATTGCTCCAGGTTTTGTAACATGAAAGGAACAGAAACAATAAATTGCAGCACTACCCTGAAATTAAATTTTTTATTTAACAACTAGTGGTGCTAAGAAAAATTCCTTGTCATGCAATCACTAAGTGACAAAAGTCATGGACATATAATTAGTATTGGAGGTTGGACTCAGTTTGTCATATATTTGTGTACTCACACATGCACACACACACAAATATGTGTTTTTATGGGAAACTGTGCATGCAAGTAGAGGTCTGAGGTCAGCATAAGATACCTATTTCAATTGTTCTCTACCTTACTTTAAAAATATTTTTTTTGTTTCCAGTTTATTTATTTTTTATTAAAAATTGCCATCTCCTCCCCTCCTCCTCCCCCTTCCCTCCCCTCCCCTCCACCCATACCCCCACTCCCTCCCTCTCCAGGCCAAAGAGCCATCAGGGTTCTCTACACTATGTTGAGTCCAAGGTCCTCCCAACTCCCTCCAGGTCCAGGAAGGTGAGCAACCAAACTGACAAGGCTCACACAGAGCCCATCCTTGTCGTAGAGACCAAGCCCATCGCCATTGTCCTTGGCTCCTCGGTCAGCCTCCACCATCAGCCACTTTCAGAGAGTCCGATTTGGTCGTTTTTT
This sequence comes from Arvicola amphibius, assembly GCF_903992535.2. Taxonomy (NCBI): domain Eukaryota; kingdom Metazoa; phylum Chordata; class Mammalia; order Rodentia; family Cricetidae; genus Arvicola; species Arvicola amphibius. The sequence goes on along the minus strand of NC_052048.2, from coordinate 39,111,341 downwards.
TAAAGTTATTCTTTTAAAATGTGAATCATGTATGCAAAGTATGTTCATTGTTTCTACCCTCCATATCCTCTCGCATACTCTCCCAGGATCCCTCCAACTTGTCTCCCTCCCAACTTCATGTTGTCTTTTAAAATTTCTATTGTTAAGAACTTCGTGAGTTCAATTAGAGCTGACCATATTGCTCATGAGTGTGGGACCATCTACTGGGGTACAGACAGCCTACCAATGGGCCACTACTTCAAAGAAAAGTGAATTTTCCTCCTTCAGTCACCAACAACTGCTAATAGGTCCTCGGCTAGGGGTGGGACCTTAGGAACTCTCCCCAATCCAGGCTGTAATGTTGACTGACTTGGTCTTTTGCAGGTCTTAAGCAGGCGACTGTTGCTGTTGTGATTCGATATGTATCAATCATGTCATATCCAGAAGACAGCATTTCAAAGATCTCCTCCCATCCTCTGGCTCTTAGCGTCTCATCACATTTTCCGAGACAGGATCTTTCAGGGAATCTGGGCTCACTAATTTGGTGAGATGGACTGGCCAGAACCTCGGGGGTCTTCCTGTCTCAGTCTCACTGTGTCTGGATTTTTCATGTGGGTGTCGGGTATCCGAACTCAGGTCCTCATGCTTGCACAGAAGCATTTAACTCCCTGAGCCTTTGTTCCAGCTCCTCAGCTGGCTGTTTATATCCAGAACATGGGTCTCTCCAAATGCACTGTGTGTACCTTAGACTTTGATGAGGGACTTCTTGCGGGTGTGCCCATTGGCTGTACGTCTCTGGCCCTCAATCTGCAGGATGCTGAAGAAGTCTGCCTGATAAAAGGCAAATACTTCAGATTCAAAGAGAATAGCAAGGCATCAACCAAAGCTAGAAATGGTCTGTCTGAGATTTAACAGGATATACCCCTAAGTTGTTAGAAAAAAAATTCAAAGGTATTTAGGTGGAATTAGAGTTTGAGGGAAGACAGAGTCAAGTAGAGGCCTGTTATGGGGATCAGGAGACCTGGTGTCCAACTCAAGGTGGTAATGTTACCAGGGTTCTTGACTTGAGCTGGGTGTCTATGTCCTGCCTATCTTTCTGAATGTGTACAATGAAGAGGTACGCTGGATGGTTTTTAACTTTATTTCCAAGTATTTCTTCCTAAGGACAGTTATATAGTCAGTTGTCTAAAGTAGTCTTTATTTTGTGTGTGTCTTTCCAGCTTTATATGTTTGTTTATGAAAGTATACATACTAATAAGGTATTATGTAATATTTGTTTCCTTTCTTTCCTTCTTTCCTTCCTTCCTCCCCCCTTCTCTTTCTTTCTTGACAGAGTTTTACTCCATGAATCTCTTAGAACTCGCTATATAGACTAGGCTGGCTTCAAACTCACAGAGATCTGCTTGCCTCTGAATGCTGAAATTACAAGTATGTGCCACTATACCCAATACACCCCTTTTCTTTGGTATATGTTCTTACTAGGTAGCCTACACTGGGCTTACACCCAAGATCTGCATGCTTAAGTTTTCTGAGTGTTGACTTTATAGGTGTGAGTTGCTGTGCTCAGTCTGTTTCAATATGTAAATAAGTTTCATACTACTTAAATCAGATTATGCATACTTATCTCATAAAACATTTATCCTTCCTTTATTCTGAAAACTTCCCAAATCTTCTCATTATTTTGAAATGCATAGTATTTATTATTGCCCATGATTGCCCAACTGTGCCAGCATCCCAGGCTTAGTTTAGTCCCTATTGGCCAACCTTTCCCATTCCTTCCAATCCTCTGTTTTCCTTGGCATCTGCATGTCTGTCTGTGCAGTACTTTTGTGTAGTGCCCTTGGAAGTTAGAAGAAGGTGGTAGATTCTCTGGGACTAGAGTTAACCGATGATTGTGAGCTGCTGTGCAGATTCTGGGAATTGAACCCAAATCCTTTGGAAGTGTTCTTAACCACTGAGTTATCTTCCCAGCCCCAGTCCTTATTTTATTTGAATGGCATTTAAATTGAGAGGGTGAAGATATGGATTTACTAAACTAGATTCATATTTAATATGAGGTAGGCAAGCAAAAGATTTTGTCTTGTCATTTATGTTGACAGTGTGACCCTGAAGAGCAAGACATCAGCTTCAATTAGTTTCATATGGTTGGATGGATTTTTTTTCAGGCAATCCATACTCACCTCTTAAAAATATCAGTCTCGCCGGGCAGTGGTGGTGCACACCTTTAATCCCAGCACTTGGGAGGCAGAGGCAGACGGATCTCTGCGAGTTCGAGGCCAGCCTGGTCTACAGAGCTAGTTCCAGGACAGGCTCCAAAGCCACAGAGAAACCCTGTCTCGAAAAACCAAAAAAAAAAAAAAAATCAGTCTCTATATGGATATTTCATTGTTCATTGCCAATAACACAATATAAAAGTTGGGTGGTTAAAATCCAACTATGTGCAGTCATTTATTCACTTACTAAATTAATAAATAATAAAGTACCTACTATGTGTCATGTAGGAAAGACAGTGGTGAATAGGATCATTAGGTTCCTTGACTTTAAAAAGTTTTCATTTCACTCCAAAACAACTAGAAAATCTCATTCACAGCCCAGCATAATTAGGATGACCTAGCTATATCCTCTAAGATTTAGAAGAAGAACATCCATCTTCACTGTAAAATTTTAGGGGGTTAGAAATGCAACCTGACTATGGTATGTAACAGTAGTGCTCTGAGCAGGTTATAGGATATGGTCATGAATACAGAGTTTCGATGATTAAAGCTTAATGGTTTTACAAGAATAGGCAGAGAAGATAGAACTTACACCACACATACACACTCCTACTCCCCATGACTGCTGAATTAGGCCCTTCACCACCTCAGGAGTCTACCAGAATGGCTGCACATAGTAGGCATATATAGAGAGAATGAGGGTTTGGGTGTCTCGTTTTCATTTTAACCTATCATCAGCTGGAAAATCCTGGGATGCTCAGTGGTGAACTCAGTGTGGAACTTGCTCTGCAGGAGCCTGAGATGAAAGGGTCACCGTGAAGATGAGACCTGTTTTGGCTACACAGTGAGTTCCAGGCAAGCCAGTGCTACAGAGTGAGACCCTGGCTCAACAAAACAAAACAAAATAAAACAGAGAGAAAAGAAATATTTTGGGAGTGCCTTGGTAGCTCAGAAAAATGTCCTATTTCTGAGGGAGACAGCAAGTGCAGGGAAATTCTTTTTCTGAAGAGGTGAGGTCATTTAGCTTTTCCTTGAGCCATGTGGAAATCACTACAGTTTGGTGAAAAGTTAGAAAGCATCTAGAAGTGTCTGGTTGTTATCCAGTTGCATATTATTTCTGTCCCCCACCATTCCTTTCTTTTCCCACATGAACCCTTCCCTTAGTGCCAGGCTTTGCCTTATCGTGAGCTCTTAACTAAAGGATGTTATCCTTTTCTTTCCGTGTCTCACCATTGTTCAGCTATAGATGTTTAGAGAATGAAGGTCCTTTAGGGTACCAGTGGGATCCTTGGATACCTGAACATGGAGTAAACATTATCAGTGAACAGAGCTGATATTTGGCACCATCCAGCATGCGCCTAGGAATATCTGGGATGCTTTGGAGGTCTTAATGCCAAGAACAATTATTTTCCTTCTACCCCAAATATTTATTTATAAATAAAAATATTTTTTGTTAAAAAGCAAAACAACCCACCCCCAAACAACAAAAACATCCCACATTTGAATGTTGGAGCATTTTCCTCACTTATAAAATAAGTTATTACCTGAAATATGGATGGTATTGGTTATTGTGAAAACCAAATGAAGTCATGTAATAACTATGCCTGGAAAACATATGTATTAACAGTCTGATGAGCAGTAAAAATATAGCAAGTAAATTTTCATTTGGGAAAATCAACATTTAATGTAAAACTAGAAAAATTTCACTTGCAAAGCATTTAATTTTGGTTCAAGGTTTTTTTTTTTTTTATTTTTTAAGACAGTGAATCGTCATTTTGGGAGAAAGCTATTGTGCTATTGTGAGTTTACAGTTTCCGGGCCCTTTCTGAAATGATGACACCTGGGTAAAAGTGGTGGCGGTCTGCCAGACAGTGTTCCATTCATATAGATGGCTGTGGTACAGATGCTCCTGAGAGCTGGCCAGGGACCTGCTGTGCCATTCTCCCCTTCACAGAGTCACTTTGAAGGTCGAAAAGCAAGTCTCAAATATGCTAGGTCCCCTAACTAATGTTTTAGAGGCTGCACTTAAAAAGAGTTCGTTTTGAGACCAGGTTTCTTTTCACAGTCCTGTGTTTCTTTGAATTCATTTTATATCTTAGGCTGGCCAGAAACTCACAATCCTCCTGCCTCCATATCCCGAGTGCTAAGATTATAGGAACATAGCCACAGTGCTTGGCGAGATTATCACCTTTGAAAGTAATTTTCTAACAATGATGAGATATATCAGTAGAAATCAGCTTTGTATTTTAGAGTAAAATATTATGCACTATGTATTAGTCAGTGTTCTATTGCACCATGACGGTAGCTCTCGTAAAGGAAAGTGCTTCACTGGGGCTTGCTTACAGTTTCAGAGGTTTACTCATCACAGCAGCGAGTATGGCAGCATGCTGACAGACGTGGTGCTGGAGAGTAGCTGAGAGTTTTACTTCGGTATCCACAGGCAACAGGAAGATTGAGACACTGAGTAAGTTTGAGCTTCTGAACCCTCAAAGCCTACTCCCAGTGACATACTTCCTCTAATAAGGCCACACTTCCTAATCCTTCTAACGAGTGCCATTCCCTGATGACTAAGTGTTCAAATATATGAGTCTATGGGGGGCATTTTTATTCAAACTACCACTTCTGTATAACTCCCCTTTTTTATTGAAAATAGCTTCTTTTCTCACAAAATGTATCCTGATTAGCTTCCCCTCTCTCTACTTTTCCAAGTTTCTCCTCACCATCCCTCCCATCCATAGCCACTCTATTTGTCTCTGAGTAGAAATGAACAGACTTCCAAGAGATATAATTAAAATATAACAAAGTAATTGTAATAAGATAAATAAAAAAGTTATTACATTGATACTGTTGGACATGGCAAATGGACGTAAGGAAAAGAACCTAAGAGAAGGCAGAAGAATCAGAGATCTACTCATGTGCACACTCAGGAATCCCAGGAAAAAGACTGTGCAGACCCATGCAGGCCCTGTGTATACTGCTTCAGTCTCTGTGAGTTCATAGGAGCATGGCTCATGCTGATTTAGAGGGCCTAGTTTTCTTGGTGTCTTCTAGTCCTTCTGACTCTTATGTTCTTTCTGCCTCCTCTTCTGTGGGATTCCCTGAGTTCTGAGGGGTGGGGTTTAATGAAGACATACCCTTTAAAGTGTCAGTGGGGTGTCCTGGTCAAAATGAACTATTGGGACAATGTAATATTTGATCAGTAGCTCACAGGAGGTAAGGAAGAGAACTGTGTACATATCTAGTGAGAATCAGGTGAAGAAGGTGGTAAGCCAAAGGGGTTGAGATGGGGAAGATTCAGGCATGTGAGAAGTTTGTAAGGAAGTCACTGTGGCTGGAGTAGAGTGGGAAGCAGATCATTTGGAGAAGGAATAAAGACTGGCAATGATGAGCATGTGGCTACTGTAAATACCATTTTGACTCTGAAAAAAAAATAAATAAAGGGACTCATTATTTATCACCTTATTTTGGGAACTCTTGGAGTTTTCAGACCCTTTATAGACTACTGGCCTCAAGAGCTAAATTTATCTTTTTTTGATCTGCCTTATGACCGTTATGGTGAAATGAAAATAGCCAACTTGAGCGTTACTTTCTGATTCACCCTTAATTGGGTCACAGGTTCATGTCATCATTCTAAATGCCCCAATGTCCTTGGTCATAACATAAAGGTGTTTATCACAAAGACAATCAACTGTCACATAAACTGTTGTTTGTTGGTAGTAGTAACTCAGAGAAGGAGTCTGTAATAGATTCTTCATGACTGACAAGCACCGTCTGCAATGTGTTCAGACCAAATAGTAATGGTGCGTGTACTATGAGTTAAGTGTTATTAAAATGTAGAGATTCTGTCACTATAGGTGATTTCTAATTTTGGCTTTCCATTGTGTTCATCACAAGATGTGGGAAGATTTTGTAGCTAGGAGGAGAGAAATGTGAAATAAATGAGCCAGCTAAGAAGAATCTTCCTTCCTTCATGTGACATGGTAATCCTCATATATGATAAAATATTAGCATTCATTGACAGACCTTGTAAGAGGAGTGATATGTTCAGGCTCTTCTTTATGATTTAGTGAGATAGATTAACCGTGATGGATTTTCCAAGTTTTATAGGACATAAGAACACAAAGCTGTAACCAATGGTCTGATTATTAGATTAACTATGCTTAACTAGTACAATTTCTTGCAAATAGAGTGAACAAGGGTGTTATAAATAGTTACTCCCAGACTAGATATACCCAGCTTGAACTATCCCTAGAAAATAGAAATGCACACTGTTCTAGATTTGTGATAGATGCTTGGATGGGGACCCTGATCCTCTTGCTCAAGTCTGTGTCCTTTTATGCAAAACAATGGTTTATTAGATGCATTATAGGATCGCCAGAATACCGAGTCATATTTTATATGGAGTTGCATGCCATCTTTACTCAAGTTATGTACTTCCAGGTCAGCATTCCTTCCTTTTGGTAGACATAGTGGAACCAAGGCTGAGAGCTGTGATGTGACCTGATCAGAACTAGTAACCAACAGCACGAGTCATCAGGGAAATGCAGTCTTGATCACAGAACTAGTAAAGAATATCTATTAACTTTCCAAGACCAATACTATGTTGCTCAAGGATCAAACACAAATATAATTAATAGAAGCATCACTGCTGAGCTAGGCATAGTAGCTCATAACTGTAATCCTAGTAACCGAAAGACTAAGTAGCATTGCCATGAGTTTGATGCCATGTGGGCTACATAGTTCAAGATTAGCTTCAGCTATAGTATAAGACCTTGTTTCAAAAAAATATAACAAAAAATTGTGCTTAAATGTTTGTTTCTCTCATGAGATTCTGTAATATTAATAGAAGTGTTTTGTATTTCAAGCAGAGTTTAAGTTAAACCAAAGGCTCTAAGTTGATACATACTTAATAAAGATAGTTCAATGCTCAGTTTATATTGGAATGACATTTTACTTACAATGATGTGAAAACAGTATCTATTCAGTAGAAACCGTGCACCAACCTTTGGGTTTCTGTCTTATTCTAGACTAACAATGTACTGTCCAATACTCCTTTTGATGCTTATTGCTTTGACTGAATGCCTCCCTCTAAGCCAGGTAACCAAGGAGACTGACTGATTCTAATATTCTACTACGCAAGAGGTTGGTAAATTATGACTTTTATTTGGTTAGATTTGCTAAATGCATTTAAACTTGTGGCATTTTCAACTTAAGAAGTGTTTGTAGATGTAACACCATTTTAAGCTGAGGACCTAGTTAGGCACACTTAATCACATAGAAACATTTTGGTTGCCGTTTATCAAATGCACAGATTAATAGAATTCTGTGTGATATTCTAATGAATGCTTTCACTGTGCACTGATCAAATCCATTCTCCCTTTACTTATACTTTCCCTGCCTTTTCCAACCTCTTACATTTACAATTCTATAATTAGGTCAATGGTTTTTTTTAAGCTTCTCATATGAAAAATATGTGGTACCTGCCTTTCTTTGCCTTGATTATTTCACTTTGCATAGTGTTTCCATTCTATCTAGAACAGGATTTTATTCTACTTTATGGCTTAATAATTACCCATTGTGTATGCATGTATGTCACATTTTCTTTGTTCATTCATCTGTTGATTGGCACCTAAACGGATATCATATCTTAGCTATAAATACAGGCATGCAAGTCTATCCTTGGTATGTCAATTTTATTTCCTTTGGACATGCACATGTTCTCAGTAATGAAAAATAGTTGTTAGTTCATAAGGTAGTTTTAATTTTAATCTTTTCAAGAGACTCCAGACTGTTTTACATAATGATTGTAGTAATTAACATTCCTATCAACAGTGTATGAGACTTTCATTTAATTCACACCCTCATTAACCATTGTTATCTTTGGTTTTTGATAATAGCCATCCTAACTAGAGTGAGGTGATATGTCATTGTTGTTAAGGTTTGCATTTCCCTGGTGGCTAGTGTGATTAAGTGTGTTTTATACATTTGTTGGTCATTTGTATTTCTTCCATTGAGATGTATTTGTTCAGACTTTTTGTGTGTGAGAAAGCATGTTGGGGGCAGATATTGAAATTGGCATTCATATGAATTCCAAGAAAATAACAAGGTAGGGGCAATGCCACCTTTGCTTATTATAAAGGTCCCTATTTACTTTTCTTCCCCAGAGAGATAAATTAGGTAGATTACTTTATGGAGCTGGGAGTAGGGTAGATCTGGCTGCTCTCAATACATTTTGATTTACACAGCAAGGATTTCCTTTTGATTATCTGTTCAAGCTGTTTATAAAGGAGAAGAGTGTTGGGATTATTTGTTTACACTGTAGAGATGTATCTCCACCTAAGTCACCTTCTGATTGGTTTAATAAAGAGCTAAATGGCCAATATCTAGGCAGGAGAGAATAGGTGGGACTTTGGGAAAGAGAGAGAGAAAGAGAGAGAGAGAGAGAGAGAGAGAGAGAGAGAGAGAGAGAGAGAGAGAGAGAGAGAGAGAGAGAGGAACTGGGAGAAGGAATCTAGGTTTGAGATTTTATCAGCAGACTCGGAGAAAGTCAGATGTGCCTACTAAGAAAAGGTAACCAAGTCATGTGGTAGAATGTAGATTTAAAAACATATGGGGTTACTTAAGTTATAAGAGGTAGTTTGGAGAAAGTCTAAGATAAGGTCAAGCTTTCATGATTAATAACAAGTCTCTGGGTTTTTGTTTGCAGGCTGGTGGTCCTGATGAAAAAGTACTACTATAGATGAGTCCACCCACAAGTAGGCTTGGTGCTGCCAAGAAGACTCTCTGGAGTTCTTGACACTTAGCTGTGTTTAGCTCACAGTCAGTGTGCAGAACCTGGGGTTTAAGGGAATGGCAAAGAATAAGAGAATAAGGAAAAGTACCAACATTTTATTCAGAGAGCCCTGACTTCAGCATTGTTTTATAAATAGTGATTTAACAGAAGTTAAAATTTGATGCATACATGAAATATATATGTTACTATACACTTGGAGCAATGCATACACACACACACAAAGTTCACTATAAGAGTTGATTGGCTTAGTAGAGTGCTGTCATTGTCCTCTTATGTCAGAAATAAGAGGTAAGCTTTGATGAGTCTGAAATAGATTATTGGTGTTTCATAACAGAATTCCTACGTTGTAGCATTGTTCATAAAGACCAAACCTAAATCAAGAGCCAAACTGAAGGCTCTTAGGAAAGAATTTGGACTCTGAGTAGCAATGACCTGAAAGGGAAAGGGAATTTTCTTTGTGCTTTTGTTACTTTGACCCCACCTTTGTCATTCAAACATTCCTTCAAGATTTTTGGAACACGTTGATGCTTAGGGTAGTTTCTGGTCTTGTAATATCTTTCTTCATTCTTCCCCCCCCTTTAGTCTCTATCATATTTAACACAGTACATGAAGTAAATAGATTTTCACAATGGTCTGGTTGATTAAGCAAGCCTTTTAAAAATGAGTAATTGAAAATCCTGATGTGATACAGATTGAAGTTTCTGTGTGATCTTCACTGGATCTCTTTCCCCAAAAATTGAAATTCAGACTGCTTATTGCTGATGAGACTCAAACTGGTGCAGCCACTATAAGAATTAGTGTGCAGGTTCCTCAGAAACCTTACAAGAGGTCTACCATATGTCCAACTGTACCACTCTTGGGTATATACCCAAAAGAGTATCTATCCTGCTGCAGAGATGCTCAGACAACTGTGTTCATTGTTGTTCTGTTCACATTAACCAGGAAATGGAAACAGCCTCAAATTCTATCAACTGATAAATGGATAATAAACAATGGACTATTACTCAACCATTAAGATTATAAAATTATAAAATTTACAAGTAAATATATGGATCTGGAAAGCAGTTATTCTGAGTGATATAACCCAGACCCCAAAAGACAAACATCAAATATTATCTCTTATTTGTGGGTGTTAATGTTGAATCTACAACTGTGTTATGTTTCATTTGGAATACACATAGAGGCCATTACTAATTGTAGAGAGTTTATTTGGAATTTCATCAGACTGAAGCCCGCTGAGTCAGGCCACTTCCTTGCTTTCAAACTCCTCCCAAGTGCTCTGCCCTGAGATATATTCTCAGCTCTACACTCACATTCAGAGAGGTGGGGATCTGTATCAGATTGAGTTAGAAAAAAACCTGGAAGGGTTGCCACAGTATACAGTAAGCATTTACTCAGTCCAAGACTTGACTTTTAGCAACTATAGGGTCTTTCCCAAAGACAGTGGTCATCTTAAGCCTTGCACCAATGACTCAGATTTTATTCATTTAAGACTACGCAGGAGGGAAAACTCCCAGCTGAGGTTGACAAGAAAATGTAAGCAAGTAAAGCTAAAAATAAAATGCTGTGTGGGATTCCTCATTTCAGACAGGCTGTGACAGCGCCAAGTGTCACACAGCTTGGAGTGGTGAGGGAGAGGCATATATTTAGATGGTTAACAAGGGGTGGGGGATTCTATCACTGGTTGAAGAGACTGAGCCACCAAATGTGATGAAATTTTCCTTGACAGAAAGGAGCATGATTTTTGCCTTCCCCATCCTTTCCCCTAGAGTCCCTGGGTGACATGACACACTTTCATACCTCCCTAGTACAATCTAGGTCACCTGTCCCTGAAATAGCAGAGTCCAGTGAATAGGGCACACAGTATCTGACCCCAAATCTAGGGTACCTGCTAGGAATGCTTCATCTCTGCATATCTTATCTCAGGTCAGAGTCATCACCATGGGGCATCAACAATGGAACCAACCTATGCATCAGTAATTGTTTTCCAAGCCTTTTGGCTGAAGAAATCTTATTTTCAGAAGTACAAGATACAGGCAGGGAAGGCAGGCCTGCAGTGATGGAAGAGGCTGAGCTAATTCTTTGTCCCATGTCCACTGGCCCCAAATTACAGTGTTGTGGAACCCCCTGGAGATCAGGAAGAGCAGGACTGTTGTGTATAGGTTGTGCACATAGATAATGTAAAAACTTGCCTCACAGGAGAGTCAGAAAATAGCCAATATAATCTCCTTGTAGATGAGAAAGTTGAGGCATAAGGTAGTCTGCACAGTATCCACAAGCTGCTGCAAAGGCAGGATCTAAATGCACAAACCGTGACTCTTAAGTTTTCTTTTTTTGGGAGGGGGCAAGGTCTTATGTATACCCAGGCTTGTCTGGGACTCACTGTGTGGCCAAGGATGACCTTAAACTTTTCATCCTCCTGCCTCTACCTCTGGAATGCCAAGATTATAGGCATGTACCACCATGCTCGGTTTATGCAGTACTGGGGACCAAATCCAGGGCCTCATGTATGCTAGGCAAGAATTCTGCCAACAGAGCTATATCCCAGCCCAGTGCCTTCCATTTTCCTGGTGTTGGAGAGACTTTCTAATCTCTAAGTTCTCCTTAGCCCACCCATGATAAAAGCAACCTCAGGGTTGCAAGGCTAGGGAGTAACCCATGTGTGCTTCAGAGAAGAGACAAAAGTGGAAGTGCCTTTGGAGTCAAGGTATACTTTCAAAAGTAGCAGCTTGAGCACACAACCAGGCCATCTTCAATCTTATTCTTAAGCATTGATGGTGTAAGGAAAGCTGATACACTACTAGGCTCAGAGTGGAGGCTTCCCAACAAGGAATTCTAATAATAAATGACATCGGCCTTTTCTTAGTTTACTTGTCACCATGACAACGTATCTAACAGAAACAGCCTAAGGGACAAAAGGGTTTTTGGCTTATGGCACTTCTTCAGAAGTCATGAATCGGGAAGCGAAAAGCTTAGGGCTGGAACCAGGAGTATGTAAACCATCAAAGGCTTGCTTCTAATAACCACTTTACAGGAGCCAGGATCAACCTTCCAAAGGCTTCACAGTCTTCAAAATTAAGGCTACAAGGTGGGGACTGAATGTTCAAAATATGAGCCTATGGGGATACTTTAGATCCAATCCATGTCAGAGCATGGCAAGTCTTCAAGAGCTGCAGCCAGTCTTCACAGTAGATTAAGATTAACTCTGCCCACCAATCTCCAAGAACTATCAGGTATTACTACTCTTTGGCTCACCTTTATGTAGGCCCAAAGAGAGTAGATTTTCACCTCAAATTTATGCATTAAAAATCTTAACATGTTAAGTTAATGTTAAGTTAAAAGTTAACATATAGTGCCACTGAAGTTGGTTTTTAAAAAGAGGTTATTAACGTCATCTGAATCATATTGGTGACACTTGGTGTCCTAAGAAGAGATTGGGGTAGAGGAAGGTAGAGGAAAGAGCTCACAAAGAAGGAATACAGGTAGCTATAACTACGGAGAGAGACCTCAGAACAACCCAGCCCTGCTTACATCATAGCCTAGGACTAACAGCCTCTGGAACAAAGAAATACACTTTTCCTGATGTAAACTGCCAGTGAGGTTGTCTTTTGCGCGAGGGAGGACTACAGAGAGCATCCACAGATCTGCACGGGGATTCTGATTTTGTGGCTCTAACTGCTGTTTGAAACTCTGCATTCTTATGAAAGGAAAGAGGAGGGGGTAAAGACTTTCTTTTCTGTTGTGTTGCACAGTTTCTATGTTGGCTATCATGTATAATCACTTCCTTCTGCCCAGCTCCCAAACTTTTGTTGTTAAAATGCTGGAATGCTTTTTTTGGTCATCTAATGTGGATTTTCATGAAGCAGATGAAGAAGTGAGAAGCATGTGTAGCGACCAAAGTATGAAACCAATTAACACTTCAGAGTATACCTAAGAGGGGCCGACAGAATGTCTCCTTAAACCCGGAGAATGTTAAGGAGCTTGCTGCTGTTGTTATTTTCCTAGAGCACATGGGGTACTTCTCTCTGCATTTGGTACCCTGCTCCCAAAGGTAAAGAGCAACTTCTATACATTGACTATAGATTACAAAGCTGGCATTTTACAGGAGACATTAATCAGAGATGTTGGGGAAGATAATCAGAGATGTTGCATCTCCTCATCTTCCTCTTGTTCCCTCCTCATCCTTCTATAATGAGTTCAATTAAGGTTCTTACAGGAGCAGGGACAACTTACAAGGGTGATCTATAATTGAAGAAAATAGCTCTACCTCCCTCAATGACTATTAACAAATCCTCAGAAAGCCTTATGAGTCTTTGCCCCTCCATGGTGGGATGCTGACTAGACCCATCTTTTCCAGGTGCTCATAGCTGCTGAGAGTTCTAGAGTGGAAAGGGAAGACAGTGTTCCTTAACATGTCACCCCTTCTGGCTCTTGCATTCTTCACTGATGTTCCTTGAGACTGTGTGTGTCTCTCTGTATGTGTGGGGTGTAGCGAGCGTGGTCAGCCGGCAATGGGAAACAACCAAACTAGCCTTATATGAAATACTCAGCTTTAATAAATGGGAGAAAATTACAGAGCCAAAGTTCCAGCGAAGAGCAGGGAACCAAGAGAGCAAATCACCAAAGCACAGATCTTTTAAAGGTATTTTGTGCCCCCGAGGGGTCACGCCCCTCACACAAGGGATTGGTCAGCTACACCATTATCTCCCCCTTTTGTCTAAATAAGACAGATTCAGAACCAACTACAACTATATACAATGGAAACAGATAATATAAAATTACAAGCAGCAAACAATATTAAGCAAGAAACATATAACAAAAGTTTTACTAAGCATTCTATTTCAAGGAGTCTAAATAATGTAGAGGGTAGCTACAATTGTCTACTCTTCCACCCCATCAAAGATCTGAGAAGCAACCCGGAAGTACAAATGAAAAACTTCCAAAATGTGCAACAGATGACAGAGACAACCGACTACCTGGGCAATCACACAAAGTCTCGTTAGCAATGCTGAGGCAACCAACTTTGGCTAAGGCATAACACAACCGACATACCATTTTTTTAAAGGCAAGGAACCTTTAGTAGAACTATCCTACCCTGTCTTGGCAAGATAAGACAATCCTGTTTTATCCATTTATGGATATTCTGTATCTTTGTCAGTAGTAGAGGTATGGGCTGTTCTTTGCCCAAAGGCCAGTTCTGCCAAGAAGAAGACAAGCTCCCAGTGGAGTGTCTTTGGTGCTCAACATTCTCTCGGAAATAGAGCAGTGTTGCTAGGAGTGATTGTGTCTCATAAGTACAAAACTCTAGGTTAGATTAAAGGCCATGTTCTACAGCTCTTCGAAGAGGTCGAAGATTATATTATCTATACTAAATATAGTCTCTATGTATCTAAAAAACCTGATTATCCTAAATATAAATATGACAAACATATAATTCTCAATACCTATCTAACTTGAAGACTAAGAGAATAAACAACTGTGCAATAAATAAAGACAATGATTTCCAAATGTAAACAATGTCATTACATAAATAATATCAGAGGTAGAAATGTACATTGCAATATGGTAAACAATGTCATTACATAAATAATATCAGAGGTAGAAATGTACATTGCAATGTGGTATATATCTCAATATAACAATTGTTTTAAACAGAGGTAGAAGCATACTCTCATACAATGTTCAATATATCAATATACAAGAATCAGCACCAATACAGTTTTCTAAAAACAATAACTCACAAATATCAATCATCCCATCAGACCAGTTAATCCCTCCTTTTTTTTTCAATATATACACCCCTGAGTCCATATAATACCTCTCCCATCCCCTCGACCCTATATCAACCACCAATTAGTGTCCCTAAACCTGAGGGCAAACTCTGTTGGGAGAGGGGGCATCGTCCTCTAATATTACTTCCAGCTTGGGGATGGTGGTGGGAGTGGTGGTGGTGATGGTGGTGGTGATGGTGGTGGTGGTGGTAGTGGTGGTAATAAGCATGCATATAGCAGACTTGTTGCTAGAACTCATGGGTTGCCTTTTGAGGTTGAGAGGGGGATGAGGAAAGGAGATAGGAATGGCACGGGGCATAGGCAGTGAAAAGTTTTTAGAAGACCTAGGTGCTTAGGTGATCTATGTTTCATATGGCACTGATATTCAGAGCTTTCCCCAAATGGGTCAGATGGCTAGACTTGTGGCTTTGAAGACAGAGAAATCCAGCTGTCTTCCCTAGGGTAGATCACTTAACTTTTCTAAGCCTCAATTTCCTATCTTTAAAATGGGAATAATTATAATCAATACCTCATAGAGTTTTATGAGATACACATGAGTTTAGTTACTAGTTTGATGCCTACTTATTTATTCGGGTTGTTTGCAGGGAGGAAGGATTTGCTAGCTTTAGATTTCCTTTGATTCAGAAGATCATGGTTAAAAACTAGGAATTCATCTAGGCGTGATTGTGCTTAGCTGTAAGTCTAGCACACAGGAGGCAGAAGCAGGTAGGTGAGTTCAAAGCCAGTTGAGCTAGTAAGGTTTAGGCTAGGTTGAACTACACAGTGAAATCATGTCTCAATCAGTCACAACAAATACAAACCAAGCAAGCAAACAACCCAAAGGCTGAGGTGAGATGGCTTAATTCAAGGCACAGATATGTAATTCTCCCGTCTGATCTCTTTTGACAAGTTATTTAATTTATGCAAGCTCCAGTTTGTTCATTAAAACGCAAACGGTGTCGCTGGTTGGCATGTCTCAGAATCTCTGTGAAGATGAGCTGCGAGGCAGTATAAGGAATTCACTGCACAGCACCACAGTAATTTAAATTATTATTATTGCTCTCATGCAGAACACAACAGTTATTCTGAAGGTTGTCCAAATTTGGGTATTAGAACCAATTGCCTGAATGTTATTGATCCACATGTGCTGTGAAAATCACTCCTTGTGGAAAGGTGAAAGATATTCCCAGGGGAGAAGCATTCCTGGTCAAATGAGTTTTACAAGTGCCTTACACTCCTGTCCCTCTTAGAGACTACAAGGTCAATGTATACCCTAAATATTATGTGGCTTTGCTTCTAAGACCTCAGGCAAATGCAAAACTCTTAGATACCCAAGTGCTTTACGTAAAATAGGGAAGTGTGTGTAACATAGACATAGTCACCTGAAGATGTTAAACCATCTCTAGGTTCCCTAATATTCCAGTGCTATGCATATAGTGCTATAGTGTTGTTATAGTGCATTGTTTAAAAAAAGTGAAGCAAGCCTGTACATGTTTGGTATAAATGTACTTTGTTCTGAGTATTTAAAACCCACGGTTGGTTGACTCTGCAGATCTGTAGTTTATTAAGGTCCCGAGAGGAAGTCTGTTGACCAAGCCTGTGAGACACTGTTGTAGTCACACCCCTCATTGCGTTTGTTCTCAGGACACTCTTCTTCACAGAATACCCTGGCATTTTGCATGAGCTTCTGACCTCTGACCTATCTGAGGAGGTGCCGTTCTGTAGTCTTCTTTGCTCTGTTTTAAATATTGGCTCCTTTATGCTCCATGTTTCGAGTCTGTTTGTCTGTCCGTATGTCGGTTTCTCTTTTTCAAACTCTGTCACTTTTTCTTTATGTCTTATATTTGCCTTTGATTTGTATTTGAGTTGAGTTGCAGACTTCATAATTAGAATGTCAACAAGAGACACATTTATGATTTCTGGCTTTTTGTAGGATAATGAGCCTAGACACAGCAGAAGGTCACAGAGGCCACTACTAGTTCCTCTTTCTCTGTTCTCAAAATACAAATCTCCCCCAAATCCTGTGGCATTGCTCCCTGCCCTCTGCTTCTTGTCTTTCTTCTTTGGCCTCAAAGCTGTATGTCTGTAACTTTATGGCCTCTAGAGGGCAGTGTGGTCATAAGAAAGGAAGTTTGACTTAGTTTTCTGGATACTAAATCTAGACGCTACTCCAAGAAGTGCTGTCCCTCCCTCCCTCCCTCCCTCCCTCCCTCCCTCCCTCCCTCCCTCCCTCCCTCCCTCCCTCCCTCCCTCCCTCCCTCCCTCCCTCCCTCCCTCCTCCCTCCCTCCCTCCCTCCCTCCCTCCCTCCCTCTTTTTCCCAACTTCTTTGGGAAGAAACAAATGTCAGCTGGAGCCTTGGAGGCGAACACTAAAGATAGGTGGGGATCACAGAGGACAGAACTCCAGCTTTCAAAGAGACCAGGTCCTGAAGTCAGTTGACCAGGGTGGTGGCTGTGGTTCTGGGGTCATCACTGCTGGTGTGGACAGAGCTATGAGAATGCTTTTACTTTAGGGCTTTGTTCATTAGTGAAGACAATTCTGTTTATTTTGACTAAGTGAACTTCAATAGTTACATGAAGATGAATATTTCTGGCTTTGGGGTACTGGATTTTGATCAAAATAGAAGGAGAAGTGAAGCATGATTAATAAAAACTTAGAGAAATTGGGGTTCAACCTGAAGGTCAGAAAAGCAAAGTGGCCAGTTACTTTCTCTTACCTCAGTCCAAAATGGCTCTTACTTCCGTAATCTCAGAATAAGACTGTGTCTGTGAGCTGTCTCTTCCTATCTAGTAATCTTCTCTAGGGCTGGGATTAAAGGCATGCACCACTACTGCCTGGTTTCTATGGCAAACTAGTGTGGCTACTGGGATTAAAAATGTGTGTTACCACTGCCTGGTCTGTAAGGCTGACCAGTGTGGCTGTTTTACTTTTCTGATCCATAGGCAAACTTTATTTGTTAAGATGCAAATGAAACGCCACTGCAGAGAAGGGACACTTGTTTCCACGAACAGGAACTGTTGCATGTCACAACATAAGCAATGCTCTTGGTGCTTGGAGCAAAGGCTTATCCAGGGGGAGTCACAGTCTTGCAGCCTGCTGGCCCTCAGCAGGGTGAATTGGGCCAAGTCAGTTCATGTATTTGATGTCATAATTATTTCATCAACTAATTCCATCTCAAAGAATAGTTATAAGGGTTAGAGTAGTGACAAACGCAGCATAGTTCGTAGTAACACACCAGTGTGACCCACAGTGTGGTGCCTGGACCAGCCTTATTATCAGCCACATCACCTGGTAACCCGCTAGAAAATAGACGCTCCGGTCCTGGCACCCCATATCTACTTAACCAGAGACTTTGGAGCCCAGATATCTGTGTGCTCATAAACCTCTATGTGACTGCGAGGCATGCTAGAGCCGGAGAAATGGTGTTGTGCTGGAACTAGCTTATTGCTGCTGCTGAATAATAGTATTTATTATTAATTTCATGGCTGTGAATGTTACTAGAAATGAAAAAATATACTGCCTTATAAAAGACTGACAATGTTGTTGAAGGACCCAAATATTGAACGTGGGATTTTGAAGAACCAGCGTGGTTATGGGCAATAAGAGAAGCCAAGGTCCCATGCATTGAAAACTGTGTGCTGGCTGGTGGGACTGGCACGGCTGCTCTCTGCTGGGGTTGGGCTTAAAGGATGGGAAGCATGGAGATATCAGATGCGTGGGAACAGGACGTGCTGACTGAAGGAAATAGCCATGACAATAACTGTGATGTAGAAGTATGGCTAATCAAGAAGTGAGGAAATCGCAGAGCTTTAAAACACAGTCAACATTTCGGTGCTCCTCTTATAGGCCAGGCACTGTGACATTGTTAGCACTGGGGATGTGGACGCTAGAAACGCTTGTGGAGATAAAATATTAAAGAGGTTTGAGTGTGGCATACACAGAGAGAGAGGGGGGGAGGGAAGAAGGGAGAGAGAGTGAGCACAACACATCAAAACAAATAAAGATTATAAAAGAGAAACATGTTCCAATACTCTTCTGTGTCATGGTTCTCAGTTTAGGAAGATATTACCATGACCAACACCATGATCGTGTGCTGCTTCTGGACTCAGGCCTTGAAAACACTGCCCACACACAGTCCCCAGCCTTTCTTCCTCTGCATCAGTGCCCTGGATTGCAGCTTCCTGTGCTAGATGTGTCTCTGCAAAATTGTGGAGCCCTTTCCAGCTAGAATCCCTGAGTGAATCCATGGAACAGAGTTCCTTGGAAGTTCTGTTAGACAGACAGCTGAAGCAGAAAGCACAGACAGGGAGGCTGGCGAGAGAAGAGGCTGAGACCCAGGGCGGAGACTTCTTGCTGAGATGCTGGTTGGGTTCACAAAATGGAATATGTCAGTTATGTAGGATAGAGGGATTCCCGAGCTGGGCAATTTTCTAGTGTTGTTTGTATGCATGTTGAACCACTGAAAGGTTCTTTGTAGGAAAAGAATACCTTTCTGTTTCTGGAACTGAGATAAAGGAGGACAAAGCAGTTTATACATAGCAGGGGGAGAGTGGGAACTGTTTCAAAGCATTCTTTTCAATTACTTCCCTGAAAGTAGGATCCTGGAAAAATATAACATTTTGAAGTTAATTCTAAATTTTCCTGGGTTCTTTATATACACAGGATTTGCACACACACACACACACACACACACACACACACACACACACACACACACACCAAGCAACCACACAAACAAAGAAGTATTCTCCTATATTGTTTTGTGTGGTGACTTCAGTTTGGGAAACTATGATTACCTGCGACATGTTCTTCCAGCTGCCGCAAGGAATGCCTCAGAGCTCTGTTCTTGAATACACTTGATCTTGAAGTCCACATGCAACCTTTTCTCAGATGTGGCAGTGATTCTCTCTGTTAGCTCGGTCACTGACATGTGTGTATGTGTGTGTGAGATACCTCTTTTAGTTTCCACAAAGAAAATGCTGGGAGGTCCCCTCTGACCTTTAAAATTCTTGGCATGAGCTTGGAGCTCACGTGAGGTGGAAGGATCCCAGGGCTTGCTGAGTGATTCTTTGTTATTTATTTTTAATGTCAAATTATAACAAGAACTTCCAAGGCCTCCAGGGAAATATCCTTAAATAGAACAGAGCACTGTGGTACATCTCTCAGCCAGGTATAAATGAATAAGCTGATTGCCAAGGGCAAGCAAAAGAGTGGAGAAGAAGGTATTATTGAAATGTTTGCATGTAGATATAAGTATATATTAATGTATATAAAACTATAATGAAAAAAATTACATTTTAACAGTAGTGATTGTTCACTTGGATTGCATTAGGTCCAAGTTATGAATATGCATAACATTAGGCTATCGAATTACTAAACAAATACACCATGAAAAGGTTCAGGAGGGGCCAATCTTTTTGTATAAATTCATATAGCAATGGAGGGTCTAAGATAAGAGGTGAGTGTATATAGATAGCATAGATAGATTTTATGGTTTGAGAGTTCTTATGTATGCCACTGGACATGAATGAGCTGCATTTCTCTTATGAAAGATGAGAATTCAGTCATATCCAGCAAACACCTGAATGCTGGGCCTAGAGAAGTGGAAGACTGTGGTCATTATGTTCTCATGTAAGCAAACAAGCCACGTGTTTTCAGTTAATTTTTAAGACTCTAAAATAGGTTGAAAGCTGTTCTGATTAGCTTTTCTATTTCTGTAATAGGACTCTGATCAATAGCAACTTGGGAGGAGAAAAAGGTTTTTTCTGTCTTACAGATTACAGACTACCATCGAAGGAAGCCAAAACAAGAACTCAAGGCAGGAAGTTGGACACAGGAACTCAAACAGGGACCTGGGAGGAACTTGGATTACTGGCTTGCTTCACCTGATTTGCTCATCTACCTTTCTTATACAGTTCAGGCACACTGGCATCAGGATAGCACTGTCTCCAGTAGGCTGGGCTTCCTGTATCAGTTATCAGTCAGCAAAATGTTCACACAGACCTGCTCATACTCTAATCTACTGGCAGCAATCCCTCTTCTAGAGAGTGTGTCAAGTTGACTATCTAGATTAGCCATCATGAAGAGAGGAAATATACATTGAAACATTCTAGGTACAGGTTCTGGAAATATAGTGATGAGCAAGACTAAGTGGGTGTTTCCATGGAGTTCATCTCTCCTTGTATTTGTGTATATCTGTGTTTGTGTGTAGAGTGGTAGAAAAAGAGAAAAATTGTGGATATGTACCATTGAGATGTCCAGGGTGCCAAGAGACCTCAAGGAGAATTGATCTGGAGTAATCAGAGAAATCTGTAGATGAAGTAATGCTTTGTATGAAATTGAAGAGAAGAACATACAAGGCCACTAGAGAACAGACAAACATTCTAGGCTGAGGGAACCACATGCCCATGCCTTGCAATGGGACAATCATCATGTATACAAAGAAATAAGAACACAGGCCCGAACACAGAACGAAGAGGAGCACGGAAACACCTGGCTCTGGACTGTGAAATATGAACTAGACACTCAGGGGCTGGCAAACCACACTGACTAGCTTTGTCTTCTCTCAACAGTCATGACCATTCTCCATCTGGTTTCCAAAATGTGTTCATTTACTCTAAGCCCATTGCAGTTTTGTTAGGAAAATTTTCTTTGTCATGAAGTAGAATCACTTTTATTCATTTCTGTTCTAGTTTCTTTCTATTACTGTGATAAAACATTGACCAAAAACAACCTGGGAGGAGGACAGGGTTTATTTATCTCGTACTTCTATGTCACAGTTTATGACGGAGGGAAGCCAAGGCATAAATTTGACACCTGAACTGAAGCAGAGGCATGGAGGAATGACGCTTTCTTTCTTCTCCTGATTTGGGCTAACTGGATTCCTTGTATAGACCAGGACCACTTGGCCAGGGATGATATTGTCTACAATGGGTTAACCCTTCTGCCAGCAATAACGATTAGCACTCAAGAACAGGCTTCACAGACATACCAATAGACTCATCTGATGGAAGCAATTCCTCAGCTGAAGTTCTCTCTTCCAGATATGTCAAGTTGGCAACCAAGAATAGCCATCACAGCTGCCCAGCTCTAGGCTCCACGCTCTGGAGTGCTATAGAGAAAACCCACTGCTTACCTTTTTATTCTTTGAGCTCATATTTCTTCTAGCTCTCCCACTTTCTAAGTTTAGCCCATCCTCATATGGTAGGATTTAAAGATTTATTCTCAGAAATATTGTCTTCTTTGGAGCATACCACTTAGTCAGCATCCTTCCTCAGAGGCAGGGATCACCACTCACCACCCAGTGCTGGGCCAATACGGAGAATGCTCAGTCCTCTTTGATCTATTTCTATGATCAAAGTCTTCTTGTGACTCTCTCCTTACAATGATGATCAAGAACAAGGCTTGTGATAGACTAAATCCTTTAAACTCCTTTCTTTTAAGCTGCTATTAAACCAGGTGGTTCTCATCCAATATGTATGTGGGCATTTATTTTTAATTTATACCTTGTCCATTTCTAAAAGTGAATGTTGGTCTAGAAACAGACCATATATATACACACCTACTCAGCTGAAATGAAGACCCAGAGAATAGCAGAAATGTTACATCTTTACAGTAGATTTTTTTGGAGTAAGTTCTAATGATACTTTGCTCGATTTCATTGCACTGACTCAGGTCTCTTGGTTCTATACTTTACCAGATCTTTCTCTTCCTTGAGTTGTGAACTGCTTTCAACAGTGTGCCACCTGTCAATTTGCTGCTACACAGTTCCTGATTCTTTAGGTGAGGTTTCAGGTTCATCACCTACTGGCTGTTTGACTTAGAGGAGATCAACTCCCTTCTCTGTACACTCACTTTTCCAATTTGCATAATGCTGCTCACCACATAGAGGTATTGAGAAAAGGCAATAAACTAATAAAATAAAGTCATTTGAATAATGCATAGGACAGGATAAACTCACATACTTATTATTGGATTTATCATTTAAAAAAGCTATGTGCATAGGTGTATGTCTCTGTGTGGATATGTGCACACACTAGTGCAGGCAGACATTCATGGAAGTCAAGAAGGGAGTTTTCTATCCTTGGAGGCAGAGCTACAGGTTGTTGTGAGCAGCTTTACATGGGTGATGGAAACTGAATTTGGGTCCTTGGCAAGGGCAGGACTTACTCTTAATAATGGAGCCATTTCTCCAGTCCTATTTTATTTTAGTTTATTTTATTAGTGTGTGTGTGTGTGTGTGTGTGTGTATCACTCACACAGCATGGTGCATGTATAGAGGCCAAAGGACAACTTTGAGGAGCTGGTCCTCTCCTTCTACCTTTACAAGGATTCTGGGGATTGAACTCAGGTTTCCAGGTTAATGCTTCAAAGTGCCTTTAGCCACTGATCCATCTCAGCAATCCCTTATTTATTTCTGTGTTGAAGCCCAGTCTTGCAGTGTAGCTCAGGCTGGACCAGAACTGATGATCCTATTGCATTAGCTTCCCAAGTGCTGGGCCTTCTATATGTTTTCTAACACTTATTATTATTAATATGAATATTTATTGAGAATGTATTATGTTCAATGGGAAAGCATGATTGTATATTTACTGTTGCTGTGTTTGGTGATCTGGTCCTCTTTGGCCCTGGAGCAATTAGGCCTGAAGTGTAAAAGTCTGAGAGGAGGTGGTTGGGGGCTGTAATTAATTGACTATTCAAAGAGAACTGACTGGCCTCTTGCCAGGGCTTGAAAACTGGGCCAAGATAGCTTTTCAAATGAACAAAACAAACAAAAGGAAACTGTATTTCCCCCAAGGAGTCAGGCTGACAGAAATGCTGCCATTTTGTTAAATCTCCTTTTCAGCATAAGGCCTCAGGACTGAAGTTAAGAGAATGCTGAATTGTGAACAGGAACCCAAATGCTTAACCAAGAGACTTGTGGCGTATCCCATGATAATCACCAGACCCACGTAGCTCACAGAGTCATATATAAGCTCAAGAGAGAACTGGAAATTGCAGTGAGCACTTCTGAAGTCTACCACAGGAGGCATGACCAGCAGATTTACATTAGGCCACCCCCATTGTCCAAAGTTTGCTCTGGGTTCAGTCTCTATGAGTCTTCATATCCCTGCCCCCTTGAGTCCCAGCACCATGGGTCCTACCTCTGAAGACGATTCCACCATTATCACCCTCTCTTTTACTTCTCCCAAGTAAAGGCTTGTTTTCCTTTCCTCTACGTCCTAATAGTAGGTAATTTATACCGTTTCAAAAGCCTATTTCATTTTAGTTCACGCGGTTCACTCCTGGATATCTGTAGCTATCCAACAAACTACCTTAGTATTTAGTGGCTCACGGTGGTCTTCTGCTTTATTCACCAACTCGTGATTTACTTCGGAGTTCCTGGGTCAGCTGATCTCTCCTCACATGGCAGCAGTTACAGTAGCTCCCTCTCGGGGGCAGCAAATTCTCCACTGAGAACTGTGAGTTTCCTTACAGAAAGGTAGCTAGGTTCTGGCATCTTATTCAAAGAGAACCAAGTCTCCAGTTGTGTTAGACGAGTCTTCAAGTCACATGGTGTCACATTTTCATTCCTAGGGAGGAAATACAGACTTGGTCACTAGGTGATGTTAAAGTAGCACACTGGAGAAAGAACACATGTTTTGAGAGGTCCTGTAGTGGTTTTTAGAGCACAAAATTGGTGCAGCTCCATATCCCTTTAGATCTGTTATGGAATTAAAGAGGGCAGTATATAAGGAAACTGTAGAGTGGATGCTTGTTTTCCTTGGAGACCATGCTGCTCCATGAGAATGGGAATTGGCACCCACTGTTTTTTTCTGTCCATCCAACTGCTTCTTCACCCCTTCTCTACCAAAAAGCCCCCTGAATTCCTCAAGGAGACCAGGTGCTCCACCATGGTGGGGCTGCATCAAAAAACAAATTAATCATGGTAATCATGGTGGGTCTAAAACATCATGAACGGCATATTCCTCACTTCTGACTTACTGGTGTAGGAATGACCATGAGATCTCATTCATTCCAAAGAGATGCAAGAGAAACACACAAAGAAGAATTGTGAAAAGGATTTCCATTCCAGGTGAGAGAAGGGGACAGGAAAACTCTGCCTTCATCCCTACTTTTGCATATAGTCCTGTGGAAACAGATTTGAAAGGGTGGTTGCCATCTTGAAATTGTGATGTTATCAACATGGAGTTAAATCAGCCAACTGATATTCTTAACATTGCTTAGCTCATAGATTAACTCCTGGGCCTGCCTCTCTCCAACATCTTGTTATGTGAAGTAATTAATTACCATTATTTGGAAGCCAATTTTAATTGGCTGTTTCAGCACTGAAGCAGAGCTCAATTAATGTTCATAGAAAAGAATTGAATCCCGTAACTGATTTGGCTAACTCACTTTGTAGTCTGGAACACACATAGGGACGAGTACACAGGATTAGAAAACCGCATTTCTGTTTCTGTTGCTGCTCTGAGTTTCCTTTGTGATGCTTGGGGATTTCAAAGTTGGATTAGCTCCTGAAATGTCTACAGTCGGAGCCCTTTCTTTGGCCCACATATATCTTAACAGCAACTTTCCTTAGGACGTTCCTTTTTTGGTCCATGTATTTAAAACACAAAGGCCTCTGGGTGTGCTGGCTTCTTGGCATTCCCGAGTCTTGCAGCTGAGACATAATGACTAACTACAGGCAATTAGAGAGTGGAGTTGGTACCAAGCACTCAGACTAAATGGAGAATGCAGCTGGGTCGAGGCAGGTCTTTCTGGCATCAGTTGGGGAAGCTTTGCCAAAACACCTGTGAACTTTCACGGCCTGCTAGCAAAACCTTTTCGCTCAAAGACTATTCCCCTGTATTTTCAGCATGTTTCCTAAACTGTTGTATTTATTTGACCTTTTAATCTTTCACAGGAAGTTATTATTTTTAATAGTATATTTTTAAATCTTTTTTCCAAGCAGATTCTAAATAAGGATGGAGAGCTTAGCCAGAGAATTTTATGATGGACCAAGGATGGTGAGACAGGAAGGCCCTACAAATAAGCAGTAGAAGAATTGTTATGGCTTGAATGTTCACTCTGAAACTCATGTGAGAATTTAATTGCCAGCATGATAGTAAGATGGGACCTTTAAGGCCATGAGAGTTCTGCCTTCCTGAGTGGATGAGTACCTTTATCAAAAGGTGGATTAGCTTTAAGATAGGTTTGTCCTGACTTCAGCTTCCGCATTGCCCTCTGCCTTGCAGGTGTTCTCTATCTTCCACCATTCTACATGGCAGCACAGTGGCACTGACTAGAAGATGGCACTGTGTTCTTAGGCTTCCAATCCCTAGAATCACAAGCCAGGTAAATACTGATTCCTCATAAATTACCCAGGCTTTGGTGTTCTGTTACTGCAACAGGAAGTAAAGGCAAACAATGATGGAGGCAAATGGACAGGGACTTCACTACCGATTATTTTATTGGCAATTACATTTGCTCTTTGACAATTTTCTACATATATGGACTGGTCTCTGATAACCCTCTCTTTTCTCTCTTCCATCTTTATCAATATCCGCTCCTTCTTATCCATCTTTTTCTCAGATTCATGGCTTTTGGTCTTATTTTGTGACCCATTTGGTTTACCCAGGGTCATCTGTGTGACCAGTGGGTGGAACTATCGACTGGAGCCTGGTGGGGTCACTGCTTCACCACAATTAAGAAAGTTTTAAGATTTATTTTTATTGTTTTTGCATATGTTTATGTCTGTGTGTATCTTCCATGTATCTGTAGGTGCCCCTGGGATCCAGAAGAGGGTGTTAGATCCTTTGGAGTTAGAGTTAGAAATGGTTGTGGTCTCCCTCATGTGGGTGCCAGGAATTGAACTTTGATCCTTTGGAAGAGCCACCGAGTCATCTCCCCAGCTCCTCCCCATGGGTTTCTGAAGTCTCATATATGTCTTCCCCCCCTTTCTTCATCCCTTCCCTTCATCAATTACTAGGGAGATAAGTGACTTTGGCCTGACTAATCACAGGGCCCTGCTACCACCAGGCAGGAATAACTGGTGTAGGTCAGCCACATGCCCCTAGGCCCCAGGGTCATAGTGGAGTGTCTATTGCTGAGTTCTGATTCTGGAAGGGAGGAGTCTCCAGTCCTGTGGAAGAATGGGTGATAACAGTGATTACGGCAGTGGCTCGGATGAGGGCATGTTTCTCACTGCATGAGGAGTTTTCTGAGCTGGAAAGTCACAGTGCAGAGGACAGCAGACAATGGGACAGGGAGAAACAGACCAGCGGCTGTATTATATAGACACCTCAAATGAGCTCTGGCTCTCTGGTTATAAAAACAAAACTTCCACCTTCCCATTCATGTCATTTCATGGATGGATTCCTTAAGCTTATCTACACTGTTAAAATCCTGGTAGTAATTCTCAGAGTCCCTGCTTGTAGAGCACAGTGTGATGGTCTATTAGGGACACAATGATGTCCCAGGCCTTAAATCTCCTTTGTTCCCATTAAGTGATATTGTTATTTGAGAAACCAAGCCATGCCTATCTGGCTGGGGAAATGTTATGTGGGACTGAGACATTTTGGGATAGAAAATAAACAAAAATTTCTGGAGCCTTAGTCATAGCCTTATGTTGTTCCGGTCTGAAGGATACTTGAGAATGGGCATCCAGGGATCCCTCCAGACTACTGACTACTTTACTGGTGAGAAAGGATAAATGGAAGATGGTAGTTTAATATTTCCTGTGTCAATATTTTGGGCATGTTTTGTGTGATGTTTCTATTAGAAACAAGAAAAATAAAAATGATATATGTTGTAGCTGACCCATGTATGTGCTTCTTTCTGAAGATTTTAAAATATATTATTAATTATTATTATTATTATAATTTTATACATGTATATAAAATGTATTTTGGTGCCATTTCACTCTCTACTCCTTCCCCTGTCTGCTCAGATCCACTCCCAACCCTCACCTTCTCTTAATTTCTTCTAATCTTTAAAAAAAAATTATTCCATCAAATCCAGTTTTTATCCAATCCATGGATGTAGAAACATCCACTGGTCTGTGGTCAAAGTACCAGGGGTCACACCCTTAAAGAAAACTGACTCTCCCTCCCCAAGAAGGCATCAATTATCAATAGCTCATCAGCTAAAGGCAGGGTTGAGGAAGACGTTTTTGTGAATGTAACCTGTGGGAGACATTTAGTAAAGATGAGATTACTGATTAGATTGATTTGAATATTGCCATGATGCAGAAGTAGAGAAAGATCCCAACAGTGAGAGTCCCATTGCTGCGCTTTTTACCGGCTTAAAGCTGTGTCAGGGATGTGGGACTTTTGGTTTTACAAGGAGAAAGTCCTGGGCAAATAGAATGAGTTGGTCACCAAGCTTGAGGACCCTTTGAATATTTGATTAATCAGCATATTTGCCAAGTACCTGCTAGATGCCAGTCATTGTTTTATTTCTATGATTTGACAGATAAACAAGGAACAATCCTTGCTTCAGCAGACCTTTAGAGTCATGAAGTAAAATGTGAAGTGGGATCTCTTTAATTCTGTGGCACTATGAATATTGACAATGTTTGTTGTACTCTGAACATTCACATTTATAGTTGATGTTGAACAAGAGAAACACAAAGATCATATGATAAAAGTAAAATCAAATTTTATTTGGGAATGGAATTGCAAACAGAAAAGAACATTGCAATGGAAATATGGATGGCACAGAAAACTGTAGGTATGCTCAAAGGAATTGAGATAGGAATTGAGATAACTGTCTGAGATAATAGTCTCTGATCACAACGATTTATAACAAGACAGGCATCAATTAGAGCTAGTTGGGCAGCTAGCTGTTTTTGTAAAGCTCCTTTCTGTCTAAAGTAGCATTAACCTTCCTAGAAACTGTGGTGGCAGAAGAGGGTTTTCTTTGGTGATAGTTAATATCAGACATTTATAGGCAAGAACCTTTCATTGAAAAATCATACACTTTATTTTTGGTTAACACAAGTGATTCTATTTTTAATCTAACACCTTCTGTAATGTGAAATCGTTATCCAGGAATTTGAGTTGTTTGCTTTATATACATTTAAATATGCAAGCAATTTGCTATGGCTGGTTGATGAGGCAGTAATGCACTTCTATTGAATAGGAGTTCTGTTATCTATCTGAAATAAGCACTGTTAGTTCTCTGCCTGGATCATATAAACCCAGCTGGCACATGTTTCACAGTTGTTGAGAATGTTCCTGCCAACAGCTCATCATCAGATCTTCTAATGAATTGCCCTTGGTTCCTAGGAGCAACATCAACAGAAGCTACTGAGGAGAGTATGGCCACACAGATAAAACCCATGCAAAGTTGATTCTCATGTGAAGGTTCCAGAGTTTTCTGCGAGATCAAGAGCCACATTTTTGCTTCTTCTGTTTCCTCAGTTACTTGTAGTTTTTTTCCTCAAACACCCCTCTTACAGGTAGTGTCACCTACAAGTTTTTATGCTGAAGTCCCCAACACCCATGACCTTCAAGTGTTAGAGTACTAGAAGACTGGGACCTTATAGAATGGCCGAGTTGAAATAAGCCCATTTGTATGGGTACCAATCCAAGGTGACTGCTGTCTAAGTAACAAGAGAAAGTTCAGATACACACAGGGACACCAGGGATCCAGGGACACAGAGAAAAGACCCATGAGGCCAGAGACTGACACTGGCCATCTGACGAGGTAAGAAGAAAGGCCTTGGAAGAAACAGGCTGCTAGTTTGCTGTTCTTGGACTTCTGCCTTCCAGGATTGGGGGAAAATAAGTTTCTCTTGTTTAACAGTCACCTGTGTCAGGCCCTTTTTCTCTTTGTATTCTATAATGCCACAATTTATTGGATAATAAAAAGTACAGAAGTTGCATCAACTTTATTGACTTGAATTTGCAGTGAACTCTGACCACAGATGATATTGCCTTGTGTTTGGATGACTTGGAGAGTTGAGATGAGAACACAGGAGTTAAGTGTTTCTACTGACTTTTTCCTTGAAGCTCTATGAGATTTGAGATTTAATAAAGGGTGAAAGTTAGTAATGTCCTTTTCATTTTTTTACTTAATCACATATTGGTGTTTTCTTTATAGGAAAAAATATACTTATGTTTTAAACATTTTGTTGAATGATAAGAATTTGAAAATTAGCCATTATTAGGACTAGAGAGATGGTTCAGCTGTAAAGAGCACTTGCTGCTCTTGCAGAGGACCTAAGTTCAAGTTTATTCTAGCACTCACATTGAACAGTTCAATACTGCCTGTAACCCCAGTTCCAGAGCAGCGGATGCCCTCATCTGGTCTCCATGGGCATTGGCATACATGAGGTACATATAGGAGTATGCACATAAAATAAAAATAAAATACATCTTAAAACCAGCTGCCCTTGAAATTAACTGCAGAAACAATATTTATACGACAAACATGCTCAGAAGCTGCAAATAAGTTCTCCCTGCTTCCAAGAGCCAGCTGGTGTGTATTTCCCAGCACACCAAGGGGCCCAAGTGTCTTCAAATGTGTAAATTTGCATGCTGTCTCTTCACAGTATTGCTCTGTAAGTGGTGGGTGCTGCCTTTACTGTTTGCTTTTGTTGCCTCTTTCAGGGTCCCTACATTCACCTTTGCTCTTCTGTGCTATGCTTATTCCCTTTGTCTCCGCACCTTTCTTTTATTTAAGGTCTGCACCAAGCATCATTTTTCTCCAAAAAAACACCTTCTCATGATTCCTGTCCCTTTCTCATGTTCTCCTGAATCTTTTACTATTCTAATGTGTCTATTTAAAGGCTTAAAAGTTTTTTTTTGATTAAAGACAACAGTATACGTATATAAACTTCAATATTTTATTTTTAGTAAAGGGCCAGTTCAGGCCCCCTCTCCTCAGCTGCTCAAGGAGCAAGCTGGGGACATCTCCTTGGACACCTGGGAACCCCTCTAGAGTACAATCTCTTGCTTACCTTCAAATGGCTCCCTTAATTAAGATATATACTTCCCTGATTCCATATCCACTCTTCCTCCATCCCAACTGTCCCATTTCCCCAAGTTCTCCCCATCCTCCCCTTCTCACTTCTCTCTCCCCATCTCCCCTTACCCCCATCCTGCCCCCACCCTCAAGTTCTCAATTTTTGCCTGGCAATCTTGTCTACTTCCAATATCCAGGAGGACTTGAGCAGCTGAGGAGAAGGGGCCTGAACTGGTCCTATACTATAGCCACACTGATGAATATCTTGCATATCACCATAGAACCTTCATCTGGTGATGGATGGAGATAGAGACAGACCCACACTGGAGCATTGGACTGAGCTCTTAAGGTCCAAATGAGGAGCAGAAGGAGAAAGAACATGAGCAAGGAAGTCAGGGCCACAAGGGGTGAGCCCACCCATTGTGATGGTGGGGCTGATCTAATGGGAACTCACCAAGGCCAGCTGGACTGAGGCTGATGGAGCATGTGATCAAACCAGACTCTCTGAACGTGGCTGACAAGGAGGGCTGACTGAGAAGCCAAGGACAATGGCACTGGGTTTTGATTCTACTGTATGTACTGGCTTTGTGGGAACCTAGTCTGTTTGGATGCTCACCTTCCTAGACCTGGATGGATGGGGGAGGAACTTGGACTTCCCACAGGGCAGGGAACCCTGACTGCTCCTTGGACTGGAGAGGAAGGGGGAGAGGGGATGAAGGGAGGTGAAAGGAAATGGGAGGAAGGGAGGAGGTAAAAATTTGTAAGATTATATAATTTAATAAAAAAGAAAGAAAGAAAGAAAAGATTTTATTTTTAATTATGTGCATGGGTTTGTGCATAAGCATGTAATGCCTATACAGGGCAGAAGAGGGAGTCAGATCCACTGGAGCTGGAGTTATAGGCAGTTGTGAGCTCCTTCATGCGGGTGTTGGGAACTGAATGTGGATCCTCTGCAAGGGCAGCAAGTGCTCTTAACCTCTGAGTCATCTCTCCAGACTCCTTGTGTATATTTTTGTACGTGTAATATATAAAATACCTTTTATATTACACACAGACACACAGAATCTGTCATAAAGAAAAGGACCCCCACCATTTGTGACAACACGGATGAATCTAGAAGATAGTATGTTAAATGAAATGAGTCAAGTTCAGAAAGACAAACCTCCATGATGTCATTTGTTTGTGCAGTCTTATAAGTAGACATAGAATAGTGGTCACCAGGGTCTGAGGTGGTTAGGGTATGAGGGGATGGTGAGTCAAAGGACACACGATGCCGTTATGAGAAATCACATGCAAAAGGTGTATTACACAGGAGGGTGATTATGACTAATATAATATACATATTGTATGCTTAAAATGTAATATGGATATTACATATTCTCTTGTGTGTGTATAGGCTTATGTGTGTACATACATGTGTGTGTGTGTGTGTGTTTAAATACATGCGTTTTTAGGTCAAAGAACAGACTTAGTTGTTATCCTCAGATGGCTTCTCATTAGCCTGGAACTTGCCAACTAAGGTTAGGCTGGTGCCTAGAGCACCCCAAGGTTCTGCCTGTCTCTGCCTCTTCAGGACTGAGATTACAAGAATGGACCACATGCCCACGTGCTCCGCTTTCAGAGATGTCTTTGTTAGCTTTTTTTTTCAACTTGATACAAGCTAGTCATTTGGAAAGAAGGATCCTCAGCAGAGAAAAAGTCCCTACTAGATGGCCTGTGGGCAAATCTGTCAGCATTTTCTCAATCAATTGATATGCGAAGACCTAACCTAGTGCATCAGTATCACCTTTGGGTAGGTAGTCCTGCATGTTATAAGAAGGTAGAATGTGCAAGTCTTGAGGAGCAAGCAAGTCAGCATGGAGTTTTCCTCCATAGTTTCTGCTTCAGCTCCTCCTTCCAGGGACCTGCCTTGAGACCCTGTCCCGACTTCCTTTAATGATAGACAGTGATTTGGAGGCATAATTGAAATTAGCCATTTCCTTCCTTTCCAAGTTACTTTTGATTATGATGTTTTGTCAATAGAAACCATAACAAAAGTGGGAATAGAATGCACATCCTCATATTTGCAAGGTAAGCATTTTGTCAGCTGACCTGTTGTCTCAGACTAGGGTTATCACAAAAATAACTACTGTGTGAAGTATGTATTTGTTAATTAGCTGTATTTAAACAATCTATGATGTATGTGCATTTCAGAACATCACATTGTCCAAGATAAAAAAGTACTACTCTTTTTAAATCTATAATCAATTAAAGAAAAAGAATTATTTCTCCTTAGTAAAGGTTTTACCCTGCTTTACTTTCCAAGTGACAGATGGCTTCTAGACTCCAGTCTTGTGAGCCCGACATCTAGATGTATATCAGTTTCCTTTAACCTAACCCTAACCAATCTATTCCCTAACTTGTAGAATGAATAGAAGGAATGCCAGTGGCTAGTGTTTAAATCCCTGCAAACTCTTCCTTTCTAATAAATTCTTGATGGAGGACTCTCATTGGTTAATAAAGAAATTGCCTTGGCTTTTTGATAGGGCAGGATTTAGATAGGTGGAGTAGACAGAACAGAATGCTGGGAAGAAGGGAAGTTAGAAAATCGCCATGCCTCTCCTCTCTGAGAGATACACAATGGAGCCAGCCACCAGGTCAGACATGCTGAATCTTTCTCGGTAAGACACCACCTTGTGGTGCTACACACATTACTAAATATGGGTTAAAGCAAGATGTGAGAATTAACTAATAAGAGGCTGAAACTAATGGGCCAGGCAGTGTTTAAAAGAATACAGTTTCCGTGTAATTATTTCGGGGCATAAGCTAGCCAGGCATCTGAGAGCCGGGCAGCGGGAAGCGGCCTGCAGCTCATCACTACAAATTCTCACTGAACTAACCTGACTTCCCCGTGGGACAGTGAACTCTTCCAAAGCTTATAACATAGATGTGTGTTTGTCCAGGTGTAGTGATATATTATTAGTGTTGTAATAAATAAAGTTTGCCTGAAGGTCAGTACAAAGCAGCCACACTAGTCAGTTGTACAGGCCAGGCAGAGGTTGCACACACTAATCCCAGCAACCACACTAGTTAGCTATAGAGTCTGGAGAATAGTGGTGCATACCTTTAATCCAAGCACCAGAGAGGAATATAAAACAGGAGGTGACAGGTCTCACACTCAGTCATTCTGAGGATTCGTGGAGGCAGGATCACCATTTCAGTGTGAGTTAAAGGTAAGAGCCAGGGGCTGGCTGCCTTGCTTTTCTGATCTTCAGGTTGAACCCCAATATCTGTCTCTGTGTTTTTATTATTCATGTTACAGTCTGTGTTTGCCCAGGTCAACTGCCTGATGCAAGTGACTCCTAATGGGTTTTCAACACTGGCTTAACCTTGGTAGGAGCAATACTTCCAGGTAGATATTGCATGTAGAATTCATTCTAAGAGGGCGTGGTCTGAATCAACAAGGAAGTTTAACAACAGAGAATCCCACACTTCATCTCGCTGTGTTAAGTCCCTGCAAGATCTCAGTCGCTTTAAAACAGTCTCCTACGTTTCTGTGAATGAGTCAGGCTTCGCAGGAAGGCTTGCTCTGTAAAATCACCATCAAGCTGGTGAGTCATAGCCTTGTGAATGATTACTCTGGGACTGGAATGTCTACCACAGCCCAGCTACATGGTCAGCACTTCTATCTCGTTTCAGGCATACACAGCTAGAGACAGGGAGGAGAAACGGTGGGATTAAAGTGCTGACTCCAGGGTACATCCCTCTTGCTTCTTACAGAGATGAATCACACCCAATATTCTGGCTGGTGTAATGTTATTTTTATCTGTTTTGGGAGATTCATTTCGATGCGGCTTCTGTCATATAAATGTTAATGGTTTGTCTCTTGTTACTTCTAGAGTTTAAGGATTGCATTTTATTTTTGTTATTTTCCTCTGGGCCAGAGATTGAAGTTGTGCTCAGCCCAGAAAAGGAAGTTTTTGCTAGTCATAAAGCTCATCGTTTCCTGATATAACAATCATGCTGTCCCTTACCATAAGCTGAAACTCACATGACTTGTATGTAACATGAAGCCTTCACTTTCTAGTTCTGCAACCATCTCACTTCATATGTCCCCAGGGCTTTCTTTCCAGAACTCTCCAGGTCACATTCTCTGTAGAAGAGTGGTGACCCTGCATTCCTGTTTCCCTCCCTCCCCTTGCATTTCTATTTGCTAGATTCCTTTCCCTTTCCCTTCCTCTTTCTTCTTCACCCGCTGTTTGGTCCTGATGGTACAGGTTAGACACAAACCAGGCATTCTGGAGTTCCTGTTTTCTGCTGTTACCTCATGCTGAACCATCTCTCTTCTTTCCTTGTTAGTGTCTTTGGAGAGCCATTGGAAAATTAACCATGGACATTGAGCTCATTTAGGCATCTAAGTGTATTTCTGATCAGCCACTCTGGGTTGCCTGTGCTGTAGATGGAGCGGCGGGCTGTGTCCCGCCACCCAGCTAGCTTTACCCAAAATAATTACATGGAAACTGTATTCATTTAAACACTGCCCGGCCCATTAGTTTCAGCCTCTTATTGGCTAATTAACCCATATTTAATAATCCGTGTAGCACCACGAGGTGGTCGCTTAGCAGGAGAGATCTTAACCTGCGCCCATCTCGGAGAGGAGAGGCATGGCGACTGTTTATGGTGACTGCCTGAAGCGTCTCCTCACTCCTTCTTCCTACAATTCTGTTCTGTCTACTCCACCTACCTAATTTTCTGTCCTATTAAAGGGCTGAGGCAGTTTCTTTATTAGCCAATGAAATTAACACATAGACACTCCTCCATCACTGTGCCAGATGTTTGTCATCTGATAAGGAAGGGAAAGGTCCCTGTGCTTACTGAAATGTAGTACAGATGAGGAGAACAGAACCAGGGGGAGAGAATGGAAGAGAACAGTGGTGGCTCAGGTGGAAAATATTATATTTAACCTCATTACAACACATTGGTATTTTCTTAATTTTTAAATTATTTCTTTGAAAGTTTCATAGAACATGTTTTGAATATATTCAATCATTTCCCTCCACTCTTCCCAGACCCACCAGCTCCCTACCCATCCAAATTTGTTTAAAAAAATCCTTCAAGACCAACTTATGCTGCCCAAATATTCTCAAATATCTGGTCTTCCACTGAAGTGTGGCTTATTTGCCAAGGGCCACACTCTAAGAGAAAACCATCTCTCCCTTCCCCAGCAGCTAACAAAAGCTGATAGCCCCACAGCAAGGTGTGGGGTTGTGTGCATAGCTCCCCTTCCATGCTGCCATTTCATCTGGCTTGGTCTTGCACAGGTTTTGTTTATGATGTCTCAATGGCTGTGAGTTAATTAGTGCAGCTGTCCAGATGACAGTGTTCCTTGCCATCACTGCCTTTTGTTTGGACACTCTTTTTTTTGTCCCTTCTTCTGAAATGATCTCTGAGCTTTAGGATGTGGTACATGTGTTATCTCTAGGATTTAGCATTTACAATCTCTTATTTTCAGCACCTTGGTCAGTTGTAGGTCTTTGTGTTCATCTCTGTCTGTTACAAATAGCTTCCATGATGAGGGTTGAGAATTGCATTAATCTTTGGGTATAATGATGTCATTAGGAGTTGGTTTAATACTACATCCACTTAGTAGAATAATAGAAGTGGGCTTTCCCCTAGGTCCTATGACCTGTCTAATCATAGGTTCTTAGACTGAAAATATTGCCAGGTATGAATTTCATCTTGTGGAGCAAGACTTATATCCAGTTGGAAAGTGGTTGACAAAGAACTCCCTGACATTTATTTAATCTGACTTCAAATGTGAACAGTCAATTTTAAAAATTGATAATAACACTTCATCATTGCCTGAAGGTGGGGGCAGGAAAAAAGAGAGTGATTATTATGATTATTTCAAGTGTTAGGGGTTGAACCAGGGCCTTATGCATGCTAGTCAGACTATCTACCACTGAGCTTCATCCTAACCCATGAAGTTGGGGAGGTGTAAGAGGCACATTTTAGAGAAAGCAGTTGGAGAAACCAGAAGTGTTAAACACACAGGCTATTTTCCTTCAAAGGAAGCAAATGATGCCTTTTCACCGGAAAGGCTGGAGTAGATGTTGGCCAATAACATTGGTGATCTTTTGCTATTCTATTAAGAGCCAGTCTTCATCTGAATCCCCCAAATCCTGAGCATTGTTTAGACCCTAATCCTGACCTTTGTCTCTTAGTGACTAGAACCCAACCTTGTGAAAGAGGCCCCATGTACTTTACATCCTCTGTCAATAGACTCTATCCTTATGCTTATTACAAATCCTTCCTCCTTAGGCTCTCACTGTTTATTGATCAATAGAATTCATTTTTACTGTAAAGGTCACAGATACTCTGCTGCTTTCCACTGGAGCTTGGATATAGCCGTCCCTGGAGCTTTGCTATGATAATCACCACATGAGACCTGTCCCTTAGTTTTACTGCGCTTACTTAAATGTGCAAGAAAAATACCAGACTCTGGGAGCTCAGACCCGGTACCTGCCCAGTTGGTGCTGACCTGCTTCTTCAGTTTTCAGTCTTCACCTCAGGAGGATCAGTTCCCTGCTGGCCATGACACTTTCAGGGACCCTGGCAGGCAGGAAATTGTGGTTTTGTGCACGTAGAGTTTCAGTCTTTAAAGAGGATTAATACTGGAGATAGATGGAGCACACCACTACATATGTACTCAGTGCTACATAACTGTATATCAACTGAGCTGGAGAAGTTCCTGTTACGTGAATGTAACACAGTTTAAAAAACTAAAATCGACAAAATGAAAAGTTTGCTCAGCTCTACATAACACTGATGAAAAACCCAGTAGTCTGTATTTACAGCAGTTATTGTGGAAACTGACCCCTTAGGACCAGTGTCTGAGAGTGGGGAGTACCAGGAGAACATAAATTAGGGGAACAGTTAAACTGGGGCTGAAGGATTGGTGGTCATGGAAACTTGTCTCGGAGCTGCTTATCAAAGGAAGAAGCAAGTGTATGCTGATCTGCAAGCAGGACTTGTCACACAAAAGAACGTGTAGTGCAAAGCCCTGCAGCAGGACAGAACAACTCGGAACACTGCAGAAACTGAAACAAGCCTGTGGGGCTGGTGCCTGTGGAGCAGACAGATCAGTAGAAGATGGAGTTGAGGTGGGGTCTGGCTTGCTGGAGCACAGCCAGGCTGTCTGTCATTACTCTGAAGCCACAAGGGTAGAGTTTAAGAGTAAGGGAATATGATGCATAAACTCCAAAATATTTGATAGATTGATTTTTCACAGAAAAGATTTGCCTGCCTCCACTTTAGAGGGTTACAAGTGAAAATATTGCATAATTTGATGGAGTTGTATAAACATGACTGTGGCTGTACTTTCCCTACTTCCCATGTGCACCTGAGTTTATGCTAGACTAAGGGTAGGGCTCTCCGTTGTCCCTTATGGTGATACTTTGTAGAATAAGACTAAATTAACACTACACTTGGTCTTAGCCAAATGAGTTGAGAAAGAAATCAGACAAATATCATTCTTTATGATAATCACAAATATAAAATATCTTAGGGCAATTCCAAACAAACAGGAGGAAGACCTGTATGATAAGGACTTTAAGTTTCTAAAGAAAGAAATTGAAGAAGATGCCACAAAATGGAAAGATCTCCCATGTTCTTAGATAGGTAGGATCAACATAATAAAAATGGTGGTCTTACCAAAATCTACAGATTCAACGCAATCCCCATCAAAATCCCAACACAATTATTCACATACCTTGAAAGAACAATACTCAACTTCATATGGAAAAACAAAAAACCCAGCTAAAACAATCCTGTACAATAAAGAAACTTCCAGAGACATCACCATCCCTGCCTTCAAACTCTACTATAAAGCTATAGTAATAAAAATCCTTGTATTGGCATGAAAACAGACTCGTGGACCAAAGGAATTGAATCAAAGACCCTGACATTAATCCACACACCTACGAATTTTGACAAAGAAATGAAAATGGTACAATGGAAAAAAAAGCATCTTTAACAAATGGCACTGGCATACCTGGATGCCAACATGTAGAAGAATGCAAATAGACCCATATCTATTGCCATGGATAAAACTCAAGTCCAAGTGGATCAAGAACCTCAACGTTAGTCCAGTTACATTGAATCTGATAAAAGAGAAAGTGGGAAGTAGCCTTGAACACATTGGCAGATGAGACCACTTCTTAAAAATAACACCAGTAGTGCAGACACTGAGAGTAACAATCAATAAATGGACCCTCCTGTGAAGTCATAAGTCACAAACAATCCCACACCAGTTTGGAATTATGATTAATAGAATGATTATTTATTTGAAGGGGAAAAACTTATAGATCACTGTCCCAGACAACAGCCCTCTGCGCAATCAGGAAGGGAGCCTAGTTGCTGGAAGCGGAAGCGGAGCCAGAAGCCAGAGCACGAATGGAGGGAAGTGGTTGCATTTTTAAAGAGAGAGACCATGCCCCAATGGGCTGTTATCTCAGCGGCTATTGGCTGAAGGAGTGGAAGGAGCTCCCGCAACACTCCTGAAACTGAAAAGCTTCTGTAAGGCAAGCTTTTTTTTATAAGCTTATTTTTTATAAGATAAATAAGACAAAATGACAGCCTACAGAATGGGAAAATGTCTTCACAAACTCTGCAAGAATCCAAGAAACTGGACATCAAAATACAAAAAAATCCAATTAAAAATGGGGTACAGAGCTGGGCGGTGGTGGCGCACGCCTTTAATCCCAGCACTCGGGAGGCAGAGGCAGGCGGATCTCTGAGTTCGAGACCAGCCTGGTCTACAAGAGCTAGATCCAGGACAGGCTCTAGAAATTACAGGGAAACCCTGTCTCGAAAAACCAAAAAAAAAAAAAAAAAAAAATGGGGTACAGAGCTAAACAGAGAATTCTTAGCAGAAGAATCTCAAATGGCCAAAAGTTATTTAAGGAATTTCCTAACATCCTTAGTAATCAGGGAAATGCAGATCAAAACAACTCTGAGATATCCTCTTACACCCGTTAGAATGGCTAAGGTAAAAAATACTGAGCACAGTTTATGTTGAAGAGGATGTAGAGTCTGGGGAACATTCTTCCATTGCTGGTAGGAGTGCAAACTTGTACAATCACTTTGGAAATCAGTATAGTGTTTTTTTAGAAAATTGAGAATCAATCTGTCTCAAGACCCAGAGATACCACTCTTGGGCATATACCCAAAAGATAATCACACCACAAGGACATTTGCTCAATAATGTTCAGAGCGGCATTATTTGCAATAGCCAGAACATGGAAACAACTTAGATGCTCCTCAACTGAGGAATGGATAAAGAAAATGTGGTACATTGGCACAATGGAATATTAGTTGGCTGTAAAAAAGACAATGACATCATGAAATTTGCAGGCAAATGGATGGAACTAGACAAAAACCATCCCGAGTGAGGTAACCCAGACTCAGAAAGAAAACATGGTATGTACTCACTCATAAGTGGATATTAGATGTAAAGCATAGGATAATCAGACTACAATCCACGGCTCCAGAGAAGTTAGATAACAAAAAAAGACCCTAAGAGGGGCACATAAATCTCCCTGGGAAGGGGAATTAAATGAGAGATCTCCTGGGTAAACTGGGGGCGAGGCAGGCAGTGAAGGGGAGGGAAAGGGGGATGAGAACATGAGGGGATGGGACAGTGGGGGGAGGGATGGAGTGGGAGAGCAATGAAAGAGATATCTTGATAGAGAGAGCCATTACGAGGTTAAGGAGAAACCTGGTGCTAAGGAAATTCCCAAGAATCCACAAGGATGACCTCAGATAAGGCTCTTAGCAATAGTGGAGAGGGTACCTGAACTGGCCTTTCTCTGTAATCAGGTTGGTGAACATTTCATACCATCATAGAGCCAGCCTGCACCTAATTAACTGATGGAACCAGATGCAGAAATACTCAACTAAGCACCAGTTAAAGAGAGGGAGGAGGGAATATATGAGCAAGGGAGATTAAGATCATGATGAAGAAATCTACAGAGACAGCTGAACCGAGCTTGTAGAAAATCATGAACTCCAGACCCACAGCAGTAGAGACTCCATGGGACTGGACTAAGCCTTTCTTATGAGGGAAACAGTGGTGAAGCTTGGACTATCTGAGGGGCCTCTGGGAGTAGGACCAGGATCTAACTCTGGTGCATGAGTTAGCTTGCTGGAGCCCATTCCCTATGGTGGGATGCCATGCTCAGCCTTAATGCAGGGGTGAGGGGCTTGTTCTTTCCCCAACTTAATGTGCCAGACTGTGTTGACTTCCCATGGGAGTCCTTACCCATTGGGAAGAATGGATGGGAGATGGGCTGGAGGAGAGAGGCGAGTGGGGTTGGGAGCAGGGGTGGGAGGGAGAACTGTGGTTGGAATGTAAAATGGAATTATAAAAAATAAATAAAGAGACTGAATTGAGCAGCTGAGGTTAACAGTCCTGTTTATGGACCTGGAGCTGTAGGTAGCAGAACCAAGATTAAAAGTCCTTACCAAAATAGCTTTACAGCCAGTACCTACCACTTTGTCCGGAAAAACATGGAATTCATAATACTCTGTAATTCCAGAGTAATGCAACCAAAGCAAACCAGGGAAATACTGTTGGCCCAAGGAAAATACACACAAGGAGCATTTAAATTTTTTTTTTGTATTTTTTTTCTTTTCTTGGTTAAAAAAATAAATAGAGATGCCCTCTAAAAATCATGATCCCCTTTTCATTCTCTGATGCTTGGGGAAGTAGCATTTACATCAACAAGGTTGATGATGTGGTAAGTGATGCTTGACCTATGTAGAGATTCACCCAGAAAGCCGGATTTGTTTTCTTTAACAGCGGGAGACTATGGCAAATAACCAGTCACTGGAAGAACTGCTTGCCCGTCTTCTTGACAAATCTGATACCTCAGATATCCCAAATGTTCTGAGAAACGAAGCTGAGATGACCAGGATGAGTAATAAGAAGGGAACTGAATCCTTGAACCACAAGGGAGATCTTGCCTGGGCCTCACCCAGCAGCGAACATTCCCAATGGGATTTTCCAAGAAGTGAGTTTTGGCTAGCTGCGATGAAATCATGAATCACAAAATAATGACATTGTGAGCTGTAAACAGTTTTAATTTATACAGGTGACATTTAAAATGCTAATCAGACCTTCAGATAATTGCTGGAAGTTAGGAAGTCACTGCTGGGAACTCTTCCAGTTTCTATGGAACTCCTTCAAAACTGCCAGCTCTGTGAAGGTGTTTCTGGCTTGGCCGACTTGAGCTCTGACTTCTGCGGAGCCAAAGAATCTGAGTGACTGTTGCTCCTGGTGACTCTTGAAGTAATTGAAATCTCGAGTCTGCAGCCCGTGAGCAAAGGGTGAGAACTCATCCCAGGGAGGGGAGATTTCAATTTAGCATCTGTGGTTTAGTCTGCTTGAAAGTGGGGAAGTATCAGTATGAAGAAAATTAGCTGTCTTTCACCAAGTGTGACTTTCTGTGCTGATTTCAGGCCACACACACATACACACACCCAGAAGTACCTGCAAAGAAGTTCATTTCTCCCCTGCTGACAGTATATCCCACGTGTCTCAGTATTGTGTTGGTCCAATAATCAGTGAATGTTGGGGTGCCTACCGTATGTGACCAGATTTGATAGACACATCTCTACAGAGGTCATACACAGAGAAGATTAGCACATACAACTGATATAAGTATACACACATAATGTAAGACAACATCTGAACCCTGATGAGCATCATATCCAAATTAAAACCAGGTACACAGTGGGTGACTAGAGACCTTTATCTAGCTAAAGATCAAGGGCATG
Source organism: Arvicola amphibius (assembly GCF_903992535.2). Taxonomy (NCBI): domain Eukaryota; kingdom Metazoa; phylum Chordata; class Mammalia; order Rodentia; family Cricetidae; genus Arvicola; species Arvicola amphibius. Next base: position 39,068,819 of record NC_052048.2, on the reverse strand, counting down.
GCAGTAGAATGAGTAAGGGCAGCAGTCCTTAGGGAGGAAGGAGCTGGCATTTTAAGAGGCAGACATGAACAATATGAAATAGTAACTGGAGAGAGGACTCAGCGTTTAGTGCACTTAGTGCTCTTTCAGAGGACAAGGGTTCAGTCCTCTGCACCCACATGGTGGTTCACAGTATCCGTAATTCCAGTCCTAGGGGATCCGATGCCCTCCTCTGGCCTCCAGGGGCCTTGAACTCATGCTGTGCACACGTGTACATGTAGGCAAAACATTCACACACATCACATACAATAAATGTAAAGAAAAGCGAAATGAAATCAAATGGGAAATACACAGAAACAAGAGAGAGCTCTTGCTGAGTTTCAGGAGAGTCTACGATGTTTACCTGTGGAGTTTCTCTTCTGAAAACCAGCCAGTGACCCTTGCTAGCTGTCCTGTGGGTGGTGCGCTCTGTTTCATCGGGAAAGCAAAGACATCTAAACTCCTTTCCCATTTTGAATGGCAGCTTTTTTTTTTTTTTAAAGATACTTTGTTGAAAGATGTTTTCTTGGAAAGTCACTCTGATACTTGAACTTGGTTTTCTTCCCTTTTTACAGGCAGGGCAGGCCCTATTGTAGTGAGGAGCTGCGTGCAGGCCTGCTTTTCGTCCCGCCTGACTCCTGGCCACCAGCTAGCTTATGCCCCGAAATAACAACACACAAATTGTATTCTTTTAAACACTGCCTGGCGCATTATTTCTAGCCTCTTATTGTCTAATTCTCACATTTCTTGCTTTAACCCATATCTAATAATCTGTGTAACACCACGAATGGTGTCTTACCGGGAAAGATTCAGCATGTCTGACCTGATGGCTGGCTTCATTGCATCTGTCTCCCTGAGGAGAGGCATGGCAGTCTGCCCCAGAGAGGAGAGGTGTGGCATCTGACTGAGCCATCTACCTCACTTCCTTCTTCCTGTTCTGTCTACTCCACCCACCTAAGGGCTGGCCAAGGCAGTTTCTTTATTAAAACAGAAGACCTTCCCACCCTATTTAGTCAAAGTAAGTGAAAAATAAGATAGAAATAAGATAGTGTGATATGGAGCAAATTAAGAAGAAAGTACTGTAGAAAGGAATGCATTTGACATGTTTGAGATCTGCGAATCTTTTCACCCATCTTCTTGTGTACTAGCCACTTGTCATGGTGACAGAGGCATGCACCATCTAGTCCCTCCTCACATCCTCTATCACCTGCTTCTTTATGTTGGTAATGCAGGGTTTAAGCAAAGAATAGCGAAGTCCCTGGTTGGGTCTATTGCCTCCAGTGCAGGCTGGACTCACAGATACTAGGTGAGTGCTGTGGAGTAAGTTAACTTTTCTGTGTTGGTTCAGTTGTGGTTTCTGGTCTCTCATGACATATCTCATTTTAAAGGCTTTAGGAAGTGGGGGAAACCCTGAGTGAGTGACGTCCTGAGTGAATGTGTATTGTTGGTAAGGGTGCAGCCATGTCAAGGACTCCAAGGCCTTGGACCCACGAAAAACTGGCAAAGTCTTTCTGTACATGGGCTGGGCATAAAGTTGCAAGGCTCCTTTGGGGCCAGGGTATGAGTGTTTGTGGGTTGTTGACCAGTGTGTGCGATTACTGGCAACTGAAGCTTCTTCTTTCTCCAGAATGTTTACAGCCCAAGAGTCAGACTGCTACCAAAAGACCTCTGTAGACTACCTAACCCTCCTTCCATGCTGTCCTTCTGGACCGCCAATGCTGTGCACTCTCTTAGACCACAGATTTCCTGTCCGTGGGTCTGTGCAGGCTTTAAGGTGTCTGCTTGGCTCTCTCAGTATCTATGTATTTGTCCTTTCTTCATCCCTTCTTCATTTCTAGTCAGGGTTCCAGTGCCCACCTGATGATGGCTCTGGTAAAAGGTGGTGCTCAGGTCTCCATGACTATGACATAGTCTCCATTTGTCATGGTTCAGATCTCACCAACAGCCAGGTGGATGTCCATGTGATTTGTGTTAATGTTTCTCTTGAAGCATGGGGCCTGACAGGATCAGCGCATCACTGACTTTCCCTCTTAGCTCCATACGCATACATGGTGAGGGCCTTAGCAAGTCTTCAGCTATTGAGACCTTTCTGGGCTATAAGGAGTCATTAGGCACATGTGGTCATAGCTAGTCCATTCATGGAAAAATTTATTCAAAGCAGTCTTGATTCCATTGTGCTGTTGGGAAATGACAAAAACCGCAAGGAACTTGGGGTTTCCCAATCCAGAGACAGGGCTCCTTGCTTTAAAATTCCTAGTCTCAGCTGGGGAAGAGGGTCATATGTCCCCAAAGAAGAAGCAAGTGTTGTCCAGTTTGCTACAGTCTCCACTGCTCTCTATTGTCTCCTCAGTTTAAACTGTGATACCAATTTGCTTGTCCGCATTCTTTATAAAACTTTTACATATTTCTATTTTATTTATTATGTGAATATCTGTCAGGGGACTGCATGCCACGGTGAGCATGCAGAGACTTGAGGATAGCTTTCATGGATTGGTTCTTTCACCATGCCATAGATTCTGGGAACTGAACTCAGGGCATCAGGCTTGTACAGTAGCACTTTTTAAAAAAATACTTTTTTAAAAAGTATTTTAAAAAAATTCCAGAGCTTCATTTTTTGAGCTTCATTTTTTTAACATTTAAAAAAATCGCCATTGAACATGAAGATTAATCTTGCTTTATATGACTTTTTCTATCCTTTCTCTTGTTTCATTGTCTGTGGGTGTTGGGTTCAAAGTCCACCTCTAAGACATGGAAGGTGTGCCACCACAGACAAGTCACCTAACTGTTCTGAGCTATGGTTTCTGTATCTGTAAACTATGCCTGCTTCCTATGTGATATAAGGACAAAAGGACAGATGCAAAGTAGTTGTCCAGGACGTGGTGCATGTTTGCTCAGTCAGGATCACCAGTTCCCACTCGGGCTGCAATGCTCTCACATCCTTACCTCACACTCAGTGAGGCTCGGACTCAGTATCAGACCAGCCTAGGCGGGAGTGGAGAGCAGCTGTACTCGCTGAGGCTCAGAGCTCGAGTTTGCTGCCCTTGCTTGTGCAGACGGTTAGCCTGCAGTAGGTGGCTGGGCACCTTCTCCCCGTGGGATGCACCTTGCTTGCAGCTGCTTGCCCCCCATGGAACAAGGTCCTCATGAGGACCAGATATGATGTGTCCAGGAAGAGACTTTCAACGGCGACCTTGGTGGCCACTTTGTCCAGGGAGAGGGGATTCTAGGGTACAAGCTTCTGAGCAATGGAACTGGGACCACTTGAGGAGACCAGGACTATTGGTCACTGACTTCTCAGTAGGTTCCTCAAAAGGAAGAGATACAAGGGAAAAAATGGTGAAGGAATCTCAATAATATTATACATGAAAGCACATTGAAATGGTACACAGTGGACACAATATGAATACAATACTAAGTTTTCCTGAAAGATGGAAACTCAGCAAAAATTTTCTCTGTTCCCCTCCTTCCCATCAAGGGTCAACCATAGGTATACACCCTGCCTGGATCGAGAGTCCGGGAAATGTCCAGAAACCCAACGCCTGGCACACTATCGACAAGATCTATATCGGAAATGCTATTCAACATGAGACTTTACCCCATCACATAGGAGCCCATCAAAATACACACACTCATGTCCAGCAGCAGGTGGGTGTGAATCAGTCTCAGCTTAACAAGACCCCTGGGAATCACAAGCACAGAACATTTGAGGAGTTCCGCAGAAGCCTTAAGTCATTATTGCTTAAGTTTTGGGTATGATGCTCTTTGGGTGGACTTTGTAAAGACTCTCCACCATGCAGAACTGTCGTATGACAGTTGCTGTTCCAGGTACTCTGGATACACACCAGAGTGAGGGATCTTAACAGCAGGGGAAGGTAGGCTTTCCTTGTGATCTGTGATCTGCTTCTACAGTTGCAGGTACAAAGCAGGAGGCAAATATATACATCTTCTCAGTATCTGTAGAAACTTGTATGATCAACTGTGGCAAGAGATCATATGGAGTCAGCTAGGACCCATAAAATCGTTTCACCTGGTGGAAGAAATGTGCACATCTGTTCTTTGGCAAGATGAGTCCTCTGTGTAGGTTTCTCAGGAAGAGGAGGGATTTGTAGGTCTGGCTCTGTCCTGCTTGCTGCTTAAAGGTACTTTGAATTCTGATCTGATGGCACTCAGGGCCGTGTTTTAGATTCCATCTTTAGATCTAACACATACACCTACACACATGTGTGCGCACAGGACATGAAAGCAGAAGGTTGACTCTCTGGGGTGAAGGAGTGGATTGGTGAAGGGGGGCGGTGGAGGAAGGATGAGAGGATAGTGTGAAGAAGGTATGAGTAAGATACAATGATATACATATGTCGGAATGTCATAATGAAACCCACTGTTTTGTATGATAATAATAAAAATGAATAAAAAAGATAAACAAACAACACCACCCCAAACAACAACAGCAACAACAACAACAACAAAAGGCTCCCCTTTACTGACCAATGTCTTGGAAACCATGGTAGGAGGTCACATTTACTGAAAATATTGCATGCAGCTTCATGGCGGAGGTGTACCCTCTTGCCAACTGGGATAATGGGGAATTTTTACTATGGCAACAAGCAAGAAGTGAAGGTTAAAGTCACTCAACAAGAGTTTGTCTTTGGAGCTGTGGCAAATGCCTGTGCCGTCCCCACAGTGCAGTTCCGTGCCGTCCCCACGCTACAGTTTTATGCCATCCCCCCCACTGCAGCTCTGCAGTACTGCAGAACCCACCTCTGTTCCTTGCCACAGTGTGATGGGTAGCTGCTCATGCACTCATCCTTGCTTACCAGTGGGGGTTTCTCACACCACTACTACATTTGGGCTCCTGCCAAATGGAAACTTCTGCAGGTGATTAGAAGATTAGGAAAGTTAACGAGCAAGTATCATGGCTCTTAACTTTGCTGACAAGTTTTCCTAGTCCTGCTGAGGTGCTGTTATCTATTTGCTTGTTTATTTATGCGTGTGCATACAGGTGTTTGTGTATATGCATGCAGCATGTGCTATCAGGATATGTGTGTGAAGGTCAGAGGACAATCTCAGGTGTCGGTCTTTGCCTCTCACCTTGTCTGAGACAGGGTCTAACTTTTGTTGTTCACTACTTGTATATGCTGGACTGGCTGACCCAAGAGGCCTCTGGGACTCCCCTGTCTTTGGCCCTCATCTTGCTGCTGGAGTGCAGAGATGATAGACTTGAACTCTTACACCCACCTTTACTTGGGTTCTGGGGTTTCAACTCCGGTCCTTATGCTTCTCCACATCGATATTCTGCTGGCTGACACTGTCTCATAGCTGGACCACTACCCTATAAAGACAGGCCAAAGGACACCACAATGGCATATAATGCTCAATTATCTGCCAGCTTGGTACCACTTGCTGATTTAGGGGAGCAGAGGCAAAGTGAACCCACTTGGCAATCCTACTTTTCATACAGCTGTCCCCAGTCTTGCCAAACCCTCTCAGTCCACATAACAGGCTGGGATTTCCCCATCCACCTTTCTTCCTCTTTCTCCCTTTCCAGAGTCACACTTGAATTGCAGTCTGACAGCTTTCTGTTCCTTTCCAGTCATCTACCAATTATTTTCCACATGATCTCTTCCTTGAATCAAATCCTTACTTGCTTATTCCTGCCCTGGTGTGTGCCTTTCAGATGACAAGGACTTAACAACTGGAGAATTGCTTTTCTGTATCTTCTCTTTTCCTCCTTGTGCTGAATAGTTTTGCGTCAACTTGACATAAGCTAAATTCATCTGAGAGGAGGGAACCGCAATTAAAAAAATGCTTTCATAAAATTGGGCTGCAGGCAAGAGTGTAGGACATTTTCTCAATTCGTGATTGATGGGTAGGGAATCAGCTTATTTGGGGTAGTGCCACACCTGGGCTTGTGGTCCTCGGTTCTCTAAGAAAGCAGGCTGAGCAAGCCATGAGGAGCAAGCTAGTAAGCAGCACCCCTCCATGGCCTCTGCATCAGCTCCAGACTCCAGGGTCCTGACATGTTTGAGTTCCTGCCTTAACTTCCTTCAGTGATGAACAATGATACAGAAGTGTAAGTCATATAAACCCTTTCCTCCCCAACTCACTTTTGGTCATGGCATTTCATCACAGCAATAGAAATCCTAAGATACTTTTTTTTGGTCCCATTTTAATTTCTTCCCATGACACCGTCACTTTCTTCAGTCATCTTAGTTGCTTTGTTTCTGTTAGATTTTCCCTTTGCTTTTCTTCTCTGTAAATAATTTCTGTGAGTTCTTCTTAGGTTGCTGACACCTGTGGTCTTGTTTTGCTAGCTACACGATTGGGAAGGGGAGGTAGGAACCTCTTTGTCACCTATCATGAAGGTCTGTTTTTCCAACTTGTGAATGTCTGCCTTTCAGGGCACAGAATACATGTATATTGACATGGGAGGTTACCAGTGAACCTCCAGGGTTCTCTATTTCAATTTCTAATCTGTGGGGATTCACTTATTTTATTTTCTTCACTAAATTCCCAGAGCTACTTGGAGAACTGGAAGGTATGCCTGTCATTTCATAGGCCAGGAGAGAGAAAGTCTCTGCTACCTTTAATAACTTGCCTAAGTGTGGGAGCATAGGGTTTCCACTGAAGGTGACAGAGTGCTTCACAGAATTTTTCTTTTATATTTGTCCTATGAGTTTTGAGACTTGTGGCAAGCACATTGTCCTGTAGGTATCACATAGAAGCTGAGGCGAGGGTGACAGTGATTCATAGGCATTTGGACCAGAACAGGAAAGGGCTGAATATGTGCATCTATAAGATCTGGCATTGGAGCATAGACTGCAGTTTTAGCTGTAGTCTTGTCTGGATTCTGAACAGGAAAGTCTTGAGTGGAAAAACAAAGGTTTCAGCTAGTTAAAAAGGACTGTGTGGCTGATTGAAACCAATTCTCTCTTCTGCTCTGTGTACTAGGGCTTAAAAATGCAGGCTGGACTACACTCGCTCAGTGCTGATGTTTTATTCTGTTTCATGTGGTCTTCCCGATGCCTACTGTATCACGAGAGGCTCTTTCCAAAGGCATTATACCAAAAATAATGCAATATCCAGAAAAGGGGTACAATTGTAGTTTTGCTATCTGTATGCAAAAAGCTTCATCCATTTGGATTTGATTCCTAGCAATTCTTTACTAAGAGACCAAAGCTGACAAAGAGAAGGAGAAGTGGAGAAGACGAAGGAGTAGAGAAGAGGAAGCAAATGAAGACAACAGAGAGGGAGGCAAGGCTGACAGAAATAGGGCAATGGAGAGGGCTGAGCAGAGAAATGACAGAGAAAAAGAGGTCAGCAGGGAATCAGAGCGGGTGGATGGATGTAGGGCTGACTTGAGGCTATGGTCTCAAGTCAGGCTGAGCTGATACCATGCTCAGATTGGATGGAGGAGTATTGGGTCTTGAGGGACCAGGAGAAGTTTGACACATTGCTCTTAGTAAAGGATGGGGAGCTTTGGGCTCCTGCTTTATTCCTCTAAGTCAAGAGGTAGGGATAGGCTGTAGCATAAGCTGTGCAAAGGAGGGGGGGAGGGAAGAGGAGAAGGAGGAGGAGGAGAAGAAAGATCAGGAGGAATTTGAGGCCAGCTGAAGAAATACGGGTTTCATCACAGGGGTAGGTCTGGAAGTGAGCATGTGATGTCTGCAAGTTGGATATAATTCAGGACCTGCAGACACCAAGGGCTAGTGAAGGACCAGGACTGTCACATCTCCTGGGCTCCCATACCCATCACCACATCTTATGTGAATTCTACTTTTTTAAAACATAAAAATAAATAAAGAAACCATTAACTTTCCCTGAGTGTAGCCATTTCCTGGCAAAGAAATACTCCTTTCCTCCCCAGCCTCAAATTCAAGTGTGCTCGTTGTTATTGCCTAGACAATGCATTAGTTTATTTCGGCTTGTGGTCTTTGCCTTATTTTTTTCCTTTATAGTTTAGGGAATGGATTGCAGTTCTTGAAGTGTGCAGTATAGATTGTGCATCTGATTTACTTAGGTTGCCCAGAGACACACAAAATAATTACAGTGAGAAATTCTTTTCTCTTAGCCATCTCCCTCAAAAGAGAAAACAGCAAAAACCTTTCATTCTACATGCCAAGAGGATTGTTGTGTCAGGTTGTATGTGGAACTCTGTCTCTCATAGAAATAAAAGAGTACATGGTGTCCCCCTGGGGTAATTCTGAGGCCCAAAGTCTCAGCTTTCTCCATTTTCTTAGAGATAACAACATGTTCATAATAATTCCAATTTAACATTTCACTTCTACACTGGGTATTTTAAGTGTATGAATGGTCATCATATTTTACAGAGAGTTTCAAGCTAGAGCAGTGAGTAGTTGAAGAATCATTTTATTCTTCTACCTTTATATGAAATAGAATATATACATAAGAGGAGGATTGGTCATCATCATTGATATATATATATATATATATATATATATATATATATATATATATATATAAATGAATTATTAGTAATTGGCTTACATATGTGTCTAAACTCCAGATGAAGGAGCAGTCCATTGCGAAGAACATACAAGGACCCTCTGGGGTCACTACCCGCCTCTATCCCACCTCCTAAAGAGATGATAAGCAGAGGTGAATCTTGTTTTGTTCAGTGCTGTATCTGTAAGACATGCATGTGTTGAGTGCCTTTATTCTCATCAGTGTCTCATAGCTCATTGACGACTATATTGTAATTTATTTGTACTAATCATAGTGAATGACCATTAGGGATGTTTCTTGGTTTTGCCAATTATAAAGATGATGCTGTGAACATTATTGTTTAAGCAGATGTAGTTTTGTACATTTAGTCTCATTGTCCTTAGGTTAGAGTTCTTTGGGGGAAACAGAACTTGTGTGTGTGTGTGTGTGTGTGTGTGTGTGTGTGTGTGTGTGTATGTGTGTGTATGTGTGTTTGCATGTGTGTGCATGCACAGGCACATGTATGTGTGGATGCTTAAGAAATATGCTCATAAGATTATGGAAGTGCAATTTTAAAGTTTGCAAGCCAGGGCAGCAAACTAGAGCCCAGGGAAGATTTGAATTCTAAAGATTTCTTTTGCAGAATGTTACTTTTGCTCAACGGAGATCAGCCTTTCTTCTACTAAGACATTTGGTACATCAGATATTGTGACTTATCCTTTACTTTTTTTCTTATTTATTTATTTTTTATTATTTTATTTTATTACTTAACAATATCAATCCAAATGCCCACTCCCTCCCCTCCTCACACTCCCTCCCCTCCTCTCAATCCCTCCCCTCCCCCATTCCCTTCCCACTCCCTACACACACCCATACCTACCCCCTCCAATCCTAAGAGAGGGCAAGACACCCTGCCCTGTGGAAAGTCCAAGGCCCTCCCTACTACATCTAGGTTGAGCAAGGTATACATCCAAAGGGAATAGGATCCCCCAAAGCCTGTACATGCAGTAGGGACAAATACTTCTAATGATTCAGAGGCAGAGACAAGATGATCTTGAGTTAGATACTGGCTTGGGATCCATAGTAAATTCTAAGCAAACCTGGGTCCATTAGTGAGACCTTGGTTGGATATGCAGAGCAGTGAGTAACAGTAACCCAAAGCTCTAGTTTGAAATGCTTGTGTATGTGCACATGTTCAAGTGTATGCATGCACACACACAGACACACACATGTTGACTGAGTTTCTGTCCTGCCCAGTTCTCACAATCGTTAAGTCCCAAAGAATCACATAGAGGTCTACATTAGTTATAAACGGATTGGCCCATTAGCTCAGGCTTCTTATTAACTCTTATAACTTATATTAGCCCATTATTCTTGTCTATGCTAGCCATGTGGCTCAGTACCTTATTCAGCAAGGCAGTCACATCTTACTTCTTCTGTGGTTGGGTCAGAACTGCAGACTAGAACTTCCTTCTTTCTAGAATTCTCCTGTTCTCATTGACCCACCTCTACTTCTTGTCTGATTGTTATGCCTATACTTCCTGCCTGGCTACTGACCAATCAGTGTTTATTTAAAATATAATTGACAGAATACAGATAATTGTCTCACACTACTTCCTACTCTTTTTTTTAATAACACAAACTCTGAATCTAATATCTTTTCTTTAGCTTTTCTCCCGACCATTAGCTATAACAATTTGTAACCAACATCCTAAACAAAGGAAAATTTCCATAGTCCATTTTTGGGAATGTGGGCATAGTTTTCCAGGTTACTTCCTGATGGTTAGGGGCACTGATAATCTTATGGGGACCTAAAGAAAATTTATTTATTTATTTTTTTTTCCTCATGGTTTATTTTTTTTTATATTTAAAAATTTCCATCTCCTTCCCTCCTCCTCCCCCTTCCCTCCCCTCCTTCTCCCCCTTCCCTCCCCTCCCCTCCACCCATATCTCCCCTCCCTCCCTCTCAAGGCCAAGGAGCCATCAGGGTTCCCCACTCTATGCTAAGACCAAGGTCCTCCCAACTTCCCCCAGGTCCAGGAAGGTGATCGACCAAGCTGAGAAGGCTCCCACAGAGCCCGTCCATGAAGAACAATCAGAGCCCAGAGCCATTGTCCTTTGCTTCTCATTCAGCCCCCGCTGTTGGCCACACTCAGAGAGACGGGTTTGGTCGCATGATCCATCAGTCCCATTCCAACTGGAGTTGGTGATCTCCCATTAGTTCTGTCCCACCGTTTCCATGAGTGAACGCACCCCTCTCGTTCCTGACTTTCTCCCTCATGTTCTCGCTCCTTCTGCTCCTCATCAGGACCTTGGGAGCTCAGTCCAGTGCTCCAATGTGGGGCTCAGTCACCTTCCCCATCTGTCGCCAGCTGGAGGTTCCCTCACGGTCCTGACTTTCTTTCTCATGTTCTCTCTCCTTCTGCTCCTCATCAGGACCTTGGGAGCTCAGTCCGGTGCTCCAATGTGGGGCTCTGTCATTTTCTTCATCTATCGTCAGGTGGAGGTTCTATGGTGATATGCAAGAAATTCATCAGTATGGCTATAGGAACTGGCCTTTTCAGGCTCCCTCTCCTCAGCTGCCCAAGGAACTAACTGGGGGCGTCTCCCTGGAAACCTGGGAACCCCTCTAGGGTCAAGTCTCTTGACAACCCTCAGGTAGCTCCTTAAATTAAGATATATGCTTCCCTGCTCTCATATCCACCCTTCCTATATCCCAAGCACCCCATTCCTCCGAGCTCCCCCCGCTCTCCCCTTCACACTTTTCTCTCCCCATCTTCCCTTGGCCCAGTCTTGCCCAACCCTCAAGTTCCCAATTTTGCCTGGCGATCGTGTCTACTTCCAATATCCAGGAGGATTACTATATCTTTTTTTGGGAGTTCACCTTCTTATTATCTTCTCAAGGATCCCAAATTTATAGGCTCGATGTCCTTTAATTATGGCTAGAAACCGAATATGAGTGAGTACATCCCATGTTCATCTTTATGGGTCTGGGTTACCTCACTCAGAATAGTGTTTTCAATTTCCATCCATTTGCCTGCAAAATTCAAGATGTCATTGTTTTTTACCGCTGTGTAGTATTCTAGCATGTATATATTCCACAGTTTCTTCATCCATTCTTCCACTGAAGGGCATCTAGGTTGTTTCCAGGATCTGGCTATTACAAATAATGCTGCTATGAACATAGATGAGCATATGCTTTTGTTGTATGATTGGGCATCTCTTGGGTAGATTCCCAATAGTGGAATTGCTGGGTCCTGGGGTAGGTTGATCCCGAATTTCCTGAGAAACCGCCACACTGCTTTCCAAAGTGGTTGCACAAGTTTGCATTCCCACCAGCAATGGATGAGTGTGCCCCTTACCCCACAACCTCTCCAGCAAAGGTTATTATTGGTGTTTTGGATTTTAGCCAATCTGACAGGTGTAAGATGATATCTCAAAGTTGTTTTGATTTGCATTTCCCTGATAGCTAGGGAGGTTGAGCATGACCTTAAGTGTCTTTTGGCCATTCGAACTTCTTCTGTTGAGAATTCTCTGTTCAGTTCAGCGCCCCATTTTTTAATTGGGTTAATTGGCATTTTACCGTCTAGTCTCTTGAGTTCCTTATATATTTTAGAGATCAGACCTTTGTCAGTTGCAGGGTTGGTGAAGATCTTTTCCCAGTCAGTAGGCTGCCTTTGTGTCTTAGTGACAATGTCCTTTGCTTTACAGAAGCTGCTCAACTTCAGGAGGTCCCATTTATTCAATGTTGCCCTTAAAGTCTGTGCAGCTGGGGTTATGCATAGGAAACGGTTCCCTGTGCCCATTTGTTGTAGAGTACTTCCCACTTTCTCCTCTATCAAGCTCAATGTGTTCAAATTAATATTGAGGTCTTTAATCCATTTGGACTTGAGTTTTGTGCATGGTGATAGATATGGATCTACTTTCATTCTTCTACAGGTTGACATCCAGTTATGCCAGCACCATTTGTTGAAGATGCCCTCTTTCTTCCATTGTGTACTTTTGGCTCCTTTATCAAAAATCAGGTGTTCATAGGTTTGTGGTTTAAGATCCGGGTCTTCTATACGATTCCATTGGTCAACTTCTCTGTTTTTATGCCAATACCAAGCCGTTTTCAATACTGTAGCTTTGTAATAGAGTTTGAAGTCAGGGATGGTAATGCCTCCAGAAGAACCTTTATTGTATAAGATTTTTTTGGCTATCCTGGGTTTCTTGTTTTTCCATATAAAGTTGATTATTGTCCTCTCAATCTCTGTGAAGAATTTTAATGGGACCTTGATTGGGATTGCATTGAATCTATAGATTGCTTTTGGTAGAATTGCCATTTTTACTATGTTGATCCTCCCAATCCACGAGCAGGGGAGATCCTTCCATTTTCTGGTATCCTCTTCAATTTCTTTCTTCAAAGACTTAAATTTCTTGTCAAATAAATCCTTCACTTCCTTGGTTAGCGATACTCCCAGATATCTTATGCTATTTGTGGCTATTGTGAAAGGTGATACTTCTCTGATTTCCCTCTCTGCTTCCTTATCCTTTGTGTATAGGAGGGCGACTGATTTTTTGGAGTTGATCTTGTATCCTGCCACGTTACTGAAGGAGTTTATCAGCTGTAGGAGTTCTTTGGTGGAGTTTTTGGGGTCGCTTATGTATACTATCATATCATCTGCAAATAATGAATGTTTAACTTCTTCCTTTCCAAATTGAATCCCCTTGATTCCCTTATGTTGTCTTATTGCTATTGCTAGAACTTCAAGCACTATATTGAAGAGATAAGGAGAGAGTGGACAGCCTTGTCGTGTTCCTGAATTTAGTGGGATAGCCTTGAGTTTCTCTCCGTTTAATTTGATGTTAGCTGTCGGCTTGCTGTAAGTAGCTTTTATTATATTTAGGAATGACCCTTGTATCCCTAATCTCTCCAAGACCTTTATCATAAAAGGGTGCTGAATTTTGTCAAATGCTTTTTCAGCATCTAATGAGATGACCATATGGTTTTTTTCCTTCAGTTTGTTTATATGATGGATTACATTGATAGATTTTCGTATGTTGAACCAGCCCTGCATCTCTGGGATGAAGCCTACTTGATCGTAATGGATAATTTTTCTAATGTGTTCTTGGATTCGGTTTGCCAGTATTTTATTGAGAATTTTTGCGTCAATGTTCATGAGTGAGATTGGCTTGTAATTCTCTTTCTTGGTTGAGTCTTTGTGTGGTTTAGGTATCAGGGTAACTGTAGCTTCATAGAAGGAATTTGGCAGTGACTCTTGTGTTTCTATATTATGAAATACCTTAAGGAGTATAGGTATTAGGTCTTCTTGGAAGTTCTGGTAGAATTCCGCATTGAAACCATCTGGTCCTGGGCTCTTTTTGGTAGGGAGGTTTCTGATAACAGTTTCTAATTCTTCGCGACTAACAGGACGATTTAGAGCATTTACCTGGTCCTGGTTTAACTTTGGTATATGGTATTTATCTAAAAAACTGTCCATTTCTTTTACATTTTCCAATTTTGTGGCATACAGGCTTTTGTAGTAAGATCTAATGATTTTCTGAATTTCCTCTGTGTCTGTGGTTATGTCCCCCTTTTCATTTCTGATCTTATTAATTTGCGTGTTCTCCCTCTGCCGTTTGATTAGTTTGGCTAAGGGTTTGTCAATCTTGTTGATTTTCTCCAAGAACCAGCTTCTTGTTTCATTGATTCTTTGGATTGTTTTCTGTGTTTCTATTTTGTTGATTTCTGCCCTCAATTTGATTATTTCCAGTCTTCTACTTCTCCTAGGTGAGTCTGCTTCTTTTTTTTCCAGAGCTTTCAGGTGTGCTGTTAAGTCACCAATGAGCGCTTTCTCCATTTTCTTTAAGTGGGCACCTAGTGCTATGAACTTTCCTCTTAGCACTGCTTTCATTGTGTCCCATAGGTTTGAGTATGTTGTGTCTTTGTTTTCATTAAATTCAAGAAAGACTTTAATTTCTTTCTTTATTTCTTCCTTGACCCAGGTGTGGGTCAGTAGTTGACTGTTCAGATTCCATGAGTTTGTGGGTTTTCTGGGGGTAGCATTATTGTTGAATTCTAATTTTAATCCATGGTGATCTGATAAGACACAGGTGGTTACTAATATTTTTTTGTAACTGTGGAAGTTTGCTTTGTTACCAAGTATATGGTCAATTTTCGAAAAGGTTCCATGAGCCGCAGAGAAGAAGGTATATTCTTTCCTATTTGGGTGGAATGTTCTATAGATGTCTGTTAAGTCCATTTGGTTCATTACCTCCATTAAGTCTTTCAATTCTCTGTTAGGTTTCTGTCTGATTGACCTGTCCATTGGTGAGAGAGGAGTGTTGAAGTCTCCAACTATTAGTGTGTGTGGTTTGATGGCTGCCTTGAGTTCTTGAAGTGTTTCTTTTACATAAGTGGGAGCTTTTATATTAGGGGCATAGATATTCAGGATTGAGACTTCATTCTGATGGATTTTTCCTGTTATGAGTATAAAGTGTCCCTTTCCATCTCTTCTGATTGATTTTAGTTTGAAGTCAACTTTGTTGGAAATTAGTATGGCCACACCCGCTTGTTTCTTAGGGCCATTTGCTTGATAAACCTTTTCCCAACCCTTTACTCTGAGTAGATGTCTGTCTTTGTGGTTGAGGTGTGTTTCTTGTAAACAGCAAAATGTTGGATTCTGTTTTCGTATCCAGTCTCTTAGCCTGTACCTTTTTATAGGTGAATTGAGTCCATTGATATTAAGTGATATTAATGACCAGTGGTTGTTAACTTCAGTCATTTTTAGTAGTAGAGTTTGTGTGTTTCCCTTCTTCTAGTTGTGCTGGTGAAGGGTCGCTAGATGCCTGAGTTATTGTCGGCGTTGTTGGACTCCTTGGTTTGTGATTTTCCTTCTATTACTTTCTGCAAGGCTGGATTTGTGGCTGCGTATTGTTTAAATCTGTTTTTGTCCTGGAATATCTTGTTTTCTCCATCAATGGTGAATGCAAGCTTTGCTGGGTATAATAGTCTAGGCTTGCATCCATGTTCCCTAAGTGTCTGTAGCACATCTATCCAAGCTCTTCTGGCTTTCATGGTTTCCATTGAGAAATCAGGTGTAATTCTGATAGGTTTCCCTTTATATGTTACTTGACCTTTTTCCTTTGCAGCTCTTAATATCTGTTCTTTATTCTGTATGTTTTGTGTTTTGATTATTATATGGCGTGGGGATGCTTTCTTTTGATCCAGTCTATTTGGTGTTCTGTAGGCTTCTTGTACCTTCATAGGAACATCCTTCTTTAGGTTGGGGAAGTTTTCTTCTATAATTTTGTTGAATATGTTTTCTGGGCCTTTGAGTTGTAATTCTTCTCCTTCTTCTACCCCAATTATTCTTAGGTTTGGTCTTTTCATGGTGTCCCAGATTTCCTGAATGTTTTGTGTTAAGAATTTGTTAGATTTGTTTAGTTCTTTAATCTGTGAGTTTATTTCCTCTATAATATCTTCAGAGTCCGAGATTCTTTCTTCCATCTCTTGTATTCGGTTGGAAATACTTGTCTCTGAAGTTTCTGTTCGTTTACTCAGAGTTTCCATTTCCAGTCGTCCCTCAGATTGTGTTTTCTTCAATACCTCCATTTCATTTATCAGGTCTTGTACTGTTTCCCTTACCTGTTTGATTGCTTTTTCTTGTTTTTCTTGTTTTTCTTGGGTATCTTTGAGAGATTTATTTATTTTGTCTACCTTTTTGTTTGTCATCTCCATTTCTTTATGGCAGTTTTTTACCTCCTGTTTAAGGTCCTCTATTATTTTCATAAAGTACTGTTTAATGTCGGTTTCTTCTATATCTTCTGGGGTAGGGTGTTCAATTCTTGTTGTTTCGGGATGTCTGGCTTGTGGTGATGTCATGTTGCCTTTCATGTTGTTGGAGGAGCTCCTGCATTGGCGCCTGCCCATCTCTTCCTTCAAAAGGAGCGCGGAGGTGTTTGGTGTCCAGTTCAGATGGAATGTCAGGGCACAGGATCAGGGATTCCAGGCAGCCCAGGGTCGCAGCCCAGACAAAAGTGCCAAGGTGGGGGCAGGGCGGGATGGAATACCACACAGCGAACCTGGCAGCACAATCTGAAGGAGCCCGCACCCCTCCACAGGAATCCTCAGACCTGCCTGGAGGCCAAAGTCTGACCCCTTTGGGTGGATGGCCTTAGAACTGGAGCAGGACACCCCAAAGAATGATGGATCCTCCTGCAGACTGTCAGGTCCCCTTGCAGGCCAAGCAGCTCTCAGACAAATGCCTACCTTGCCCCGGGCAGTCAAATGAAGGAGGGGACCTCCCACCGGCCTGGGTGCACTCAATTCCAGGTCCCCAGAGCCCAAACAGGCTGAGCTGTGGGATTTTGTGGCCCCAAAGACGGGAGGATGAGGCAGGGGGAGGAGGGGAGGATTCTGGGTGCAAGCTGGGAAGGGACAGGGAGAGAGAGGCGGTATCCGGGGAGAATAACCCCTGCAGGAAGAGCAGGAAGTGTGCTGGTGGCAGGGGGAGTTGTGGAGAGTCGGTGGTCCCTCTCCTGGCAGCTGCCGCGGTTCCGGCGCTCACTCCTCACTCACCCCAAAGAATGATGGATCCTCCTGCAGACTGTCAGGTCCCCTTGCAGGCCAAGCAGCTCTCAGACAAAGGCCTACCTTGCTCCGGCCTAAAGAAAATTTAGAATTATGATCAAGTCCTGACTGGAGTATCCTGTGAGGCTTGATCATCTCAGGCAGTAGTCTTGAATCTGTTCTGGATGTAGAACTCAGACATCTGGGCCATCCTCTTCTATTGGAGATTTCTCAGGTGGTTTTACTTAATCAAACCTGATTTTTCTTAACTCAAAATGAATCTACAACCTCTCATTTCCTGTGGAAACAAAAGCAAAATCTCTTCACCAAAGTAACATACCTTTTGACTTTAATTTTGAAGTCAAGGTATTTTCAAAATACTTATCTTGGATTAATTTAGCACCGTTTATTAGCAAGTATCTTTTAGCAGCTGTTGCTCCTTCCTCAGCATTCAAACAATTCCAGACTCTCTGTGTATTTTTCACCTTTTTGTGGCTTTATTTTAACCTCTCTTTTATTTTTAATTTTTGGCTTTTGAGACAGGGTTTCTCTGTATATGTTTGGCTATTCTGGAATTCATTTTGTAGACCAGGTTGTCCTTGAACCCACAGAGATCTGCCTGTCTCTGTCTCCCAAGTGCTGGGATTAAAGGTGTGAGCCACTATACCTTGAATTCACAGAGATCTGTCTGCCTCTGCCTCTCAAGCATTAGGATTAAAGCCATGTGTCACCATGCCTTGAACTCACAGAGGTCTGCCTGCCTATGTCTTCCAAGTGTTGGGATTAAAGGTGTGTGTCACCACACCCAACTACTCTCTCTCTCTCTCTTTTTAATTTTAAGGACTTTAACTTTTAACCTGCATATATTTTTAACACACTGTAAATTATTTAGAGGTTTTCTTCATCTTTGACTCTCTCTTTACTGTATATCTCTCTTTTTCTGACCACATGAGTCTTTAATTTTCTAAGCAATATGGCTAAGGTTAAAACTGTGGCTTTGGCAGTTGGTCCAGCCAATTTCTTAGCTTTCTGAGATTCCAACCTCATGGCAGAGGACTGGCTATAGCCATGTTTATTGCTACAACTCTATGGCATTTCAAGGTCCCTGCCAGCAAACAAGCGTCAGCAGTCTCCACACTCAAATGCTCTGTAGCTGTACTTCCTGCCTGAAAGAGTCATAGTTTTTGCTGGCAGGATGGCCCAGAAAGCCAGAATTTTTAAAGAGCATGGCTTTTTTTCCTGCTATGGCTGAAAATCAAAAGGCACGTGGTCAGCTTTTCATAAATACCATTTAAGTGTTTGTTGGCAGAACCTCTTAAAAGAGCTGCAAAGTTTTACAGCTAAAGCTGAGTCAGGAAGCCTCTCTTAAATGAGTGCTCTTGCCTCTAGCAAGCACACCCGAGAAAGTGCTGCTATCAATAAGCTGCGCTTTACTTTATTCTTTTCTGTTTAGAATTACTTCCTGAGCTCTCTCAGGCTTTATGTGGATGTAGTTGTCCATGTGGGCACTATTTGTTGTCTGGGTTTCTGTACTGCCTGGTTCCCACAATTGTTAAGTCCCAAAGAAATCACATAGAGATCTACATTAGTTATAAACTGATTGGCCCTTTAGCTCAGGCTTCTTATTAACTGTTATAACTTATATTAGCCCATTATTCTTGTTTATTATGTCTATGCTAGCCATGTGGCTTGGTACCTTGTTCAGCAAGGCAGCCACATCTTAATTCTTCTGTGGCTGGGCCAGGACTGCACACTAGGACTTCCTTCTTCCCAGAATTCTCCTGTTCTCATTGACCCACCTCTACTTCCTGTATGGTTGTCCTGCCTATATTTCCTGCCTGGCTACTGACCAATTAGAATTTATTTAAAATATAATTGACAGGAAGGAATAGGTGAATCAGGACAAAAGGCCTATGATTGCCTATTTTGTGTGATTCCAGTGGTTTGGGGAGCACAGAGGTAGTTTCTAAGTTGTTTGATTCCTAGGCTGAGGGTAAAGAGGGCAGGGGATAGTATGTTCCAGTGTATAAGAGCTGATAAGGAGGTGGCTGGGGTCTGGGATCTAGATTGATGGATTTGCTGAGCATGTTCTTAGTTGTTCACTGTCTGTAGAATTGGTCAGCGCTGGGAAGGGCAGTGACAGCATCATAATACTGAAAAGAAAAAAGACACAGTAACTGGAAATTGATGAAATTGCAAGAGCTTTGGACTAGGACTCAGGAGATCTACAGTGACAATTATAACATCTTGTAATACTCATACCTACTTTTCCAAAGTAGAAACTGAGACTTGGGTTGCTAACATTGAAAAACAGAATGGAGATTAATTCTGAATCTCTCTGACTCAACATTCTCAAGCTTCATGTTTTTCTCAAGTCTGCTCAATACACATTATTTTTGCCTTTCTAACCCCACAAGGCTATTAGAAGATAATGAGTTCTATATAAGTGAGTGTTCTTGGTGACCAGTGAAGAGCTAGAGAAGCAGAAGGTAAAATTTTTATTAGCTTATATTGTAGAAATGCTGCTGTGATCCAACGCTGAACCATATAAATTCATTTTATAGGATCTTAGAACCAGGAGGCGTATTTGGGGATCATTGCTCTCTGACTTTGTTTTCAAATAGGTGAGAGCTGAAACTTCATGTCTTCTGGAGAGCAGCCAGGCTGTCCCTGGAGAGCTTTGTGTGTTATTACTGTGAAGGCTAAAAACTCAATCAACGGATGTTTATGAACAAAAAGCTCAGGCAATGGATGCTTATTTTCCAGTGACTTTACTAGTAAGTTACTTCTCCATTGTTCCCAGCAACACCCCAATGACTGACTGTTATTAACAAATATTCCAGATACATTTAGCTTACCCAAAAGATATGACTCACATTGAGATGAGGTCAGTGTATGCTGCTCAGACCATCTTGATGGTGTGGCTAATAACAATCTCACAATTTCCTTTTTTTTAACATAGAAAGTAGAGGGAAAAGTCTAGGGTAGAGGCAAGTACCTAGTATTGTGTTGCTCAGCTGCAAATGAACTGGGTGAACTTGGGTAGTGACTTGATAATTTAGAGTACCCCCTTTTCCACACTTGCAAAACAAAGACAATTAGGTTAAATGATGCTTCATGTTCCTTTTGGCACAGACAGGCTACATTCAATCATTTAGAATTGGATGGCTAATGTCATGTTGATAGAGGCGCAAAGCACCTATCAGTAGCCAGGAATCTGGTTGTCTTTGATGTCCAGGAGTTAATAAAACAGAGGAAGATTTACATGAATAGCTGCACCCATCACTCACTCCCTTGCCAGCTATCTGCTGATTCCACTTCCTCGGTTAGCCTCAGGTTACTATAAATTAAACAGACTGCATTTTCCTGGAAATAAGGATCTGTAAATCAACACTAGAGGAGAGAGGCTCTGTCAAGAAAGCCTTTCATGGTATACTGTAACAATTGGAAAAACAACATATTATTTGGCAAATACTTCTCAGTATTCGTTTATGCCCTAGTGATTGCTTCCTTAATAATCCAAACCTGTCAACGAAACATAACTCACAAGGCTTGGACATTCTCCTTGCCTTCTAGGCCTGCTACAAATTATCATTGTTTTTCATCCTCCCTACAGAACCTTCCTTTCTGTCATGCCGCAATTAAATTAACAGACCCAGTCCCCAGAAAATTAGATCTTTAAACACACCTCCCAAACACAAAAATTGTTAAACAAGGAGATAATCTGCTTAGCATTTGATTGTACATTAGTGCCTGTCTTAGCAGTCCATGCTGCTCTAATGTGGCTGGTCCATGGCCGGTGGGTGGATGTTTCTCTCAGCTCTGGAGCTTAATCTGGCATGCCCTCATGCTTGTAGCTAGTCAATATTTTTGTTTTAATTATATAGTTAAAAATGTGCATGTCAGATCAGTGTTAGTGCATATCCACACCGAACAAGAAGAGTGACACATTCTTTGCCAACCAGAGCTGGCATGCTGAGTTTGAGGATTTATTGGAGCTCAAGCCATTTTCTCATTAAAACTGAAGCCCAGGGACTAGAATGGCAGCTTAGAGACAGAGCCCTTGCTGAGAAGGCACAAGTCCCCTAGTTTGATCCCCAGTACTGCCACCTCAAAGCCCCCAAAAGGAAATCGGTACTAATATTTTGACACAATTCTAAAGGCTGCCTTCATCTAATCCAAATAGAGTTATGGAAGAACTGTAACTGAACTGCTTTTCTAGAAGCTTCCTGGGTTTACTTACCAAAAGAAAAGAAAAGTAATGCGCTCCCCAGAGTGCCTTTTCAACCCACAAAGCCTCAGTGGATAATTACTGTGGCCCATGAGTACTCCGCAGCTCTGAAGTCATTTTTAATGAGAATGAGCCACCCCTGACAATTATAAAGGTGACAGATATAATCACCTCTCTGTGGGAAAATGCACAGGATTAGGCAGTCCATTACAGCAATGGAGGCTTGCTGAAAGAGAACTCTCAGCAAAGAAGGTAAGTGCTGTTGATTATATATCTGCTGCTTCCAGGCAAGAGCTGCTCAGGATGCCCCAGTTCTTCTGAAGATCACATTATGCCAAGGAACCTGCAGCGAAAGGATTTAGTTTAGAGGCATTTCCAAAGCAGATAGGACATGGGCATCTTCAACCCACCAAGAGTGGCTCAAGTTGAGAAATGAGGTGAACAGTCCTATTTTGACAAAACAAAGCAAAACAATGGATGGAGATTCATGTTCTTTCCTGTGACTTGCTGGACTTCGGACATAGCATTTGGGCTGTTGAGATGATTTTAAAGAGAGGGAGGTAACGCATTCTGTTTGGAGGAAGAAGCTAGAACTCGCGAAAGAGATTTCGTAGGTGGCCAGAATAGGCTTGAGTGTGGCAGCCATAGAATTTGGATGTAGAGGTTACAGCTGATGTTGCACGTGCCTTACACTTGTGTTTTCGGCACCACCTTTGTTCACAATACACCCGAGACTGCCTGTGACTCTCTTTCTGATGGTGGTAGTGGATATTGGCCTACTTGTGTATGCACTCTGAAGTGTGGGGGAATAGTCTGGAAGCATTTGTCGAGAACTTGAAATGCTGGTGACTAAGAGCCCCAGCGGTGCTCTCTGTTATCCGCAGTCTCTGAAGAGCGCCCTCATTGACCTAGACCTCAGTAATGGCTACAGCACGTGCGTGCTCAACAATGTACTTCAAGAATGACTTCTCATCCGCGTCTTGCTTCCCCCTACTTGGCCTCCGGTTAGCTTCTGAGGAAACTCAGCCTAATTTAAAAGGTGAGGTTGCCATGCAGCAAGACTTTATCTACCACTGTATCGAAATGTAGCTGTCTCCACTTCCTCTCCTAAGATCACAGAAGATCATAGCGCCACATGGCAACACCTTCCTGGTTGCTTCATGGCATACGCGAGGTTAGAGAGGCTTGTTCTCCTTAGTCCTCAGCAGAGTGCAAAGGGACATGCTGAGTGACTTAGACTAATTCTGGGTTATGTTGCAATAACATGTACATTTGACCATAGTTTAGTGCTAGTTAGGTGATTCTATCAGGGGACATTCCCACACGAGTGACTCCCGGGGAAGCTGAAGCGAATGGTAGGGTTAGGAGTTGAGGTGTACGTATCAGCAGCCAGTGTTCCCTGAAGAGGAATGATGCAGACCTGCGGGGTGGGTGGTGAGGAGGAAGTCTGAGAGCAGCATAAAATAGGTGCAGAGCAGGTGGCAAATGCATCTGCAGGCAAGGTGTTTGTTAAACATATGGGCTGAAAGTAAAAGGGGATGTAAATTGCAGATCAGAAAATATGCAGTTTGAGTGCTAATATTTCAGAGTCTCACGCTATTGCATCTTCTCACCCCAGAAAACAGTGGAAAAGTCTGCACAGAGTTGGGATACCTGGGACATGACTAGTACCTGATCTACTGGAGAAGAAGTAGAGCGATTCAGTTCGCATCTTGTTCTAATTTATAGAGAATAGAAGTGGGACTTGGTGGTGGAGTGTCCTGCATGTGCTGGCCCCTAGATATAATTCCCAGCACCTACCCCCGCTCCCATCTCAAGGAAAGACAAGGGGTGGTATGATCATCTTTTTGTTTTCAAACAGGAAGGTTTGTGGAGTGTAGTTTTGGTATTTGGAAGTCAATTTGGCAGAATTTTACAGGATTGGTGTTCTAGGGTCTTTTTTTCCCCTTGAAATCACGGCATATATGAATAAAAATATTAAAAATGTACTTTGAAGGATTCAAAAACAGAAATCTGTGGACTCTTGATTCTTCAAATTGTACTGTTAGATAGGGGACAGGTGTGGATATGGCCTTTCGAGGTAGATATGTCTGTCATGTCACTTGAACAGCCTCTCACCTCCTCATCTGC
This sequence comes from Arvicola amphibius, assembly GCF_903992535.2. Taxonomy (NCBI): domain Eukaryota; kingdom Metazoa; phylum Chordata; class Mammalia; order Rodentia; family Cricetidae; genus Arvicola; species Arvicola amphibius. The sequence continues at coordinate 39,045,444 of NC_052048.2, read as the reverse complement.
AGTTTCTTCCTCTTTGGAAATGGGATGCTGCTAGATCCTGGATGTCAGATATGACGTGAAGATTAAATGAAGACAGAGCACTTGGCATGGTACCTGACACGTGACAAGATTTAATAATGGCAACTATTATGATTTCATCTCCTCATGTGTAAAACAAGGCTTTAGTGACTTATCCTTTGCTCTAGCAATTATGCATGGAATATCTACTGAGTGCTAGACACTGGGCTGGATGCAGGGAACAAAATTCTGAGTAAATTTGCAACACAAATCTTGGCCCGACTGAGCTCCAATTTGGTCAAGGGGGAATACCAGTGGCTGGAAAATTTTTGTGAAATGATCTAATGGTATCTTGGGTTAGTTATGTGGTCCTAATCCATCATGCCTATTATGGCAGGAATGCAGCCTCAAATGATGTGTAGATGAATAGACATACTGTGTTCCATAAGGGCTTTGTTTGTACAGAGGGCTAGACTTATCTTAAACCCTCATTTGATGATCCTTGTGAGACCTAGTAGTATAAATGAATAGATATTATTGAGTACTTACCATGTACTTCCTTTCTCTTTCAAATTAATTTTTATTTTTAAATTAGCCCACAAAGTATTAGATGTCATTAGGAAAATTTCAAGCAAAGTCTTAGTAAAAATTCTGTTCATCTCCTCATCTCCAAATACCTCTTTTCTTTGTTCTTTGGTAACTTCCCCCAGTCTCATTTCTGCTTTCATGTCATGTGTTCTTCTCCCTACCCCTACCTTAGTATCTTTTTCTTACACGTGTACACTATAAGCTAGGATTCACATAGGAAAGAAAACATGCAGTATTTATCTTTCTGAAATGGAGTCACCTTACTCAATATAATATTTTCAGGAGCCATCCATTTTTCAGCAAATTTCATCTGATTTTTTTTTTCCTTACCACAGATTGAAATTGTATTGTGTCTATGTGCCACATTTTCATTATCCATTCATTTATTGATGGACATCTATGCTGGCCCCATTTCCTTGATGTTATGAATAGAACAGCAATAAACACGGAATGTGCAAATATCCTCGTGATAGGCTATGGAGTCCTTTGGGTATATGCCCAAGAGTAGTATAGTCATTGCCATGTATTTTCTTGCTTGTTTATTTAACAAACACTTAATTAGCAGTTAACATGAGCCAGGAAATGTTCAAGTCGCGTCACATATTGACTCATTTACCATGTTCTACTGCAACCTCAGGAGACTAGTGCTGTCCCCATTGTACTTTTATTACTTCTCATCTCAGAGAAGAAGCTAAGCCACAGAGAGGTTGAATAAGACAGAGATAGGGCAGAGATCTGAAACAAAACAATGTGGTCACTGAGTCATGGCTCACCATTGTACCACACTACCACCCACACACTCATCAGGTACTCGGATGAGTGAATTAAGGAGGTAACTATGAAGTCTGCCACCCAGATTGCTGTGACCTGCAGAGAAGAACAAGTAAATTGTGACAGGTAATGAAAGTCTTCGTGTTTCCCTTTTTCTCTGAAGCACCCACTGTTCAGCTTCGTTTTGAACTGCAGAACAGAGGCGGGCTGGGGATATCTTGTCTGCAAGCCTTGAAAAGGGGATGAGACACTTCCCTCTTGCCATCAACCTGTCATTATATTTCGTTGATCTTTAGTAATTTAAACATTGGTTGTTATGTAAGGTCTGGTGCTAAGACGTTCAATTGCATGAGGCCATTGTGTCTACAGAAAAGCCTTGGGAGAGAAATTCATGTCCAGAGGTCTGATGGAGAACCAGATCTTAGAAAGAGTAGAGAGACTGACCTATATCGCATAGTTGAAAATGGTTGAATTACAGCTTGGCAACTGTAATTCTGATGTCTGTATTTTTGACCGTGGGGGCCAGAATTAGGGTGCACACATCGTCCCTCCGTGTGCACTAGGTTTTCTTTAGTTGATCAGGTTAGAGAACAAGTGAGAAGACTCATTAATCTGACACACTTGATAAAGAAGATGGCTTTGCTTTATTCAGGCACAGACAATAAAAGAGAAAGGATTTAGGGAAACAGTAGTGTGCCTATTCTGGTCATTAAGGCTCTGAAAAATAATGATGACCCAGAGGTATCATTATCTGGAACATCAGCTTAGTGTCTCTTTCAAAACAGTGATAATTTTTATGCATTGCTATAAATGATCACTTAAGCAGCTTGAAATGACGACAGGCCACAGTGCCCCCGTGCTTATGGGCACTGTGCTCGGTGGCTAAACTTGCTCTTGAGACGATGTGTGCATCTGTGCTGAAAACGTTCCATTAACTCTTCTGCATTTTGATAAACTTTGGCCCTATTGGTTTTCTAGTGGAGAGTGGCCAGCCTTGAAACCATACACACACAATCAACAAAAACCATCTCATCAGGTTGCATTTACATAAACATGTATGTAAAATAACAATTCAAGAAACAGAAGCTATCAACTTGAGGAGAGTGGGGGGAGGAGACATAGGGAGGGAATGTGCTTAGAAGGGACTGGAGGGAGAAAAAAGAGGGGGAAAGTAATATAATTCTGTGTCAATTAAAAATTAGCCTCTCACACGCTTATCCTGGGCAGGGGTAGAGGAAGTACAGAAATGCTTCCGCCAGGTAGAAAAGAGGATGTGTGGGGTCTGATTGGGTTTCAGAAACCACATGGAAGGCTCTTGAGGGCTTAGTTGTGTCACACAACAAGTGTTCTCTTAGTCCAGGTTTCTCATGCTGTGGTAAAACTCCATTACCAAAAGCAACTTGGAGAGGAAAGGGTTTACTTCAGCTTAAGCTTCCACATCACAGTCCACTGTTCAGGGAAATCAGGTCAGGAACTCAAGGAAGAGTCTGGAGGCAGTAACTGATGTGGGAGTGCCGCTTATTGGCTTGCTCCCCAACACTTGCTCAGCTTGATTTCTTACAGTGTTCAGGACTTCTTGCGCAGGGTAGCACCACCCGCAATTGTCTGGACCATTCCACATCAATTGCTAAGTAAGAAAACACAGCACAGGCTTACCTCCAACCCATTTTGGTGAGGGCTTCTTTCTAAATGATTTTAACTTATGCTAAGTTGACAGAGAGCTAGTCGGCACAAAAGTATGTATTGCAGTCCTTACTTCAGATGCCTGTGGACCAAACATTGTTTGGAAATAAGATTTTTGCAGCTGTTACAAAGATATTTAGAAGATATTATACTGGGGGTAAGGCAGAGCCTTACTCACTCTTATTCTAATAAGAATGAAGGTTCTTATTAGAAAAGGAGACAGGTGCACAGAGGGAATGACAGCCAAGTAATGGTAACTGAGGAACCTGCAATTGCAAGGCAGCTGCAATTCAAGAATGGATGGCTCCCATAGGGACCTGGGAAGTCATGTTTGTCTTCTCTGGGTTCCAAACACCTTGATCTTAGATTGGTAGCATCCAGAACGGGAAAGACAGCATATCTAAGCCACCCTGTCTGTGATGGCTCAGAACAGCAACCCAAACAAATCCTACTTTTGTATGATTCCTGGGAAGAAAAGCAGCAGATGATGGAGTGAAAATATTAGTTTGCTAGTCTGTACTCACTTCTTTGCTTTCCATGAAGACAGAAGGCAATTTTATATGGCAGTAAACAGCAACGCTTAGGAATCAGACAAATACACATATGGATTTTAGCTGATACTTCTAAATTGGGTGGCTTTTGATCGTATTAAGCTTTATTGTTTGATAATTACAATAGTTCTGTAAGGGTCCGAGAATCTCTGAAGGAAGACTCCAGTCTCAAATAGTATGCAAACACAAAGAATGTTTATTCTGCAGGAAAAGCCAGCATATAGGCGTTGATTATCCACACAAAATGGCGATGATGACCAGGAATAAAGGCACCCAGGGAAGGGAATTCTAAGTATCTCTGTTCTAACTGGGCAGTTGGGGAGCAGTTACATGGAGAGAATGTTTATTGGATGTGGCTAGTGGCAGTCTTATATACCATGGGCTTTTTAGTCATGTATAGTCAGTAATAGCCGTATCCTGTAACTTTGGGTCTTTCTGTCAAGACTAGGTTTGAACTTGTTTAGCTGACTGGCCAAACTTGGTTGGAGGACTTCCTGGAATCAGGCTTAGGTCATTATTTACAATGGAGGACTGTTCCACATCGAAAGTGGAGATAGTTTCTGGCCCCTTCGGATCTGGGTTCTGTGCCTTTGGGTGACTCTTGGATGCCTCCATTTTACAGGTGATGAACCTGACACATAGCCAACATTTCTCTTGGGCAGGTAGCTGTAGAATTAGAGTCTAGGTGTTCTGGCTTGAGTGACTTTGTTGTTAACTACAATGGGATGCTTGAGACTCAGTGTTACCAGCTGCTAATTGGTTAAGATCAAAATATTTTCAGAATATCCAGAATATTCCAATGAAAAGAATTTGGCCACATATGTGGAAGAGGGAGCACAGTCATTCACTAAAAGTCTCAATCATTACATAACTATAGACTCACAGAGGTTGGAAAAACAGTGCACCAAGGACCCATGTATATTTTTGGATAGCTTTTTCCAATCATACATCATTATTGCCCACATGTTTAGATGTCTGATTGTTTTTCTCTCTGCAAAGTCCAACTTTGGACTTCAAATTCATAGTCAGTGACTATTTCCTACCTGAACAGAAAAAAGCCAAGATTCAAACACGTCATTTTTAGAGTAACAACATGAAGGGATGAGAAAGGCAAGACTGTATCAGTAGACATTTATAAAATTGCTACTTTTGGAAGAATATACTTCCTAGTGAGGAGCTATGCAGTTTTAAAAAAGACTTATTTTATTTTAAGTTGTATGTGTGTGTTTGTATGTATGTATGTATGTATGTATGCATGCATGCATGCATGTATATGCACATGAATTTAGTTACCTAGAGAATCCATAAGAGGCAATCGGATATCCTGGAGCTAGAGTTACAGGTGGTTGTAAGTCACCCATAATGGGTGTTGAGAACTAAACTGGAGTCCTCTGCAAAAGCAGGAAGCACTCTTAACTGCTGAGTCATCTCTCACACCCCCTACACAGTCTATTGAAAGGATCTACTGAACCCCTAATCCACCTAGAATTAGAGTAATAGCATAAAGGCATCACATAATACTTTCCATTAACTTCAGATTGAAGAGGATAGGTGAAGGGATTAAAGATCTTTCCTAACAACAGCATAAAGAATGGAACAAAGGCAGAACCATACCAAGTTCAGTTATGTAAAAATATTAAAATTCAAGTCATGCTTTTATACACTTGCTTAGTGATGAAAGGCTGATACCTAGAAATTGGAGACTAAAATATGTCCTGGATTGATTTCCATAATCCTGGAGCAGTGAAATGCTCTGAATGATAAAGATGTTAGAGAGTTGGTACGGCTTCTGGATAAGTGAACTGTGTGACCCAATAAGGCTGCTAATGTTAAATCCCTGCAGCGATGAGTTTATTCACATAAGTATTGGGTAGCAATTTCCCTGAAGACAAAACAGTTTATTTTGGAAGAAGGCTGAAGACAAAGAATGTTATAAAGGAACATGAAACAATCCAGCCTGCAAGGAAACTCCTTAAGCTGAGGCAGTAAACAATTTAACACTCAGCGGAAGTTTCTGAAACTGACGGTATTTACTAGGCTCTTCTGATGTGGGAGAGTCTTCTGTTTGAGTTGATTTCATTGGCTAATAAAGAAACTGTCTGGCCCATTTGATTGGCCAGCCCTTAGGTGGGTGGAGTAGACAGAACAGGAAGAAGGAAGTGAGGTAGATGGCTCAGTCAGATGCTACGCCTCTCCTAAGTTAGACAGACCGCTGTGCCTCTCCTCAGAAAAAAGCCAGACGCGATGAAGCTCCAGCCCAAGATGGACGTACGCTAGAATCTACCTGGTAAGGCACCACTTTGTGGTGCTATACAGATTATTAGATATGGGTTAGTCAAGATGTGAGTAAGAGGCTGGAAGTAATGGGCCAGGCAGTATTTAAAAGAATACAATTTGTGTGATGTTATTTCACGTGTAAAGCTAAACATGGCAGGAGCAGGGTGGCGGGAATCCAGCCCACAGCTCCTCACTACAGAATGGCACCCAACGTGGATAACTGAATCCACAGAAAGCTTGAGAAAGCTTGGGAAAGAATAGAGTAAAGCATGGCTTCTTGGTAGCAGCAATTTCTCGGGTCTGAACGTGTGTTTTTCGGTTTTCAGCCATAGCCAAAAAAAAAAAGCTATGCTGTTTAAAAATGCCGGCTTTCTGGGCTGTCCTGCCGGTACAAACTCTGACTCTTTGAGGCAGGAGGGCTGGCTACAGAGAGAGGACTTGAGTGTTGTCTGTGGACATACTTTTGCAGCTTGCTTGCTGGCAGGGACCATGAAACGCCATAGAGTTGTGGCCATAATCATGGCTACAGCCGGTACCTCTGCCATGAGGCTGGAAAGCTAAGGAATGGGCTGGATCTAGCTGTCAAAGCCACGGCTTCAGTCTTACCGATATTGTTTGGTAAATTAAAGACTCATGTGGTCACAAAAAGAGAGATATACAGTAAAAGAAAGATTCAAAGTCGAAGAAAACATCAAAATGGTTTACAATGTGTTGAAAATATATGCAGGCTAAAGGTGACAGTTCTTAAAATTAAAAAGAAGGAAGTAGTTTTTTGTGGTGGTACACACCTTTAATCCCAACACTTGGGAGACAGAGATTGACCTCTGTGACTTCAAGGTGTGGTAGCACACACCTTTAATCCGAATGCCTGGGAGGCAGAGACAGACAGATCTCTGTGAGTTCAAGGTGTGGTAGTACACACCTTTAATCCCAGAACTTGGAAGGCAGAGACAGTGGATCTCTGAGAGTTCAAGGACAGCCTGGTCTAAAGAGTTATCCCAGGCCAAAGATATATAGAGAACCTGTCTCAAAAAAGTAAAAGTAAAAATAAACGAAATAGAGGTTAAAACAAAGCTGCACAAAGATGGAAAATATACAGAGAATCTTGATACTGTATACTATTATGCTCTCTTTGAATTGTTTGAATGCTGAGGAAGGAGAAACAGCTGCTAAAAGATATTTGTTTGTAAATGCTGCTGAACTAATCCAAGAAAGATATCTTGAAAATACCTTGACTTTAGAATTTGGATCTAAGGATATGATACTTTGGAAAAGAGATTCTTCTTTTATTTTTACAGAAAGTGAGACCCATTGGATTGCTATCATCCCAATATGGTATGATAGACCACGCCCTCCTGAAAGGTTGCTGTGAACAACTTCAGAAAATTACTTCACCCAACTGATGACTAAGATGAACCTGGCACACAGGTTACATTATGAAAGATCTGATTAACAGCGTCCCCATTCAGCAGGAAGCAGTTTGGAGAGAAATAACTGCGCCCATTTTCCCAAATATTGTTTATAAATGTTCTTTTACATTTAAAGGGGGATATAATATGGAGATGAGTAATTTGCATTGATATGGATTTGGCTTTAGTGATTTAAATTTAAGGTCAATTTTGTTATATGTATATGTATTTCTGATACTGATTAATGTATTGTGATTGTGTCGTTCATTTAAAAATGTAATGTATATAGGTTGTTAATGGATAGTTATCAATATTAGTAAAACTTGTAGTTATGTTAGTTAGATTTTCTAGCTATATAGAGATTTATTTAAGTTACATAGGCATTCTTCATATCTTTCAAAGACTACAGAATATCGCATTTTAGATGTTTTAATAACTTAAGGCTTTTCATGACAATGAGACACATCAGCTCCTGGCAGCACCAATCTACTTCAAGAGGAAGATGGGCATCGAAGAGGATCCTTATGGAGTTTGATAGCCACTTGGGCAAGAAACTGCTCTTGCCTGGACTGTTGGCAGAAACTGGACACAAAGAACCCAATAAGAGAGGACTGCTGAACTTGCCTAAATGTGAGATGATTCTTTGGGGTTCCTAATTCAAGAAAGAGTCTGCGAGACATTCTGAAGGACACAGCAGATAGTGACTGAACTACCTTTGAAATTTCCTGATCATGGAAATGTCTGCTGGAAACTATGGGCCTGTAGGCTGAAGATGGATGCCCCAACAGTACAAAAGAACTTTGGGTGACTATCCAGGCAGTGAGATGTCTCTGTCATTTCTAGAGTTTTGGAAGTAGCTTACTTCTTGTTCACCTAGGTAATATTGTGTCCTTCTGGAGTCTCTGATGGAGTTGAAGAATAGATAGATAGTTATAGTTGTTTTCCTTTGTTATGATAAAAGATAAAGTAGATATAAATATTGTACCTGTAATTCTTACTTGATAACTGTTTTGTTATATGTAATTTTACTATGTTAAAGTTAAAGCCTTCTTTTTATTGTTTAAACAGAAAAAGGGGAAATGATGTGGGAGAGTCTTCTGTTTGAGTTGATTTCATTGGCTAATAAAGAAACTGTCTGGCCCATTTGATTGGCCAGCCCTTAGGTGGGCGGAGTAGACAGAACAGGAAGAAGGAAGTGAGGTAGATGGCTCAGTCAGATGCTACGCCTCTCCTAAGTTAGACAGACCGCTGTGCCTCTCCTCAGAAAAAAGCCAGACGCGATGAAGCTCCAGCCCAAGATGGACGTACGCTAGAATCTACCTGGTAAGGCACCACTTTGTGGTGCTATACAGATTATTAGATATGGGTTAGTCAAGATGTGAGTAAGAGGCTGGAAGTAATGGGCCAGGCAGTATTTAAAAGAATACAATTTGTGTGATGTTATTTCACGTGTAAAGCTAAACATGGCAGG